>NC_056736.1:572766912-573131912 GCF_019279795.1 Protopterus annectens
TCAATAAACTGTTTCTAGATATCCTAAACAGTTTAGCCCCTCTTCATACAAAAAAGAACAAAAACTAACCTAGCACCCTAGCTAACTAAATCCACAAAACAAATACTTCAAAGCAGAGACAGAGCCTGGAAAGATTTGCATAAGAATAAAGCTGACACAATTTTACTAAAATATAAGCAACTACAAAACAAAGCAAAAAACTAGTAAATAACCAACCATAAAAATAACCCCCCAAAATTCTGGAAAACCATCTCATCACTCTTTGCCCCAGGTTCCAACTAAAACCCATCTGCTTCCATAGATAAAACACCTTCCCAAATAGCTGATATGATCAATACTAGTTTTATCGATAGCATACTCAAACTAGTAACAAAATCAACTCCTAACACAAGCTCTAACTCCAAAGACAATCAATCATCACCCCTTTCCAAAACATCCAGGAATACCACCTTCTCTTCCCTACAATCAGTATCTACTTCACTAATACATAAGCTTCTTCACAAACTAAAACCTTGCTCCCTCTCCTCTGACAATCTTCCTTCAGAATAATTAAAACTCGCTGCAGATGCAGTTGCTTACCCAATCAGCATCCTTATCAGTACATCCATTATGGACTCCCAAGTCGCTAACATCTGGAAACAATCCATCATTACCCCACTATATAAAGGAGGAAAATCCAATGAGCTAACAAATTATCAACCCATCTCTATCCTCTCTCCTCTAGCCAAACTGCAGGAGAAATATATACACATACAACTATTAAACCACCTAACCCATAATAATCTTCTTATACACACTCAACACGGTTTTCGACCAGCACACAGCACAACCACTGCCCTTATCTCCGTTATGGATACTGTTAACAAAGCCATAGACTATGGCCAAACAACTTCTGTAATTCTGCTAGATCGATCCAAGGCATTTGACACAGTATCACATTACAAACTTCTACACCAGCTTTCTGTGATGGGTTGCTCACAACCCTCCCAACAATGGTTTGCTAGTTACCTAACTAACAGACAACAATGTGTAAAATGGCAAAATAGTTTCTCTCAATACCAGGTTAACAAAACAAGGGTCCATCCTAGGACCAGTGCTCTTTAATATCTTCATTAATAATTTACACTCAGCCTCCCTTCAAAGTTCTATTGTTCAATACGCCCATGATTCTACCATTATCCCCCCTCAAACAGCACACAACACCTTCTGCAAATAACACAAGATGCCTTTAGCTCAATTGAATCATGGCTGAATGAAGCACAACTACTCCTCAAACCCAATAAGACAAAACCTATACTTTTCACATCAAAACCTTCCTCATTTCTTTTTAAAATATACTCACAGAACAATACTAAGACAGAAATTGTAACAAATGCAAAGCTATTAGGCATCACCATACATAATACACTTACTTTTGAACAGTGCATACATAATGCTATAAAAGACTCACAGCAAATTAAGAACAATACATAGACACAAAAACTTCGTGAATACTCAAACTAAAAAAAGTAGCCAATGCCTATTTGCTCCTCTCTCTCCTACATGGTGCCCCCGTTTTTATCAACCTACATATATCATTAAAGAATAAGCTTCAGTCCTGCTATGATGGGATCACTAAATTTGCTTCAGGTACATCTTATTGCTCAAACCACTGTTACGCTCTTAATGAACTTAACATTTCCCCATAATCTATTTTGTGTGTGTGTGTGTGTGTGTGTGTGTGTGTGTGTGTGTGTGTGTGTGTGTGTGTGTGTGTGTGTGTGTGTATTATCTTTTTTCAAACACCTTTATTGAATTAACACTTGTGACATAGGTAAATTTACATGTAAAAGTAATCAAACTATATTACCATAACAAATATTATACTTCACATATATTGCTATATATCATATACTCTAAGCAATATTACATAAATTATTCAGTTCCTGCCATTTTTTTCTTAAAGAAGAAACATCTTTAATAAGCCATCACTTACTACATAGGTAATCATACATTTATATAAATGAAAACAAACCAAACCAACAGAATTCGAGTTGCAAGCATTTTAAACGTCACAAACCATACTGACACACTTCCAGTCGCAAACATTATACATGACTTATAATCTACTCAATCTTTCTCACTCAAACATTACATAGTTCATTTAACTCCTACTGCCTTTTAGACCTCATTCCTCCCTTGTATGTACTGTTCCCACAATGCTCATTTTTCCTATGTAGTTTGCTCCTACCCTTTTCTAAAGATCCCAATTCCAGTTGTTTTATCTCTGTTACTATACTCACTACTTCCAGTATAGTTGCTTTAGATTCTGATTTCCATTTTCTAGTAATTGCTTTTTTGGCAGTCACCATTATTAGACACAGTAAGGTCTTACCATGTCTAGGCGATTCCAGTTCTGTATCATAGCTCACAAAAATCATCTCCCTCATCAGACCAATCTGCCCACCCACCATCTCCAACAGTGCATCCTGCAAGAAATCCTTAAAGTTCGTCAGCTCACTGCACTCCCAGAAAATAGGTAACCAATTACCATTTTCTTCCGCTTCACACCTCCAACATTTACTGTTTGCCTGAGGAAAAATTCTCTGGAGTCTACTTGGGGTATACATTTTCTAGATTTTGTTGCATATTTGGGAAACATACATATATCCTCCCATTGTTTTTTTGTGAATTACTTAGCCAGTCTCTCTTCCCAATCCTTTCTATCCTCCTCTGATTGATTCTTACAGTTATCATTCAATATTTGATATGCTCTACTAATTATTCCTTTTTTTAATGGCAGTTTCTGTTCTACATTCTATTAAAAATTCTACCAGTGCTGGTCTTTCATTTAGGACCTCCCTATTTCTTTTTTTTTTTTTTTTGCCTATATCAATCCCTGATAGGGAAGTCAGTCTCTAACCTGCAGTCTGAATACATTCTTGGCCTCTTCCCATTCTATTATCTTTCCCTCTCTAGTGATTTGCTCCCAATACCTTGCTTCCTTTGCCAGTTTTCTCCAACAAATTCTGGCCCCCTCTTGCCTATCGTCTGTATCCCTAATTGCAGTCATCCCTATTGGCAGAATCTCCTTTCTCCTTTCCTGTCTTAGTTTAGTTCTTAGAATACTTTCCGCTACTTTATGGATATAATATTCTGCATGATTATTGTTATTCTCCTTAAAGGCCTGCTTCCAAAATCCGAATCTTTCCTTGTTTCTTGAGCTTCCCCTGTGTTTCATCATCATCCCTTTCCACTTTGAATTAAAGTTTTCTGCTTGTGCTATGTATAGGAGTCTTAACTGTGAAGCTCTGAAATATCCCTTCAAATTGGGTAATCTCAATCCTCCCTGTTCTGTTGAAAGAATCAGTGTATTCCACTTGACTCTTGCCGTCTTCCCGTCCCAAATAAAGTCCTTCAGCTCTTTATTAATTGCTACTCACAACTTCTCCTCTGGTTGATAAAAATATGCCTGACCTGTGTATAAGACTAAAGGGACTAAAAACATTTTACCTGCTTGTATCTTACTATCCATACCCATATAACAGAGCTTCCATTTTCTCAGTTTTTGTATTATCTTTTGTTTAGTCTCTTCCCACATATCCTTAGCTGCCACACTACAATAATTTTTAATCCATACTCATAATTATTTCATTTTATCATGACCCCATAAATAAGGATAAAACCAGTTCATGTGTGGGTACCTAATTTACCGCTACTGCCTTTGTTTTAGCTTCATTAATTTTGAATTCCAAAAAGATTTGAAACTGTTTCAAAATGTTCCACAACATCTTTTTCTGGTTTTGTCAGGTACAAAATAATATCATCTGCAAATAAAGCCACCTTTTCTTGACTACCATATCAACTATATCCTAGAATTTCTGAGTCCCTTATTTTCTTTGCCAAAGATTCTAAGTATAATGCAAATAACAGAGGAGAAAGAGGACACCTTTGTGTGGTTCCTCTGCTCAAGCAGAAATTATGAGAGAGAGCTCCGTCTACTTTAATCTTTGCCTCCAATCCCTCATATATTCTCTTAATCAACCTTATATTTTTTTCAGGAAATGCAAATGCTTTCATTGTCCTGCTCACAAAGTCCCAGCTCACTCTGTCAAATGCTTTCTCTGCATCAAGACCCACCAACAACAATGGCATTTTCTTACATTCTGCTTCCCCCTGGATCATCAGTGTTCTGTTAACGTTGTCAAATGTTTTCCTCCCCTCCACAAAACCACACTGATCCATATCTATCAGTTTTGGCATTACTTTTGCCGTTCTATTAGCCATTATAGACATGAACACTATAATCATTGCTTAGTATTGAAATGGGCCTGTATGAAGCTGCATCTGATGAATCTTTACTCTCTTTGCGTATTACAGCCAACACTGCTTTCCTCCAGGATGGTGGTACTTCTTTTCCTCTTAAGATACTAGATTCTAGATATCTAGGTGTATAGTTAATTCCAAAATGCATAAAAGGATTAATGAGGAAAAGAAGGAAACATTGAGAGTGGGATGGGGAAGAGATCCATACTTTGTCAGCTACTTTCAGATCCACTTCCTTCTTTAGGATGATCTGGTGGAGCATTTTATCTAATCGCTTAATGTAATCATAGTTTCTCACCAACTTCTTGGTATGCATGTTCAAACTGATACAGTAGGTCAGCAGTCCTCTCGGTCCTTCCAAACACATCCTGCAGTACTCCTAAATAGTCCTTGGCCATGCAATCTTGCTTACCCATCCTTAGGTTGTGTATGGTATCCACAGCTAATCCCGTTAGACTTTCAGCTATCCGCTGCTTCTTCTGAGATTCTGGGATATCCCATTCTTCTAGGGCTTGTGAAGCCTGATCCATCCAGGATTCAAAATCTTCCCTTCCCTGAGGTGTAGGTTGTTTGCTAAAAAAAAACGCAATTTGCGGTAGCCAAACCCAGTGAATGGCTGTGTAGGCTTTAAGCATTTTTGTACAATACTTCCCAAAGCATTCAAAACTTCAGGCCCTATAGTATTTATGAGCAGTGAAACTGCAGCTTCTGGTGTAAGGTTCTGACCTACTTGGATAGCTTCCACAGGTATTTTCTCTGTTGCTGAGGTAGTGCACTTCTCAGGGATTACCACATGGACTCCACTCTCACCTGAAATTTGTACACTCGAAGGTATGTGCTCATACACTAAATGACTTTTCCATTCTAATAAGGCCAATGTGCTCTGCTCGGTAGGGTCCATAGTGCTGTCTAATAAAAATTCATGCCCTACAACTGGTAAGGATCCTATGACTTGATGTATTTGCATATCAGTCAATGTGACCCCTGGCAACACCAGAACTAAGCAATGCTTTGATTGAGCATTGTGCTGTTTGCACCACTTAGCGACTACTTCTGGGTTCACGCTTCTGCTGGATTTGCTTTCCACACATATAGGGGAATAGGGTGGAGTCCAAGGCAGTACAGGCAATCCTGGATGAGCACCCAAATGTAGCGCACCCTGCAGGTGTAGCTGAAGTAGATATGGGTTCCTTCCAACCTGACTCTGGTGACACCCCTATAGGCCCAACACACCAAGGTGGCAAGAATGAGAGGTTTTATTCTAGGTGATACATCTAGTTTAAAAGGCAATAGCACAACCACAAACAAATTATTTCGACAGTGCACCAGTTAGCAATAAGACAAGGTGAGATATGCATGCAATGAAAACATACATTCACCCTCTTCCCCAGAACTCAACAGGAAAAGGTCTTTACATTCAAACATGCACAAAGAAGGAAATATCAATGAGCAGTAAAGCTTTATAATGCAGCAATACAAACACGGCTAAACAAATGCAATGTCATTAAGCAATAAAAGAGTTATAATATAACAATACAGATATGAGAAAATGCAATGCCCTTGAGCAGCAAAATTCTTGAAGGCAGCAGTCCTAACATGAGCAAAATGCAATGTAATTAAGCAATAAAAGTTATAATACAAGACAGATATGAGAAAATGCAATGTCATTGAGCAGCAACATTCTTGAAGACAACAGTCCTAACAAGAGCAAAATGCAGTGTCATTGAACAATGAAGATTTATAATGCAACAATACAAATATGAGAAAATGCAATGTTCTTGAGCAGTACTAACACCCTCAACCCCCTTGATTAATTCTAAACAGACCAACTATGAAACACTCTATTATACCCTGTTCACTGGCCAGTGACTACTTACAGTCTTGCTGCTGGCATGATGGGGCCCACGTTGGAGCTCATATGTATCCCAGATATTTGTAATCCACAAAGCATTTGGGGGGGATCCACAACCTTATAAAAATATAAAAAGATGGCTAGAGCCTTTCACCACTCCGTCAAGAATATTCTAGTGACCAGGCACCATGGTTCCTCTGATGAGAAAAGTAGAAAAATCACCTGCCATAACTCTGGTAACCATCTATGGTTTCTCTTTACTAGGCTCAAAGGAACTTCTTTTCTTGCTGAATCATATGCAGACATGGAACTAATGGTTTCAGACTTCTCTCCTGATTCCATAAAATACCATCATCCAGGATTTCAGCAAAAGACAGACACAATCTGCTACTTCACTTCCCTGTCCTAAAGCACTAGAAAATAAAAATCCAGTCATGCTGCAAGGCTCTTTTCCCTTTAGCTACCTGTTTCCGTCTTCCCTCCTTCAGCTAATCTCTCAGACTCCTCTTTCACTTTCGAAATTGTCTTTTATACTCCTCAAAAAAGCTCCACCTTGTGGTGCAATGAAAAACTACAGTCTATGACTTCTACAATGAAATACAGTGGGAGCTACACTTAGGTAGCAGGAGTAAACTTTTAGGCTGAGGGAATGATCGAGACTTTAGTTTTAGGGAGAGGGAATAGAATTTTAGGCTTAAGGGGTGATCAGGGACTTTAGATTTAGGGAGGGTGAATAGAATTTTAGGTTTAGGGATTGATCAGGGACTTTAAGTTTAGGGGATGATCAGAGGAGACATTGTAGGGATGGGGGAATGGAGTTTTAGGTTTAGGGACCAATTAGGGACTTTAGGGTTGGGGAGCAGGAGCAGACTTTCTATGATAGTGTTAGGGACCTGGTGGAAGTTTTAGGGTTGGAGTTAGGACTCTGGTGAGCTATGCAATTCAGTAGGTTAGATGGCTGGAGGGCTAGGCAATCAAGTAGGATCTGGCTGGTGAGAGGTAGGATCTGGCTAGTGGGAGGCAGGGCACTTACCATTTAGCACAAGTGGGTGAGAGCAACTATATTGTGACCTACTAATACATAAGCAGTTGTAGTAAACCCAATACATATTAATATTTTACCCTAGAGGTGGCCATCACTTTTATTATTTTATCTGTCTTGTATTATTACCTGCAGTGGAAGGATTATATATTGCAAAATGAATGGACATCAAACAGAATAACAAAGACAGTACATACTGTGTATTCTCACATAAACGGGTAAAAGAATAAATCATTTTTAATAATATAAGACTTAATGCTGACACTCCCCTCCTTGCTGACATTTGTTTTAAAAGATAGTTATATTCTTTAAAAACAATGTACTGCTAACCCTTCTGCAGCTGAATAAGAGCTGTCTTCCAAAACGCACGCACATATGCATGTTTAGTTCTGTTTGATACCAGGATCAATGCCTCTCCTTTCAACTCAGATTTGTTACCCTTCTTCTTCCAGCAGCAAATTAATAAAGAGCTATCGGTCTTACACAAAGTACAAAACATTGTATCTGATGAAGTCTGATAGACAAAAATGCTCATCATTTTGAATAAACAAGACAATTTAAAGCTCAAAGAAGGATTGCTTCATGTTTTTATTACTTGATTTGTGAGCATGTATGCATTCTACTCTGGTTAGCTGTCCACCTGCAAAATACCTACAGGAATGCAACAGTAGATTACTTCAAACAAAGAGGCTTTTCGATTTACTTGATGATCCCGGGAAGAACCAGGCACTCCACCGGGTTTAGAGACCCTACAAAGGGATCTCCTCCACAATAGGTAGCCTACATTTGTTTACCAGTTTAGGTAGATTGGATCTTGGCTTAACATCTCGCCTAAAATACAGCAAGTCAGGAATACAGCACCTCCCTCCCCCATACTGCACTGGACTGTCAGTACTAATACATGAATCAAAAACTTGGTACAGGAACAGAACCCAGAGCATGTATTTATTTATTTAACATTTGTTAACTGGAGTAGAGCACTGATCAATAGTGACCAGTTTCAGTGTCAGCCCAGGAATACAAATAAAGGGAGAATTATATTTATTACAAGATAGTAAGAATACAATGAAAATACACATCTGTGAAATACAATAATTAGGTAACAAAATGTAAACACTGTATAGAATTGTAATATACATTATTTACAGCAAATTAAGACAAATCTCATTTATGAGGGTGTCAGTCTGAAAATTATAGCTGTGTGTTCTCTAAGTGAAAATGATAAGATAGCTGAGTGGAGTGCAGGATGTTAAACAGAGTTTGTGAGTCACTGGAGGGAGATGTTATGTTAAGCAAAATATTATGTGAGTGAGAAGTATAGATCAGTGCACAGAATGTGCCATATGAGGGAAGGTAAGAGTACACTAGTAGGAGAAAAACAGACTGATGTAGCTCAAGTTAGGTGATAGGGCTGGATGAGAGACAATGACATTTTGTTGTTGAGAGGAGTTGGGCCTTTAATTGAACCCTGCATTTAAGATAAAATGAGGTGTCTTTCATTTGTGGGGGAATACTTTCCCAGAGTTTGGGACCTAGTATATAGGTGTGGTATTCCGTACAATGGGGTTTCGATTTTTTGAGGGGTTGCAATGCAGGGGCAAAGTGGTCATGGTTTCTGTGGCTGTTAGAAGTTTGTCTAATTAGTTTAGCTGCTAGGGGAAATAAGTTTGAATAGACAGGATTTTATGAGAAGGTCAACCCTTTGTTGAACAGGGAGCCATTTTCCTTTTTACAGTGGCATTCATTTTAGGGAACTGGGTAATAAATCTACAATATTTTATTGGTTATTATTTGAGTCTATGTGGAGTTTTTATGCTGAAGCTATGACAGAAATGCCATATTGAAGGTGGGAGAGTAGAATGCCTTTGCCTATGACTGTTCTGAAGGTTTCAGTAAAAAGGGGGGAGATCTTCTTGGCCCAAAATAAGAAAAGGTTAGCCCCTTTCCTTGTGTAGTTGAGGTGGAAGGAGAAGTTAAGACAGAGATCAAGCCAAGTGTCATGGTATTAAAAAATGGTTATTTTTTTTATGGAGATGTCATTGTGGTCATAGATATGCAAATAGTTTGGTTTTGTAAGTTTCTGCTTTGTGCCAAAAAACATAGTTTTGTCGAAGTTGAGAAGGAGGCGTTTGTTGGAAATCCAGTATATTAGGAATAATAGGCTCACAGGTTCACAGGAGATTGCTCAGCTAACAGCTGAAGAGCCTTTACAAGCCTAGCCATTATTACCCAAATTTACCCAGATTTTTGATACCTAAGGGTCAGATAATGGCTTTAGTTTGTACCTAAGCCTTTGGGCATTTTACAAATCTACACTGTCCATAAGGGGCATAGGCACCATCCAGGAGTGAATTTATGACTCCCCATTCATTGATCCAAATTGCATTTGAAGAGGGTCAGGGAAGGGCTCTGTTTCACATGAATAGATAGCTAGTTCCAGAGAAGGGGTAATCTCTGGGACACATATTTGCCCCTCCAGCATGTTTTGTTCACATCATAGGCCAGGTTTAGATCCTTGGATTGGGTAATACTCATGTTGTTTGCTTTGCTAATGTGCAACAGTTATATTAGGACCAAATTTGAGAATGCCTTGTAGGCTAGGCATAGATGACCCCGTAATAGTTGTAAGACATGTTATTTACACCCTGTATATTTTTTTTAAGAAATGTCTTAGGCTGCTTCACTTGTTGCAAGTGCCTGGTTGGGTACATGTCAAAATGTGCACTGCATTCAATTACTGGTCTGATGAGGGCCATGTATAGTGGGACTATAACCTCCTTGGATCTGTATGCCATGTCCTTACTTATAAGCTGTGCCATGTAGAGGGGCTTCCTCACTACCGTGGACACATGGCAGTCAAAGCTCAGGTTACTGCTTATCTGTGTACCTAGAGCTCTCACCACTGGGTCCACTCTTAGGAGTGTGCTATTACTGTTGTCATTTGCAGGGGTATTCAACTTGCCAATGGCTATAATTATACATTTTTTGCATTAGTTTTAAGCCTTGGCTCTGCAACAATTATTTGTCTGAGTCAGACCTTTCTTAGGTTCATAGGATGATACTAGGCTAGTGGCCCAGAGGCCCTTATAAGCCTAGCCAAGAATTTCGCCCATGTTCCCTCAAAGTCAGCACCTGCTTCCCCTGACCAGCAGGGACACAGGTGACATCCCAGTGGTACATTTTCTGTTTCCCATCCATTTGTCCAGGTTCCTCTTAAAGAGGGCTAGAGAGGAACTCTGCTTGACATAATGAGGGACTCTATTCCACAGATGGGGGAGTCTTTGGGACACAAATCTATCCCACCAACAAGTTCTATTAATGTCACAGACCAGGTTGAGGCCTTGTGTGCGGGTTGTCTGAGTGGAGTTTGTCTTACGGATATACAGCAACTCCATCAAGGCTGGGTCTGAAATGGCCTTGTATGCCAGACAAAGGTCACCTCTGAGCAGTTTCTAAAGGATATCTATGTTGTTGGGAGATTCAGTGATTACGCCCAACTTGCAGTCATCAGCAAACTTTGTCAGCCAAAGACCATCTATGTTAGCCTTGACTTCAGAGAAATATATTCTGAACCATTGAGTTGCCAGCACTGAGACCTGTGATACACCTATAGTAATTGGCCTCTTTCTGGATCTGGATTCCCCCACTCTAACAACTTAGCTATCCATCTGGTGATGTAAGGATTTATGCTCAGTTTTGTGAGTTTATGTACAATACCCAAGTGGGTAATTGTGTCAAATGCCTTAGCCAGGTCAAGGTAGGCAGGATGCACTGTTTTACCCTCATCTATGGCCTTGGTGACTTTCTCAAAGAAGTCCACCAGATTGAACAGGTATGACCTGCCCTTGATGAAGCTGAACTGGGCTGGGTCCAATGTTTGGAGATTTCCTATGTCATTCTTTATTAAGTCCATGATTATTCTTTCCATGACCTTGCATATGAGACTAGTCAGACTTATGGGGCTGTAATTTCCTTGGTCTGTTGATGGTCTTCCTTTATGCAGAGAGATGACTGTTGCAGTCCTCCACTCCCCAAGGAAAAACCTTGTCTGGAAGCTGTGGTTAAACATCGATCTTCATGGAACAGATAGGCCATGTTTCAAGATATTGACGAGACCTAGCAAGGCCATGTTTTTATATGTAAAGAGCGCAGTGACGACCTGTTCTTTTGTGATAACTGGTACAAGAATGTTGGAGGGTATTTCCTATGGTGTAAATGGAGGTGATGGAGGGGTGAAATTTGAGATTAATTTATTGTCCATCAGATTTGCTATATCTTCTGGATGGGTATAGGTGATGCCATCTACAACTAACTCCACACATTGATGGGTGTTGCCCTTAAGACTGTGGGCATAACAGAAAAATGCCTTATGGTTATCCTTTGCTTAGGAGGCTATTTTTGCCTTGAAGCTGTCTTTTGAAGACCTAGCTAGTTCCCTGGTTTGCTTGTTTAAAGTAATGAGAGAGTTTTTGCCCTGTTGTATACTTCCTTTTGTACATCTAGACAAGATTTTCTTTCTTTTGTTGTACAACCTATTCATACCAGAGGTGCATCAGGGTGGCCTGTTTCTGCAGTTTGATCAAGGTTTATTTAGGTCTAGCACAGCAGCTTCTGTGCAGCTGTTTATATGTTTGCACAGTACTTTTGTGTACACCTTCTTACAGGGTCTATATTAGGACTTTGAAACTTTAGTTCTCTGAACACCTAAATGTCGACAAGTAAACAGCAAAGTATGAAAAGCACAAAGCGCCACTTCCGCAAATTTTTTCACAGGGGAAAAAATTTGCTTAGCCATTATCAGGAATTTGTCCATTTCTCCAATGTAGAGTGATCTCGGAGTTGGTATATTTAGTTAGGAGGGTGTGGGGGGCACAGCCCCCCCACATCGGGGGGTGTGGGGGCAAAGCCCCCCACTTGATTAGGGTTTGAAAGTTTGTTTTGGTGTTGGTCGGCCAAGCAAATTTTTTCCCTGTGTAAAAATTTGCTGAAGTGGCCATTCGTGCTTTTTGTATTTTGCTGTTTACGTGTCGACATTTAGGTGTTTGGAGAACTGAAATTTTGAGGTACTAATATAGACCCACCTCATTAACCTCTGTACTTTCTGGGTTTGGGGAAGCTAGGAAATTAGCTATGCCGTCACTTAACAGGAGGTAGTTAACCTTAGAAAAGTTCTTAAAGGTTCTGGGGTTAGAGGGGTGTTCTAGCTTTATATTATTTTCAAAGAAGACCACTTTGTGATCCAATCTAACCAGTGAGGACATTTCACTTTGGGAGGGGGTGCAGTGCCCCCCATGTTTATGAGTACCAGGTCTAGGATATTTTCACCCTTAGTAGGAGGGCAAACCAGCTGTTCTAGGGCATTAGCATTGACAAAAATCTAGAAATCTTTGGGCCTGCATGTTAGTGGTCATGTATGCTTCCCAGTTAATGGAGGGGTAGTTAAAATCATCCTTAATGGGCAGAATGGTAAGAGATTCTAGTATATTCAGGTATGCGGTATGGTTTTCCAGGGTCTGGTGGTGGACCTGCAGCTAGTAAGGGTATGGTATGGCAAGAGATTTTACCTGTGGTTAGGTGGACATGGAGCAGCTCAAGCATGTCATACTGTTTGACCAGTACTGAGGTGTCATCATCTTTTATATAGATTGATACTCTTCCAAATTTTATTCTTTCATGTGCAGTGGGTGGTCTGAATGTATGGAAGGCATTATAGCCTTGCACTGCTGGGATGCTTTCCATGGCTTTGAACCATGTGCCCGTAACTGCACAGATGCCAGCATTCTCCAGGTTTTTTTGTTGAGACTCCTAGCACTGAGCAATAATACCTTTTGCATATCATGAGTCGATTTCGCTATGTTGGAGGGTTTATATGTTTGTCAATGCCTAAAAAAAGGCACTAAAGGACTGGATAATGATTTGGCTAATATCCAAAAGCCCAGTGGTGATAGTGGCAGACCATCCCTGGCAAAGCAGTATGGCCTGTCAATTATGTTCTCCTAGGCTGACAAATATTGGACCCTCCTTGGAGTGACACCAACAGCTAAGCCAATGCTCAGTGCTAGGTTCATACCAGCCTGTGACACATATTCTGAGAGCTCAATCATGTCTGTCTTCAGATAGTTCATGGGGGTACATCTCAGGTCATTTACACCCACATGGACTATAACTTAGTCACGCAAGTACTTGTGGTTTAGTGACCTGATTGCTTACACAATCTGGCAAATCTTTAACCCTGACAAGCAACAAACTGTGATCTTCTCCTTATTCAGCCTGGTGAGAGGGACATCAGTGTGTCTCACAATGGAGTCTCCTATGATCAAACTATTAGGATGTGTGGTGTTACTCCTTATGGGCTCAGTAGTTGAGATACTATGTCAAGTAGTTTTATGTATTGTGGTGGGACCATTTGTATGCAAGTAGAGTTGCTAAGGACAGTGTCTGGAAGGCCTTTGAGGTTTTGTAAAGTTACATTTGAGTACCTCTACATATGTGGGTGTCTATGTGTTGGGTCCTTACTGTGGTGAGTGTTGTGTGTATGTCACTGACAACCTGTTTGACATTTTTGTGTCTGTATGCGACAATCTTGCCTCTAGTGACATTGTTAACTATATCCCTCATGTACTGTATTTCTCTGTTCTAGAATCATGTGATTATCAGTAAGCATGTGGCAATTGCTACATTGCCTCAAGATGCTCATGTCCACCAAGCTGGCTGCAGAGATAGCAGCAAAGTGCCTATCCAGATTTGCCAGTCCTTATTTTGGCTCATTCTGAATTTCTTCATTACAACGTTCATGTTGACTTGGTTTACGACCAGGTCAGTAGGAAAACAGCTACTATAAAAGAAAAGAAAATTAAGAAAATTAATAAGGACATACTGGAATATCAAAATCATTCAGCATATGCTCAGTTTTTGCCAAACTGGAAGAAAGGGAAAGAGAGAGTGATTGACAATGCCTGTAACTGTTCTGATTCAAACAACAAAAATTCATCAATGGATCATAAGCATATGTCCGATCAATCCAGTGGTAACAACATTTTTTTGAACAATGCTCAGCCATTGACAGTGTGGCAGTCTGAGAGATTAAATTCCAAGACTTCTGAGAATGGAACTACAAGTTATGCAGATGAATTGAACATAGTAACATCAATGGAAAGTTTTCACCAAGTTTTGAGCTATCAGACGGCTCACATCAAAACTGTCGAGGAAACAGAGGAAAGGGTAGGTGAGGAGGTTTCTTTAGCAGACCCAGGACATGGTATTGCAGAGTTTAGATCAAGGTTCTGCTGTGAACAATACATGTGTTTTTAATTTAAGCAGACATACATTTTCTTTATCAAAAGTGGAACGTCTTAAAAAGGTATGTAATTTGTGCCTTCATTTCATGTTAATCTGGGTAAGAGGAGTTTGGAACTTAAGATGTTTACTAAGGACTTAAGTTTGAAAATTTGCTAAATGATAAAAATAGGACTAATGATTTAAAACAGTTCAAGAAGAAAAATATGTGGAATCCACTATTTACACATACTATTTTAGCTTCTGTCAACTTTTGTGAAAAGGATATTAGGAAGCTACTTTCGAGTACAGCTAAAAAGACGTTTTGCAATTTAAGTAAAAATGAATGTACAGCTTTAAAGGATCTGAAATTAAAAGAAAATTTGAGGTTTATGAAAGTGGACAAGGGTAGCTAGATTATTATCATGAACATTGGGAAATATGAGGAATCAATATTAAAATTATTATCAGATAATGAAGTGTATAAAGAAGTCAACAAACAAGAGGTATTTTCTGCTTACAAAAATATTGACTTTGTTTTGTTGGATTGTTTATCTAGGAATATGTATTCAACTGAACTGTATGACTTGTTTCATGTTAAACATCTATGAGATACCTTTCTGGTATCCTTAAAATTCACAAGGATATAAGCAACTTGCCTATGAGACCTAGTTTTGCTGTTCATAGTTTGAAGATAGAACCTTTATCTTGGTATGTGGATTCAATGTTACAGCCTTTGTTGATGCATTTAACTTCCTATAGTTATGATTTTTGGTGCTTTTTAAAAAGATAAGGGAATACAGTCATAGTCGCTCATTTAAAATTAATTTTCCAATATTGACTTGCTTTACACGAACATTCCCATTGACACAGGTGTGGAGATGGTTAAAGTGTTCTTCACTAAATATTTTTTTATTATTTCAAATAAGATCTGTTAAAAAACATTACATGAAATAAAGATAAATGACATATTTATAATTCTAAAACATTACTAGCTTCAAACCATTGTATAACTATTTACATTGGTGTCTATTCAATAAATAACATTGAAATTTTATATTATGTAAAATTAGAAACATAAGATGATATATCTTCATCGATCTTTTCAAATATTTCCAGTACTTTCATCCAAGAGTAATGGTAAGAAGTAGATCTTTTAGTTCTGTTCTTCACTGTTAGTATTTCCATGTGTGCAACTGTTGATGTTAAATTCTTAAATTCGTTGAACGTAGGAGAAGTCTCATTTTTCCAATGTATAGTTATGATTTTACGTGACATTGCCAATAGTGACCGTAGGATTTTAGTGTCTTTTTTTGGTACACAGTTTGGAATAGGAGAGCTGAATAAAATTAAAGACTTTGTTAATTGAAAAGTATCATTATAAACAGTCTGAAAAAAATAAATTTCAGAAATAGTTCTTAAAGGAAAAAATACAACTTCTAGGTGCTTGCAAATATACATGGTATCACTAACCACCTCTGTGTGAAGTGCAGTGTCATGCAAATGTGAGGCTTATATACAAGCTGAAAAAAAGCAACTTTTAAATTAGGTTTGCCCTTGGACCAATCAAATAAGCACAAAGTAAGCTTTCCACTAGCAATTCCCACCTGAGATAGGTGATATCAGCCTTCTTCTGCCACAGAAGTGCAGATTTTTAACCCTCTTAAAATAAAATTGACTGGTCTAAAGCCCAGGTGTTAGGGAACCATGATATAGATGCCTAAAAGGATGGACAACAACAGATATAATGTATTTAGAGCACTTAGCACTATGATTGCAGAACAGCAGTCCTTACAACAGTAGAAAAATGCAACTTAAAACTCTAAACAAGTGCAGAAAAAATAATAAATAGCACAAGAATGTTCAATAGAGTTGCAGTGAAAATAAGTATTAAAAGTATAAAATAACCATTAAAATAATTTTTCTTGCCAACGATAGCTTTAGATGCAAGCAAAATTCCTCAAACTCTGCTGGCATTACCAAACGCTGAGCAGCACTAATTAAGTAAATAAATCTGCTTGCAGTTGTTTCTGGAGGTTGGGTACTAAATCGTTTGTCTGTAATAGTACCATGACATCTGCAATCTAATCGTATGTACATCAAGAATGAGTGTACAGCTTACTACACCACTGCAATTGATGCCAAAATTTCTGTTAGCCCAGTACAGTGCTTGCAGGTGTTTCTGGAGTAGTCGGGTACTGAATCGTTTGTGCGAAATAGTACAATGACATCTGCAATCTAATCGTATGTACATCAAGGACAAGTGTACAGCTTACTACACCACTGCAATTGATGCCAATGTCTCTGTTAGCTCAGTATAGTCCTTGCAGCTGTTTCTAGAGGTTGGGTACTGAATCGTTTGTGTGTAATAGTAGCGTGTCACCTGCAATCTAATCGTATGTACATCAAGGACAAGTGTACAGCTTACTACACCACTGCAATTGATGTCAATGTCTCTGTTAGCCCAGTACAGTGTCTCTGCTTTTCTAATAACTATACGTTACAAATTGTTTGTAAAATCTTAGTCATATAGTTAATTTTTTCTCTTGAATGTTGCTAATAAATAAAAATAACTATATAAAAAGTAATGCATATATACAGTGTGTGATACTCAGCAGCTTAACTGATACAATAGTAGAAGTTTCCAGAATTAAAATGTTATTTACTCAGTCTGACTTTTCAGTAACAATCTGCACCTTCCCTGTAAAATGAGAACATTTTACTTTGATAATAATTTGTACATTCCTTGCTGGTATAGTTTTTAGCAGTACAAAAAGAACTACTGGAAAGATATTGCACATAATAGCTTTAACTCATAAAGAACTATTACATCTGAACAAGGCACAAAATTATAAGTGTCAGACTTTCTTCTGAGAACCACCCAAACAGGTCATCTGCTGGAGGACTTCATCGCTCTTCTAACACCAGTTTTGTATATAGCATCCCTCAGAACTATGCATGAATAGTTTAGGTGGTGTGGAGGTACATTATGGGGGTGCATTATGGATTCATTACATACAGTAGTGCTGTGACATGACTAATACTTTTCCGTGGGGCAATATGATTTATATGTATATAAATTGGATGCAAATTCCATGCTGTGCCACTGTTCGTATGTCCTTTTCTAAAAATCTGAGCTATTGGTACAAAGTTGTTAGTGTAGACAAGTCATCAAAGAAGATTTTAAGTGAATTCTCTAATTCTGGTGATAATTTGCACAGGACTGTAAAAATTAATGAAAGGCCTTTTACTGGTGTGAATGACATTTCTTTAAATTAATCTGGAAATGTGACAATAATGTAACACACAAAAGGTTCACCTCTGAAACTCTCCTTCCACATTGTTCACCATAGTGTGCTGGATATAGAAAATTGGAGTTGGTAAATCAACCATGGTATACAAGCACCCCACTTCTGCAGCTTGCTTAAAGATACCCTTGAATACTTGCTCATTATTTGTATGACTAGCATGTAATTCATCAAACACACTTTTAACTTGTTCATATTCACATAATATGACATGGGATAAGCAAAACTTTGTAATTCAACTGTACAGCCTCTAATACCTGGAGTATTTTACTATCCACCTGTGTCTT
Organism: Protopterus annectens; assembly: GCF_019279795.1. Taxonomy (NCBI): domain Eukaryota; kingdom Metazoa; phylum Chordata; order Ceratodontiformes; family Protopteridae; genus Protopterus; species Protopterus annectens. Next base: position 572,784,982 of record NC_056736.1, read on the forward strand.
TCCGTTATACTTAATATTGTGTAAACAGCAAAGGGCTTCATATACAGATTACGAAGGACATCAAACTCTATATGTCACTCCACCCATCTGGTCTAACAGTGCAACTTCTGATTTTCCTTTTGTATTGCCTTTTGTCCATTTGCTAATTGCTGTAAATGTATGTGTTGTACTCGCTCCTCTGGGCTCCTTTGTCATTTTGGAGAACATCTAAAAGGCAATAGAGTTTTCTTTACTATATTTAGCATACTTGTCACATTTGCTACTTGTCAAGCCTGTGCCAGTACAGGTTCCTATTAGTGAGTAGCACAGAGGAAATATAAAACAAGTGGTACTTTTTCCTGAAATGGAGCAGCAAGGACCTTCCGTGCTCCTGACCTTCATACCCCTGACCACTATAGTGTTCATTGTTCAATGTCAAGAGGGTTAAACATCTAAACAATTTTTGCTTACCTCTGTAATTTCATCTGCTGGGATGGAATAAAATAGTCCAGGAGACTCTGAATTAATTAACTTTTTATTTGGTGCTGAATGTAGTGCTTCAGACAATATAGCAGTTAATTTTGGACAGCTTAGGAAGCATATATTACATTTTTTGGCATGTCTGCAAGTGGGTTCACACTTCATCATGACCAGCATCAATTCAGGCATTTGCTAATGATATTACATTTCCTTTATTGTTAGTACAGCCTAAGGAAGAATTACCTCTATGACCATAAAGATAGCACTTGCCTCACACAGAATTCAAAATACTTGGCACCAAATGCAGGGAAAGTCTTTTGTTTGCAACCTGTATCTGTGCAGCACTTGAAATTGCAAAGTCCATTCTTGTACTGTAATTCTCAGCTGTGATTCTAAAAGTCTGTATTTTAGATTTAGATTTATTGTGGTATTCCAACTCTGAATTTTACTCAGTATCAGCTTTGGCATGCTTCTAATTTCAGTATGGCTGTTCCAAAAAATGCATAACAGTAAGTTGTGAGAATTTGGTCACTCAGGGAAACTACCTCATTGATAAAACATCCCTAAAAGTAGACATAGTAGTCAAAGATTTGAAGACTTGTGTAGATAGTAACCTGACTTTTAACCAACAACTTTCTAACGTTGTAAGAAAATTATTCTATGTCACTCAACTTATAAGTAAGAGCATCACATCTAGGACTAGGGAAGTCATCGTTCCACTATACTCAGCCATCACCAGACGCATCATTGAGTATAACACCCCCATCGGTATCTACCTGACCAGGCACATGCTACAACGGGAATGTTCACAGAAGCGCCTCACAAAAAGATTACAGGGCATATACACAATGTCCTAAGCAGATCACATAAAAGTCCTATCTCTTCTTTCCTACAGACTGAAAAGAGATGATTTATGCCCGGCATGCAAGACATCCTTGGATCTTGCTCTGATGGGCCTTTTGCATATCCACAAAATAAACAGCACCAGAACTACTAGATCCTAGTACTTAAACTTTGCTTGTGGGCTTTAAGAGGTAAAATAAAAAAAATCAGAGCTTTACTGGAAAGGCTCACCCAGATTCTGCTACAGTTTGTTGTGAGGGAAAGGTTAGTTTGCTTTTTATTTTCTGTGTTTTGTATTACTTTCTTGCCTTTTTCTATTTTGTATACTGTGATTTGTTTTTCTTTAAACTATGTTATACTTGTATTCTGCTTTTAACTCCATACTAAAACTTGAAAAGAGACCACAGCTCTGTCTCTTGTGAGTCAGACAGAATTTTTTCCCACCCTCCCACCTGGTTACTGTTGTGTTCTTAAACACCACTGTCTTTCTAGTTGCCTGTCCGTTATGTTAATTTGACCATATATCTCATTTACTCTCTGCCTTTACTGGCTGGTGTGAGTAAGCACAATATTATCATTTTGTGAAATCACTCCCCTTCAACTATTTAAATTTATTGGCCATCCTACTGTATTCCATAGTACCAGAATACAAAAGTGACCACCCCCTTTCAATCTATCTTGCTGTTTTAAAAATAGTGACTCTCCACTAAAGCTTAACTTTTAGACTGGTAAAACATAAGTTACCTAATTTCACATCTAACTCCTCTAGTACACACTGCAGTGTTTAGGATAAACCATTTTTTTTCATCTTACCTTTAAGCATCTATTGCAAGACCACCAGTTATTGTAGAGCCCACATTCTGCCTCTCAGTAGTTATCTTGAGATTAGTGCTTCTGTTTTCTCCTGGTGAAAGAAGAAGTGTAGTTACATTATTTCCTGGAGACTGCTGATCACCAGAAAGCTTAATAACTGCTTTATAAGTGTCAGCTTAGAATCTGTGCTTATATTCTGATCCTGGTGAGAGTAGGAGCAGAGTGCATTGATTCCTGACTCTTTCTGGTTGGAAAGAGAGTGTCTGTGCTTAACATACCTGATTGGTCCGGTTACTATTCAAGGCATCTACCAGAAAATGGCTACAAGCCTGCAGACCCTTGAATCATCTGGGACAAGACTGTGGATCATCAAACACGCTGTGGCCTGCTTCTCTTGTTGGTATTGGTGCTAAAACTGGCTAGTTTTAACTAGAACTAGCCAGTTTTTTAATTTCAGCACTCAAAACTGTTTCCTTGTGCTCAGCACTTGCTCAGAACTCATTTTAAGCACTAAATAAACTACAAATTACTAAAGCACTCGACTTCCCTCACTTGTCAAGAAGAAAACAGTTCTTAGTACTTAAATTAATAAGCACCTATCCAGGCATGTCCATGGGTCAGCTCCCTGTGTTTTCTCTTGTTCACCTGATGAATCTGCGCATCTTGGGGCAATGTAGCAATTGCCTCATGTACACTGACAACTCTCTCCTCCTATCACCCAACACTACAACCTGTGAGAGATGCACTTATATAGCCAAACTGGAAGCCAAGCTCTCTCCACCCAAGACTGGACTAGACAGTCAAGAGGAGAAGGCTAACACCTGCACCACACCACACTCAACACATAGTCCTTCAAAACCCACACTACCAAAACCCACACATAGAAACACACAAAGCACACACCCACATTCACAGAGGCTCTCAATAAAAATCTGCCCAAGCAACAGAGACCTCCCAAGCTGAAACGCAGACAACCACCACTCTCAACACTACCCAAATGACACATAGCCCACAAAATCAGTGTGCCACTCAGCTTCAGCCCATAAGGCAAAACAACGTACCCAACACACTAGTCATAGGTGACTCTGTAGTCAGGCACACTGATGTCCCACTCACCAGGCTAAACAAGGAGAAAGTTACTGTCAGCTGCCTGTCGGGTGCCAGGATCAGCCACATAATGCACGCACTCAGGTCACTCCACAAGTACAAATACGACTCTGCCATTGTCCATATTGGTGTGAATGACCTGAGAAATACCTCCCTGGACTACATGAAAAGAAACATGGTGGAGCTCTTGGATATTGTACCCCAGGCAGGTATGACCCTAGCCCTGAGTAGCATCCTGCCATCGCCCAGAATGATACCACATTACAAGGACAAAATGATTGACTTCAACAATTGGCTAAGACTCTGGTGTCATTCTAAGGGGATCCAGTATCTGTTTGCCTGGGACGACATGGTCGACAGACCATGATGCTTTGCCAGAGATGGCCTGCACCTGTTGCCTGTGGGATTCTGGATACTGGCTAAGACTCTTGCCACCCCTATAGTGCCTTTTTTAAGCAAGTTTCAAATGCTAAATGCACCACCATAACAGGTACAAGCAAGCAAACTTTGAGGGTAATGCTACTCAATGCTAGAAATCTAAACCTCAAAATGCACTCACTCGAGGCACTCCTTAAAATGGATTACATCGACATCTGTGCAGTGACAGAAACCTGGTTCAAGGCTCCAGAGAAACCCCTGCATTATCACGGTAGAATTCATACCACAACTTTCGGCCATCTAACCTAGACCGAAACACTAAAGGCAGAGGCGTCTCCATATTCATTAAGGATATCCACACCTCCAGGCTAGTTGCTCAACATAATGCATTCGAAATTATCCAAGTGCAACTAACACTGGGCAAGACTACAATCCAGGTTGTAGCTTGTTACAGATCCCCCCACCATGCCCCAGGATTCCCACTCTTCATTTCTTGAGATACTGGAAAATATTAAGGTACAACCCAATACCTTAATTATGGGTGATTTCAACTACCCCACCATCAACTGGGAAAACTACTCATGTACCAACTCATTCGCTCAACGTTTTCTGGAATTCATAAATTCCCATGCCTTGGATCAGCTTGTCCACACCACCAGGGGAAGCAATAGCCTGGACCTGGTCATTGCCAATACGGATAACCAGTGTTCCACGCCAGAGGTCATCTCCTCACTGGTCAGATCTGACCACAAGCTAATCACCCTAGACATCCATATCCCACCCCCCATTAAGGAAACCACCATCAAAAACTACTCCAAAGCCAACTACATGCTTCTTAAGACAGAAATGGCAAACATTACAACACCCATGCAGACGGAAAATAGAGGTACAACTGCTGAATCTTACACAAATGCACTGTATAAGTACATACACGAGTGCATGGATTGTGCCATCCCCAACAGAACAAAGATGCTATCCTCCAAAAAAAGGAAACTAATATGGTGGTCCCCTGCCATAAACAAACTCTACAAAAGAAGGAAGAAGCTGTTGCAAAAAAAGAGTAAAATCCCAAGATTGGAGGAACTCCCTGGTCAGCCTCTGCAAGAAGCTGAGATAATTCTCAAAAGCCAGTTATGAAAATAAAATCACCACTGATTCCAAAGATAACCACAAAGCATTCTACAGCTATCTCAAGAATCTCAATGGCAACACTCAGATCTGCTCTGAGCTACAGCAAAATGGCACTAAATATACAGAACCAACCGATATTGCCAACATCCTGGCAGATAGGTTCAGTGCTAACTTTACCCCACTCACCCTCCAAAGGGCCCATCTTAATACCAGAAGAATGCAAAGCCCCTGTAATCACAGATGAACAAGTAAAGACCGCACTCTCCAAAGCCAAGAACACAGCATCCATGGGACCAGACAACATTCCAGGCTGCATACTGCATGAACTACAGAACGAACTGGCACCTCACCTAAGTACCATGTTCACTCATAGGCTCACCACAGGCTAAGTGCCTACTGAATGGCACACAGCGACAGTTATCCCACTCCACAAAGGGGGTGCCACCACGGACCCCGGAAACTACCACCCCATTAGCCTGACGAGCCTGGTCTGCAAGACCATGGAATGTATCATCTTGGGGCTTATAAATAAAGACATAGTTAACCTCCAAACCCTGGACCCCACTCAATTTGGGGTTGTAAAAGGTACAGCATGTCTACTAAACCTGACTGACTTCTTTGATGCAGTCACTAGAGCTATAGACGAGGGCAAGGTAGTGCACACAGCCTATCTTGACCTTACCAAGGCTTTCAACACCATCCCCCACTCTGGAATAATAGATAAACTCACTAAACTGGGCATAAATCCCTATGTCACAAGATGGATGTCCAACTGGCTCACTGACAGAATCCACACAGTAAAAGTAGCCAACTCCAAGTCCAACTTCAGAAAAGTGGAGTACCAAAATATTCAGTCCTGGGCCATCTCCTGTTCGGCATCTACTTCTTTGAAGTGCAGGCCAATACTGAAGGTCTTTGCAAACTGAGAGCCATAACAGACTCACCTAATGATGTAGCCATTCTACAAAAGGGCCTCACAGAGAAAGATGCTTGATGTCAAACTCATGGCCTCAAGCTCAATGCCAAGAAGTGCATTGTCATCACCTTTGGGAAAAACTCGGCACCCATGAACTATCACATAGGCAGTAGCTCACTAAACACTGAAAGTGTGATAAGAGACAGTGGGACACAGGTGGACAGTAGTCTCTCCTTTGATAACCACATCGCCACAGTAGGCAGGAAATCCTTCTATGTGGCACACCTCATCACAAAAGGGTACACCTCTAGAAAAAAGGAGATCATTGTTCCTCTCTACTCATCCCTCATCAGATCCATTTTAGAGTACAACGCCCCATTTGGCACGTATCTCACAAGACACCTACAACAATTGGAAAGGCCACAGAAATACCTCACTAAGAGGATTACTGGCCTCAAACAGATGCCATACACAGACCATTTAAAAAAACTTCAGCTCTACTCCATCACATATCGCCTTTTCAGACGCGATCTCTGCCTAACATACAAAACTATGTCAAACCCAGAGCTATTGGACATGCTACACTTAAAGAAATCCCAATCACTCCGAACCACATGCTCAAGGGACCTAAACCTTGTCACCACAATAAACAGAACATGCTACAGGGATAGATTCCTGTCCCAAAGACTTCCCATACTCTGGAACAAACTACCCATTCATGTGAAGCAAAGTTCCCCATTGGCCCTCTTTAAGAAAAATCTTGACGACTGGATGAGAAATAGAAAATTCATCCCAGGGATCACTTCTGTGGCACTGCTTGACAGGACCACAGGAAAATTATTTTCTTGAGTGGCGAAAGCCAACGAACCTTTTTGGCTAGACTTATATAGGCCCTAGGGCCGATAGCCTAGTACCTACCTATGAACCTATGAACCTAAATAGGACATGTTGGACAGACAGATCTATATCGCAGAGAATCCCCATTCTCTGAAAGAGACTTCCCATCTATGTGAAGCAGACCCATTCCTTAATCCTGTTCAACTGCAACCTGAACCAATGAATGGGGAACTGGAAATTCACCCCAGGTCTAATACCCTCTGAGGCACAAAAACTTGTGGGATACATTTATGTGGCATGGGCAGGCTTATAAAGGCCCGAGTATTTGTTATACACCTATGATCATATGAAAATTACTGCACGTTCTACTTGTCTGTCCTGGATTTGGAAACAAGATACAGGGTGACTATCATAGAGAGCTTCCATATTTCATTTTCTTGTCTGTGCAGGCTTTCAGTGGAAATTGTAAAGTACTGTGAGGTTTGCGATGTGGCATGACAATCCTCATTATCTGTAAAGTTGATATTTGTGACAAATTCTTTAATTTCCATAAGTGAATACTTGCCTTCACTAGCTCCATTCTGACGTTTCATACTAATGGGACTGTCATGGTTGACTTTGCTAGTGGTGGTTTTACTTTGAATTACTGTATTCACAGTGATGCCCCTGTGTTTGGTATCATGTACACGTACTTCTCTCACTGCATCTTAAAGATAAAAACAACAATCTCAGAAGAATGACAATTACTGCATTATTTGTAATCAAAAGGTACAACATAGCTGTATTTTGCTAACAACCATGCAAGGGCCTATTGTTACCGCAAAAAAATGAAGTTATCTCAGATAATTCATAATGGAAAAGAATAGATACAAGCTACAAGTACACCGTTACTGGAAGCCTACAACAGGAATGCAAACAGTGTACACTATACACAGAACAATAGGATGTTTTGTCTTAACCATTGCTTAGTTCTTTCCTTTGGGTCTATATTAGTTCATCAAAGGTTCACTTCAGTGTACCTCCGTTAATCAAACAAAAAACATAAAATGTTTACTTCATCGAACGTTCACATTAGCAAAGGATTTACACAGGGAAAGGAACTAGTTGGCCAACAAAAGGAAATTTGCCGTTTTCCCCACTGTAATGCGATCTCAGTTGGTATATATAGTTAGGGGGGTGTGGGGGGTGCAGCCCCCTACCTGGGTGGGTTTAAAATACTCCGGTGTGTGTTACAGGGAAAGGTTAGGCAAGTAGTTACTTTCCCTGTGTAACACATTCAGTTAAGTGAACATTCAATGTTTTTTGTTTGATGAACAGAGGTTCGCTGAAGTGAACCTTCAATTAACTAATATAGACTCCTTTCCTTTATATACAGCTGTCAGGAGAAACTTTCATCAGGAACACAGGATGCAAAGTGAACCAGCTTTGCAGTTCTGTGCCCTTACATTGCAGTTACTAACAACTGCAGTCCAGCTACAAAAGTGAGATACTAATACTTATGAAAAAATTTAAGTCACAATATCCTAGACATAAAAACTATTTTGCTATAAGCTATAAGATTCATGTGAGTTATGACCATATGCCCTACTCCACCAGAATAAGTTAATGCATTCATGCCTTTTCTGTATAATTCCATACATTCATTTAACATGCACAACCCCTAATGGCAATTTGACATTTTTTGGGATGATTTCTTTAAGTTGGTGACTTACCAATTAATAACAGCCAGCATAAGAAATGGCAGGTTGCCACCCATCCCATTGTCAGCGGGACACTCACGGGTTAAGCCACCTTATCCTGTTGCCCGCTGTATCAAGTAATGGGACCTGAAAAGTCCCCCTTTTGCGATTGCACTGAATTGCCATGGAAAAGTCGCAATTACTTCCGGATGTTTCACGGCAATTCAGTTAAGTCACCAACCTGGACCTGCACGCAAAGCTGCTGCCTGTTAGGTCCGGGTGCCTTAATTCGTGCAGCAATTGATTGCAATTCACAAAAGGGGTGGGGATTGGGGCAGGAAGAGCCCTGCAAAGATCGAGTCTGTAGGAGAGCTTTGTTTTAAGTGCTTCTACAGCCGCTAAAAAAAAAAAACGACCGAGATTTTTTTTTTATAACAAGCAATCCAGCCAGCCAGCCAGCCAGCCATCCTCCTCCATCCAGCCATCCTCCTCCATCCACCCATCCAGCCAGCCATCCTCCAGCCAGCCAGCCATCCCCCTCCCCCATCCATCAAGCCAGCCATCCTCCATCCAGCCAGCCATCCTCCTCCTTCATCCAGCCAGCCATCCTCCTCCTCCATCCATCCATCCAGCCAGCCAGCCAGTCAGCCATCCCTCCTCCTCCATCCAGCCAGCCAGCCAGCCAGCCAGCCATCCTCCATCCATCCAGCCAGCCAGCCAGCCAGCCAACCTCCATCTCATCCAGCCATCCATGCAGCCAGCCATCCATCCATTCATGCAGCCAGTCATCCATCCAGCCAGGCATCCAGCCATCAAGCCATCCATCCAGCAGCTACTCCCACCACCCAGCTAGCCACTCCAGACAGCTATCCATCCAGCCCCCAGCTATTCATGCAGCCAGCCATTAATCCATTCATGCAGCCAGCCATCCATCCAGCCATGAATCCATTCATTCAGCCATCCATCCATAAAGCCATCCATCTAGTCATTCAACCATCCAGCTGCTACTCCCACCAACCAGCTAGGCACTCCAGCAGCCATCCGTCATACCCATAACAGCATCTCCTTCACCACTCTGGTGGTGATGTCATGGTAGAGGGTGTGGCCAGTGTCATATTGGCCACACCCCCATGTCCCACTTTGGCCCGCTTAAAAGGTGGCAACCCTAGTGAGGGTGTAAGTAATAAAATGATACTAAGATTGTTAATCAAGGATGCCTTGTAGTGGAGATATTAATCAGTGTTTAGCATGTCTTACTATTAGTTTCATACTTATTTTCATATTTTTATAACTAAGAGAGCTATATATTATTAAGGGCTGCAGTATGAAATGTCAAGGTGGGAGACAATAGATTGTTATAGACCATGCATATTACACTGCACCAGAGATATTGCAAGCATACCTCTCAACTGTCCAGATTTTCACAGAATGCCCACATTTTTCCCTCATAATTTCAGTCTGTTACTCATAAAATTTGTGTTTTTCTGGCAAATCAGGGGATGATCTGGTGAATGAAATCACTAGATAATGACATGCATTCAAGTTTCAGACTTCAAATCCTTCAGAAAATGCATGTTAACACAAACTCTGTTATTTTAGTAACTTTTTAAGTTTATAAGAGAAATATTTAAAGTTTGTCCAGTTTTTGGGCCTTTGTTCCCCCATTATGTCAGGCTTTGTCCAGATGTCTTGAGCTAAGAGGTTGAGAGGTAAGTTGTTTGCTAGTAATTATGAACTTCTGCAATATTTCCATATGTACATTAATATTTCCAAAACTAAATAATGTATAAACTATTCTATGGCATCATGTGAAAACGTAGATGATATTGACAAAAACTGTCATGGATATTTGTTCTGTAAGTTGTATATGTTGAGAGATATTCTGTGTTTATTATATTGTTCATTATATCCATACACATTTTACATATTTATGTAAACATTTCAATAAACAAATGCTCAGAAAGGAATATCTCACTGCAGTGTGAAAGCTCAAATCTAGGTGAATGAAAGAATGCTGACACTATATGTCTAGGCTGTATAGGGTCCAAGACAGGAAAGGTTATTTGTAAAACTTTACATAAAATTATTATGCTGGGTTTATGTGCATTATACTAAACTGCAGTAGTAATAAAGACTGTGGATGTACTGAGTTTGTGTGCATTATACTATACTGCAGTATTAGTAAAGATTGTGGATGTACTAAGTTTGTGTGCATTATACTATATTAAAGTATTAGTAAAGATTGTGGATGTACTGAGTTTGTGTGCATTATACTATACTGCAGTATTAGTAAATATTGTGGATGTACTGAGTTTGTGTGCATTATACTATACTGCAGTATTAGTAAAGATTGTGGATGTACTGCATTTGTGTGCATTATACTATACTGCAGTATTAGTAAACATTGTGGATGTACTGAGTTTGTGTGCATTATACTATACTGCAGTATTAGTAAACATTGTGGATGCACTGAGTTTGTGCGCATTATACTGTACTGCAGTATTAGTAAAGATTGTGGATGTAATGAGTTTGTGTGCATTATACTATACTGCAGTATTAGTAAAGATTGTGGATGTACTGAGTTTGTGTGCATTATACTATACTGCAGTATTAGTAAAGATTGTGGAGGTACTGAGTTTGTGTGCATTATACTATACTGCAGTATTAGTAAACATTGTGGATGTACTGAGTTTGTGTGCATTATACTATACTGCAGTATTAGTAAACATTGTGGATGTACTGAGTTTGTGTGCATTATACTATACTGCAGTATTAGTAAAGATTGTGGATGTACTGAGTTTGTGTGTATCATACTATATTGCAGTATTAATAAAGATTGTGGATATTCTCATTATCATAACTGCAAAAGAGGCTCTTTAATGATATTGTTGTTTGTAGCTTTTTATTTATTTACTTATTTTTATTTTGACATTTGTTAACTCGGTTAGACCAACTGAGCTAGATCCCATTTTTATCGGAGGCCCAGGGAGATAAGCTCCAAACAGAGACATTAACAAAACAGTGACAATACTAAATACAGAAAGCTTCAAATACAAGACAGAGTCAAATACAGGGGAGACTGTAGGTGCCAATAAAATCTCAAATGCAGTAAAGAAATATACAGATCATTAGGCAGAATTAAGTAATTATACTACGAGACATATTGTGTTTATCATAGGTACACATATGTGATACAGTAGGTACTTTACTAAAGCTCCATAAAAAAGTAATCTTACAGTATGGTAGAAAAGGAAGGAATCAGCTGGTGAGGAGTAGCAAATATAAAAAATATTGAATAGAAGTACAGCCAGATATAGCTGACAAGGGTAGAATACAGACAGAATGGAAAGGGCATACAGAAAAATGTATTTGTGATATGCAAACAACTGCAGGGGTGGTATAAAGATGATGGACAGGTAGATTAGAAGACACATAGTCTAGAGGAGGAATACAGAAGTGAGGTATGTAGGACTTTGCCAGGAACAAATCCATGAGTTCAGGAGAGTATCTCTTAAAGTGTTTTAAAGATGTTGGTGTTGGATATAGCTCTGATGCTCAGAGGAAGTTTGTTCCAGACTAGGGCAACCTAGTAGCTGCAAAGAAGTTGGCCAGTAGTTCTTTGGGGCTTATAAACCTGCAAGAGAAGTTGGTCCAAGCTCTGGATAGAGTGTTTGGGAGTATAGAAGGAAAGGCGGGATATATAAGCATACACATGCCGAACATAGATCTATTACTACCTGCAGCATGATGTTCTGTAATAATACTGTTATAAATGGCAAATTGTGCTGTGGTGTAATTTATATAGACTTAACATCAGCCTTTGATAAGATCATACATAAAGCAATGCTCATTACTATTAGTTATCTTGTTTAAAAAGAGCTTAACTTTGCTTATATTTAAGCCCCGCATTTGCGCAGGTTTGCACTCGTTTTAGCAGAAATGCTCAGAGGTTGGCGACTAGCCACAGATCTGTGGTGTAGCCAAATGAAATCCAAAGCATCCGTTGATATCTGTTAAGAATTAAGTATCTGTTTATCCTGCATTGCACTTTTAATCTATTTGCTGTTTTTACTGTGTTTCTGCTTGTTTTTGAAACCATTTTTGTTGTTTTTTTGCTGCACTTTTTAGCTTAGCATAGACTTGATTCAGACTTGCTGAATCCAGTCTGTTTGGCATTGTCTGAGCACTAAATCCGTCTGTCCTTCACAAAAGAGGACCCCCAGCACCCTTGGGGCAGAAGGCTGTAGCCAAGGACCCATCTGAGTGGAGATAGTTAGAGTAAGGCTCAGCAGTGACCATTACTATTGGTTAACTTGTTTAAAAAGTGCGTAACTTCACTTATTTTTACACTCATAGAGTTTGCATGGGATTGAGCACCTTGCATCAGGGGTTAGTACTGCTGATTATAGATGCAAAGGTTTTGAAAGATAAATTTTCCCCAAGGGAACTGTTTCTGAACCTTCCAAGGCTTCCCTAACTCTCTATGTGCAACTCAGTTGCGCACCACTGCCTGTAGAGCAATTTAGCTGCACATTTTGTGGCATCACTGCAGGTCTCCATCCCAACAATCTCCCAAAGTATTGTTCACTATTATTAGTCCTTCAACTGAACCTGATTCATCTAGCTCACTCCCCACTACTGGTCCCTAACTATTCCTAATATAATGGATGGAGAGTTTCACAGCATTTCTCCAGCAAGTCTGATCAACATGGGCATCCTGAGGCAATGTAGCAATTGTCTCATGTATACTGACAGCCTATTACTCCTAAACCATTCAAATTCAACATGCGAGAGATGTAGCTATACTTTGAATCTAGAATCTATGCTCTCTTGCTCTCAATACATTAAAACAAATATGGATCAGATTGTCAGCACACACACTTCACCTCTTAAACCAACTAAGCGCACAACACATAAACCCACATATGCGGAGGTACTCTCTAGAAGTCTCCCTAAAGAGCAGAGACTCCCAACTGTAAACAGTGCACATATAATACAGTCTCAGCAGACTCCACTACACATAGAAATACAAGTATCAGTGTCTCATCCAACAAGCCCCTAAGGTAAAACACCTCAAAACCAAATGTCTTGGTCATAGGCGACTCCATCGTGAGACACACAGATGTCCCACTCAGCAGGCTGGACAAGGATAAGGTCATGGTCAACTCCTTGTCAGGTGCTAGGATCTGTCAGATTACACACACTCAAGTCTCTCAACAAGTTTGTTATGACTCTGTCATAGTCCATGTTGAAGTGAATGACTTAAGATGTACCTCACTGGACTATATGAAGACAGACATGACTGAGCTCCATGATTATGTGTCCTAGACAGGTATGTTCCTAACCTTAAGCAGCATTCTACCTTCACCTGGGATGATCCCTCAATACAGACAAAAATGATTGATTTTAACAATTGGCTTAGCTTCTGGTGTCAATCCAGGGAGATCCAGTACCTGTCAGCCTGGGATGATATGGTAGATAGCCCACGCTGATTTGCCAGAGATGGTCTTCACCTGTCACCTCTTGGCTTTTGGTTACTGGCAAAGGTACTTGCTTCCCCTATAGTGCCTTTTTTAGGCAATGTCACAAGAACAAAATTCCTGATGTAAAAAGATCCTCTAAAGACAAACTCAAGGTTTTGCTGCTTAACGCTAGGAGTCTAAATCAGAAACTGCATTCACTGGAAGCACCCCTTACTCTAAAAAACATTGATGTTTGTGCAGTTACTGAGACATGGTTCAACGCCGCACAAAGTACACCAGCCATGCAAGGCTACAATGCCTTCCACATGTTCAGACCACAAAATGAACGTGGAAGAACCAAAGGTGGAGGAGTACCAATCTTTATCAAAGATAACTACACCACAAAACTGGTTAGACAGAACGATTCCATACAGTTACTCCGTGTACAGCTAAATGTAGGTATGCCCCCCTCCACATCATTGTTAGTTATAGGTCCCCCACCATGAACCCTGATAACCACACTGCTTACCTGGACCTACATGAGTCACTCGCAATACAGCCAAACGCTCTGGTTATGGGTGACTTCAATTATCCTTCCATCGATTGGGAATCCTATAAAAGTACAAACATGTTTGCCCAACAGTTCCTGGACTTTGTTAACTCAAATGCCCTGGTACAGATAGTTTGCACCCCCATAAGGGGCACAAAGGTCCTCGACCTGGGACTCACCAACATGAGAGATTGTTGCACCACCCCTTGTGTGGGGCCCTCCCTAATAAAATCTGATCATAAATCAATCTTGTTCAAAGTAACAATCATACCTGACCCTCCATCAGGAGCAATCAGGTTAAAAACTTCACCAAAACAAACTATAGCCTCTAAGTGATGGCATTAATAGTTTCAAACCTCCTGTTCCCATTGACAACGAGGACACCTATACTGAGGTATCCACTAATGTCCTGTATAAACACCTATACAAATGTATAGCTTCAGGGGTACCTGAAAGGATCAAAACAAGGTCTTCAAGAAAAAAACAAGCCACGCTGGTAGACATCCAGCATAAATAGGCTATACAATAAGAGGAAGAAAATGCTGTCCAAAGGCAAGGGTGAACGATCTCTGCAGTGGAAGAGCACCCTCCAAAGCTTGAACAGACAAATTAGACATTTTGTAAAATCCTCTAAAGCAAATTATGAAATGAAATTAGCATCTACAGCTAAGGATAACCATAAGGTATTCTTTAGCTCTATCCAAAAACTAAATGGGAAGGCCCAGATTTACACAGAGTTAGTAGTGGACGGTACCACCCACACTAAATCTGTGGAGCTAGCCAACCTGCTAGCAGATAGGTTCAGCAAAAACTTCACCCCTCTGTCCCTACCAATCATATTCCATAGCTTACCTATCACCAGTCTTCCACCTAGTATCTCCAAAGAGCAGGTCATGACTGCAATCTCCAAGGCCAAAAATATAGCATCTATGGGCCCTGACAGTATCTCAGACTGTGTTCTAAATGGTCTAAAACACAAGTTGACGGAACCGTTGGGTACTTTCTCCAACCACAGCCTAAGCACTGGCTTTGTCCTAACCAAATGGAAAATAGCAACCATTATCCCCTTATACAAACGGGGTCCATCAACCAATCCTGGAAACTACAGACCCATAAGCCTAACCAGCCTTATTTGCAAGGCTATGAAGAGAATCATCATGGACCTTATTCATTAAGATATAGGAGACCTTTAAACTCTTGAACCAACCCAGTTTGGTTTTGTCAAGGGAAGATCATACCTGTTAAATCTAGTGGACGTCATCTAGAATGTTACCAAAGCCGTGGATAAAGGCAAATCAGTGCATATGATCTATCTAGACTTAGCCAACACCTTTGACACAGCCCCCCACTCTGGCATCATTGAGAAACTCACCAAGCTGGAGCTCAATCCATATGGAAGGTATTATAACCTTGCACTGTTGGTGTGCTCTTCGCTTGGAGGCGACATGTGCCTGGCCTACAGAGCAGTCTCAGACCTTGCCCTAATGGAATTGCTAGACATCTGCAAGTTTAATGGGACAAGACTCAATCGATCTATGGACCTTAACCTAACTTGCAACATAAACAGGGCATGCTGGAGAGACAGATATGTCTCCCAGAGGTTGCCACTCCTCTGGAATGAACTTCCAATTCATGTTAAACAGAGCTCCTCTATGACCTTATTTAAGTGTAAATTGGATAACTGGATGGGAAACCGCAAATTTACCCCAGGGGTTGCACCTGTGTCCCTCCTTGACAGAGGCAGATGGTGCTGATCACAGATTCATGTGCAAATACAGACTCTATCTCCTGGTCTATAAGGAAACAAGGGAATAATATGGCTGGGCGTGTAAGGGCCCCAGGGCCATTAGCCTAGTTACCTCTTATGATCCTATGAATGCATTAGAACAAATATTTACTGATGTAATTTTGATAAAATGGATAGCTGCATGTCTTAAATATAGGACATGGCAAAGACACATTAATTGGGCAGCTGAATCTCTAGGTTACAGTCAGGGTGTCATATTGAGGTCTACTTGGGCCCATGTCTCTTTACGTTACATCTTTATGATCTATCGTTTTCATTTGTGGTGCTCTACTGTCTATACTTTTCTGTATAATTCCATACATTCATTTAACATGCACAACCCCTAATGGCAATTTGACATTTTTTGGGATGATTTCTTTAAGTTGGTGACTTACCAATTAATAACAGCCAGCATAAGAAATGGCAGGTTGCCACCCGTCCTGTTGTCAGCGGGACACTCACGGGTTAAGCCTCCTTATCCTGTTGCCCGCTGTATCAAGTAATGGGACCTGAAAAGTCCCCCTTTTGCGATTGCACTGAATTGCCATGGAAAAGTCGCAATTACTTCCAGATTTTTCACGGCAATTCAGTTAAGTCACCAACCTGGACCTGCATGCAAAGCTGCTGCCTGTTAGATCCGAGTGCTTTAATTCGTGCAGTAATTGACTGCAATTCACGAAAGGGGTGGGGATTGGGGCAGGAAGAGCCCTGCAAAGATCGAGTCTGTAGGAGAGCTTTGTTTTAAGTGCTTCTACAGCCGCTAAAAAAAAACCGACCGAGATTTTTTTTTTTATAACAAGCAATCCAGCCAGCCAGCCAGCCATCCTCCTCCATCCAGCCAGCCAGCCAGCCATCCTCCTCCTCCATCCAGCCATCCTCCTCCATCCATCCATCCATCCAGCCAGCCATCCTCCAGCCAGCCAGCCATCCCCCTCCTCCATCCATCCAGCCAGCCATCCTCCATCCAGCCAGCCAGCCATCCTCCTCCTCCATCCATCCTCCTCCTCCATCCAGCCAGCCAGCCAGCCAGCCAGCCATCCTCCTCCAGCCAGCCAGCCAGCCAGCCATCCCTCCTCCTCCATCCAGCCAGCCAGCCAGCCAACCAGCCAGCCATCCTCCATCCATCCAGCCAGCCAGCCAGCCAGCCAGCCATCCTCCATCTCATCCAGCCATCCATGCAGCCAGCCATCCATTAATTCATGCAGCCAGTCATCCATCCAGCCAGGCATCCAGACATCAAGCCATCCATCCAGCAGCTACTCCCATTACCCAGCTAGCCACTCCAGACAGCCATCCATCCAGCCCCCAGCTATTCATGCAGCCAGCCATCCATCCATTCATGCAGCCAGCCATCCATCCAGCCATGAATCCATTCATTCAGCCATCCATCCATAAAGCCATCCATCCTGTCATTCATCCATCCAGCTGCTACTCTCACCAACCAGCTAGGCACTCCAGCAGCCATCCGTCGTACCCATAACAGCATCTCCTTCACCACTCTGGTGGTGATGTCATGGTAGAGGGTGTGGCCAGTGTCATATTGGCCACACACCCATGCCCCACTTTGGCCCGCTTAAAAGATGGCAACCCTAGTGAGGGTGTAAGTAATAAAATGATACTAAGATTGTTAATCTAGGGTGCCTTGTAGTGGAGATATTAATCAGTGTTTAGCACGTCTTACTATTAGTTTCATACTTACATTCATATTTTTATAACTAAGAGAGCTATATATTATTAAGGGCTGCGGTATGAAATGTCAAGGTGGGAGACAATAGATTGTTATAGACCATGCATAGTACACTGCACCAGAGATATTGCAAGCATACCTCTCAACTGTCCAGATTTTCACAGAATGCCCACATTTTTCCCTCATAATTTCAGTCTGTTACTCATAAAATTTGTGTTTTTCTGGCAAATCAGGGGGATGATCTGGGGAATGAAATCACTAGATAATGACATGCATTCAAGTTTCAGACTTCAAATCCTTCAGAAAATGCATGTTAACACAAACTCTGTTATTTTAGTAACTTTTTTAAGTTTATAAGAGAAATATTTAAAGTTTGTCCAGTTTTTGGGCCTTTGTTCCCCCATTATGTCAGGCTTTGTCCAGATGTCTTGAGCTAAGAGGTTGAGAGGTAAGTTATTTGCTAGTAATTATGAACTTCTGCAATATTTCCATAGGTACATTAATACTTCCAAAACTAAATAATGTATAAACTATTCTATGGCATCATGTGAAAACATAGATGATATTGACAAAAACTGTCATGGATATTTGTTCTGTAAGTTATATATGTTGAGAGATATTCTGTGTTTATTATATTGTTCATTATATCCATACACATTTTCCATATTTATGTAAATATTTCAATAAACAAATGCTCAGAAAGGAATATCTCACTGCAGTGTGAAAGCTTAAATCTAGGTGAATGAAAGAACGCTGACACTATATGTCTAGGCTGTATAGGGTCCAAGACAGGAAAGGGTATTTGTAAAACTTTACATAAAATTATTATGCTGGGTTTATGTGCATTATACTATACTGCATTAGTAATAAAGACTGTGGATGTACTGAGTTTGTGTGCATTATACTATACTGCAGTATTAATAAAGATTGTGGACGTACTGAGTTTGTGTGCATTATACTATACTGCAGTATTAGTAAACATTGTGGATGTACTGAGTTTGTGTGCATTATACTATACTGCAGTATTAGTAAAGATTGTGGATGTACTGAGTTTGTGTGCATTATACTATACTGCAGTATTAGTAAAGATTGTGGATGTACTGAGTTTGTGTGCATTATATTATACTGCAGTATTAGTAAAGATTGTGGATGTACTGAGTTTGTGTGCATTATACTATACTGCAGTATTAGTAAACATTATGGACGTACTGAGTTTGTGTGCATTATACTATACTTCAGTATTAGTAAAGATTGTGGATGTACTGAATTTGTGTGCATTATACTATACTGCAGTATTAGTAAAGATTGTGGATGTACTGAGTTTGTGTGCATTATACTATACTGCAGTATTAGTAAACATTGTGGATGTACTGAGTTTGTGTGCATTATACTATACTGCAGTATTAGCAAAGATTGTGGATGTACTGAGTTTTTGTGCATTATACTATACTGCAGTATTAGTAAACATTGTGGACGTACTGAGTTTGTGTGCATTATACTATACTGCAGTATTAGTAAAGATTGTGGATGTACTCAGTTTGTGTGCATTATACTATACTGCAGTATTAGTAAAGATTGTGGATGTTCTCATTATCATAACTGCAAAAGAGGCTCTTTAATGATATTGTTGTTTGTAGCTTTTTATTTATTTACTTATTTTTATTTTGACATTTGTTAACTGGGTTAGACCAACTGAGCTAGATCCCATTTTTATCGGAGGCCCAGGGAGAAAAGCTCCAAACAGAGACATTAACAAAACAGTGACAATACTAAATACAGAAAGCTTCAAATACAAGACAGAGTCAAATACAGGGGAGACTGTAGGTGCCAATAAAATCTCAAATGCAGTAAAGAAATATACAGATCATTAGGCAGAATTAAGTAATTATACTATGAGACATATTGTGTTTATCATAGGTACACATATGTGATACAGTAGGTACTTTACTAAAGCTACATAAAAAAGTAATCTTACAGTATGGTAGAAAAGGAAGGAATCAGCTGGTGAAGAGTAGCAAATATAAAAAATATTGAATAGAAGTACAGCCAGATATAGCTGACAAGGGTAGAATACAGACAGAATGGAAAGGGCATACAGAAAAATGTATTTGTGATATGCAAACAACTGCAGGGGTGGTATAAAGATGATGGACAGGTAGATTAGAAGACACATAGTCTAGAGGAGGAATACAGAAGTGAGGCATGTAGGACTTTGCCAGGAACAAATCCATGAGTTCAGGAGAGTATCTCTTAAAGCGTTTTAAAGATGTTGGTGTTGGATATAGCTCTGATGCTCAGAGGAAATTTGTTCCAGATTAGGGCAACCTAGTAGCTGCAAAGAAGTTGGCCAGTAGTTCTTTGGGGCTTAAAAACTTGCAAGAGAAGTTGGTCCAAGCTCTGGATAGAGTGTTTGGGAGTATAGAAGGAAAGGCGGGATATATAAGCATACATATGCCGAAAATAGATCTATTACTACCTGCAGCATGATGTTCTGTAATAATACTGTTATAAATGGCAAATTGTGCTGTGGTGTAATTTATATAAACTTAACATCAGCCTTTGATAAGATCATGCATAAAGCAATGCTCATTACTATTAGTTATCTTGTTTAACACGAGCTTAACTTTGCTTATATTTATGCCCCGCATTTGCGCAGGTTTTCACTCGTTTTAGCAAAGATGCTCAGAGGTTGGCGACTAGCCACAGATCTGTGGTGTAGCCAAATGAAATCCAAAGCATCCGTTGATATCTGTTAAGAATTAAGTATCTGTTTATCCTGCATTGCACTTTTAATCTATTTGCTGTTTTTACTGTGTTTCTGCTTGTTTTTGAAACCATTTTTGTTGTTTTTTTGCTGCACTTTTTAGCTTAGCATAGACTTGATTCAGACTTGCTGAATCCAGTCTGTTTGGCATTGTCTGAGCACTAAATCCGTCTGTCCTTCACAAAAGAGGGCCCCCAGCACCCTTGGGGCAGAAGGCTGTAGCCAAGGACCCATCTGAGTGGAGATAGTTAGAGTAAGGCTCAGCAGTGACCATTACTATTGGTTAACTTGTTTAAAAAGTGCGTAACTTCACTTATTTTTACACTCATAGAGTTTGCATGGGATTGAGCACCTTGCATCAGGGGTTAGTACTGCTGATTATAGATGCAAAGGTTTGGAAAGATAAATTTTCCCCAAGGGAACTGTTTCTGAACCTTCCAAGGCTTCCCTGACTCTCTATGTGCAACTCAGTTGCGCACCACTGCCTGTAGAGCAATTTAGCTGCACATTTTGTGGCGTCACTGCAGGTCTCCATCCCAACAATCTCCCAAAGTATTGTTCACTATTATTAGTCCTTCAACTGAACCTGATTCATCTAGCTCACTCCCCACTACTGGTCCCTAACTATTCCTAATATAATGGATGGAGAGTTTCTCAGCATTTCTCCAGCAAGTCTGATCAACATGGGCATCCTGAGGCAATGTAGCAATTGTCTCATGTATACTGACAGCCTATTACTCCTAAACCATTCAAATTCAACATGCGAGAGATGTATCTATACTTTGAATCTAGAATCTATGCTCTCTTGCTCTCAATACATTAAAACAGATATGGATCAGATTGTCAGCACACACACTTCACCTCTTAAACCAACTAAGCGCACAACACATAAACCCGCATATGCGGAGGTACTCTCTAGAAGTCTACCTAAAGAGCAGAGAATCCCAACTGTAAACAGTGCACACATAATACAGTCTCAGCAGACTCCACTACACATAGAAATACAAGTATCAGTGTCTCATCCAACAAGCCCCTAAGGTAAATCACCTCAAAACCAAATGTCTTGGTCATAGGCGACTCCATCGTGAGACACACAGATGTCCCACTCACCAGGCTGGACAAGGATAAGGTCATGGTCAACTCCTTGTCAGGTGCTAGGATCTGTCAGATTACATACACTCAAGTCTCTCAACAAGTTTGTTATGACTCTGTCATAGTCCATGTTGAAGTGAATGACTTAAGATGTACCTCACTGGACTATATGAAGACAGACATGACTGAGCTCCATGATTATGTGTCCTAGACAGGTATGTTCCTAACCTTAAGCAGCATTCTACCTTCACCTGGGATGATCCCTCAATACAGACAAAAATGATTGATTTTAACAATTGGCTTACCTTCTGGTGTCAATCCAGGGAGATCCAGTACCTGTCAGCCTGGGATGATATGGTAGATAGCCCACGCTGATTTGCCAGAGATGGTCTTCACCTGTCACCTCTTGGCTTTTGGTTACTGGCAAAGGTACTTGCTTCCCCTATAGTGCCTTTTTTAGGCAATCTCACAAGAACAAAATTCCTGAAGTAAAAATATCCTCTAAAGACAAACTCAAGGTTTTGCTGCTTAACGCTAGGAGTCTAAATCAGAAACTGCATTCACTGGAAGCACCCCTTACTCTAAAAAACGTTGATGTTTGTGCAGTTACTGAGACATGGTTCAAGGCCGCACAAAGTACACCAGCCATGCAAGGCTACAATGCCTTCCACATGTTCAGACCACAAAATGAACGTGGAAGAACCAAAGGTGGAGGAGTACCAATCTTCATCAAAGATAAATACACCACAAGACTGGTTATACAGAACGATTCCATACAGTTACTCCATGTACAGCTAAATGTAGGTATGCCCTCCTCCACATCATTGTTAGTTATAGGTCCCCCACCATGAACCCTGATAACCACACTGCTTACCTGGACCTACATGAGTCACTCGCAATACAGCCAAACACTCTGGTTATGGGTGACTTCAATTATCCTTCCATCGATTGGGAATCCTATAAAAGTACAAACATGTTTGCCCAACAGTTCCTGGACTTTGTTAACTCAAATGCCCTGGTACAGATAGTTTGCACCCCCATAAGGGGCACAAAGGTCCTCGACCTGGGACTCACCAACATGAGAGATTGTTGCACCACCCCTTGTGTGGGGCCCTCCCTAATAAAATCTGATCATAAATCAATCTTGTTCAAAGTAACAATCATACCTGACCCCTCCATCAGGAGCAATCAGGTTAAAAAACTTCACCAAAACAAACTATAGCCTCCTAAGTGATGGCATTAATAGTTTCAAACCTCCTGTTCCCATTGACAACGAGGACACCTATACTGAGGTATCCACTAATGTCCTGTATAAACACCTATACAAATGTATAGCTTCAGGGGTACCTGAAAGGATCAAAACAAGGTCTTCAAGAAAAAAACAAGCCACGCTGGTAGACATCCAGCATAAATAGGCTATACAATAAGAGGAAGAAAATGCTGTCCAAAGGCAAGGGTGAACGATCTCTGCAGTGGAAGAGCACCCTCCACAGCTTGAACAGACAAATTAGACATTTTGTAAAATCCTCTAAAGCAAATTATGAAATGAAATTAGCATCTACAGCTAAGGATAACCATAAGGCATTCTTTAGCTCTATCCAAAAACTAAATGGGAAGGCCCAGATTTGCACAGAGTTAGTAGTGGACGGTACCACCCACACTAATCTGTGGAGCTAGCCAACCTGCCAGCAGATAGGTTCAGCAAATACTTCACCCCTCTGTCCCCACCAATCATATTCCATAGCTTACCTATCACCAGTCCTCCACCTAGTATCTCCAAAGGGCAGGTCATGACTGCAATCTCCAAGGCCAAAAATATAGCATCTATGGGCCCTGACAGTATCTCAGACTATGCTCTAAATGGTCTAAAACACAAGTTGACGGAACCATTGGGTACTTTCTCCAACCACAGCCTAAGCACTGGCTTTGTCCTAACCAAATGGAAAATAGCAACCATTATCCCCTTATACAAACGGGGTCCATCAACCAATCCTGGAAACTACAGACCCATAAGCCTAACCAGCCTTATTTGCAAGGCTATGAAGAGAATCATCATGGACCTTATTCATTAAGATATAGGAGACCTTTAAACTCTTGAACCAACCCAGTTTGGTTTTGTCAAGGGAAGATCATACCTGTTAAATCTAGTGGACTTCATCTAGAATGTTACCAAAGCCCTGGATAAAGGCAAATCAGTGCATATGGTCTATCTAGACTTAGCCAACACCTTTGATGCAGCCCCCCACTCTGGCATCATTGAGAAACTCACCAAGCTGGGGCTCAATCCATATGGAAGGTATTATAACCTTGCACTGTTGGTGTGCTGTTCGCTTGGAGGCGACATGTGCCTGGCCTACAGAGCAGTCTCAGACCTTGCCCTAATGGAATTGCTAGACATCTGCAAGTTTAATGGGACAAGACTCAATCGATCTATGGACCTTAACCTAACTTGCAACATAAACAGGGCATGCTGGAGAGACAGATATGTCTCCCAGAGGTTGCCACTCCTCTGGAATGAACTTCCAATTCATGTTAAACAGAGCTCCTCTATGACCTTATTTAAGTGTAACTTGATTAACTGGATGGGAAACCGCAAATTTACCCCAGGGGTTGCACCTGTGTCCCTCCTTGACAGATGCAGATGGTGCTGATCACAGATTCACGTGCAAATACAGACTCTATCTCCTGGTCTATAAGGAAACAAGGGAATAATATGGCTAGGCATGTAAGGGCCCCAGGGCCATTGGCCTAGTTAACTCTTATGATCCTATGAATGCATTAGAACAAATATTTACTGATGTAATTTTGATAAAATGGATAGCTGCATGTCTTAAATATAGGACATGGCAAAGACACATTAATTGGGCAGCTGAATCTCTAGGTTACAGTCAGGGTGTCGTATTGAGGTCTACTTGGGCCCATGTCTCTTTACGTTACATCTTTATGATCTATCTTTTTCATTTGTGGTGCTCTACTGTCTGCATTCAGGTAACTTTAAATAGGTAAACTGGTTACATTTGTCACAGATAGGACAAAATAACTTGACAAATTCAAACCATTTGGGCACAGGAGAATAACAGGTTGATAAATGTCTCAACAGCAAATCCTATGAGATTTGAGAGACATAGATTGAAGGGTATTTAATACAGCACACAGTGATTTAAAATGTGTATTCATTTAAGGACCTGGATATATGGGTAGATGGGTATTTGACATTCTGAATATATTTACATTTGTATGACTTATGTTTTTTTTAACTTGAGTTTTCAAAAAATGCTCTGAAATGTACAGCTGTATGTATGCTGCTAAATGTGTGACATTCTACACCTTAGAGGTGTTAACAACCTAACATTACCCTCTTCTCTGGTGCTGCTGTCCTCCTGACTTAAATATGGAATGTGAATTATCTCGTTTTTGAAGCCTTTGTGAAACACTTGAAAAGTGACTCCTGATGGGTTACTCGTATCTGCTGAATCCATGGAAACAGTTATTTGTAAATCACTGTAATTGCTTCCTTTCAAATGCCACGTTATTTAATTCAGTAATAGCTTTCAGGCAATCAGGGATAAATCTCAACAAAATGAGGACCAAATTCAGAAATAACCAGCATCAGTCAAGAACACTTATATTAGTACTAAAAGCTGAGACATTGACAGAGTAAGATCAGGTGAATCTATATACCAAATTTAAAGTAAATAGTGTATAACTTTGATCATTGCCATAATTTATTAAATGTAATTTGCCACCTCTCCTCCAACAGCCACCAGTTTCTGGAGGGATTAAAAGGGACAGAGCTAAAATCTGAGCCAAAATCAGTGACATCCATGAAAATCAGAGACAGTTGAAAGATATATTGTGTAAAATCAATTAGCTGAGGGACACAGGGTAAGTGTTCCATAATCTGGTAAAGAAAACTCATGTGAGGTGCTCCACAAGTGAATGCAGACATTTCCCCTGAGGTTATGAGCATAATTAGAAAAAACCTTTATGATTATCTTTCACCTGGGAGGCTATCTTCGCCTCATAGTTTTCTTTGGCAGATTTGACCAGCTCTCTAATTTATTTGTTTAGACTAGTGAGTGCCTTTTTGCACTGTTTTGCCTGTTCAGTCTTGGCCTTGGAGAAAATTTTTGCCAATAATCATAGGTTTGAATTGGACAGGTACTGCTTCCTCTATGCAGCTATGAATGTGGTTGTACAGTGCTTCTGTGTACAGCTCAGAGTAGGCCTCAGTGTTATCTGGGTTCAGAGTGGCTTGGAAGTTTAATAAGCTGTCACTTAGTTTGAGGTAATTGGCCTTAGTAACGTTCTTAACAAGTTTGGAGTTTGATGGGAGTTCTAGGTTAATTTTAATACTAAAGGAGATCATTTTGTGGCCAGATCTTACCAGGGAGGAATTAATGCATAGGAGAGAGTAGCACCCCCCCATGTTCGTGAGTACTAGGTCTAGGATATTTGTAACTCTAGTTGGGAAGCTAACTAGTTGCTCCAGGGTGTTTGCACTGATAATGTCCAAAAACCTCTGAGCAAGTTAATTATGGGTCATATAAGTCTCCAGTTTATGGAGTGGGTAGTTGAAGTCACCCCTAAGTATGGTGTTAAGCTAAATGTTAAGAAATTTCAGTAGGTTTAGGTAGGAGGAGCAGTTTTTTAGATTCATATCTGGGAATCTGTAGCTAGCAAGGATATGATAGGGGGTCACACCCATTGTTAGTTGGGCATGGAGCAGTTAAAGTGAGTCATGTTGTTGGACCAGTCTAGCAGTGTACTTTGCCCTTTGTGAAAACTGAGACACCTCTTCCCTTCGTTTTATCCTGAGCTGTAGGAGATCGAAATGTATGAAACGCATTGGAGCCTTTGATAGCCAGGGTGCTTTCCATGGTTCTGAACCATGTTTCCATGACTGCATATATGTCTGTGTTCTCCAGAGTGAGGTGTGCTTCCAGGGAGTGCATTTTTTTATTTAAATCCCTAGCACTGAGCAGCAGTGCCTTTAGGTGGTCGTGAGTGATTTTTGTTATGTTAGAGGGTTTAACAACTTGCACAGCCTAGAAAAGACACAATGGGGGTAGATAAAGTTTTTGCCAATATCCCATCTCTAGCAAAACATCATGGTTTGTCGATCATGTCTCCCAAGGCTGACAGATATTGGATGACCTTGTTGTGACACCAGAAGCTAAGACAATTATTGAAGTCAATCATTTTGTGCTGGTACTGTGGCATCACCATGAAGGTAGGATGCTACTCAAGGCTAGATTCATACCACTTGGGACACATTCAGAGAGCGCCAGCATGTCTCTCTTCATATAGTCCAGTGAGGTATGTCTCAGGCCACTTAAGCCTACATGGACTATCTCTGTGTCATACTGGTATTTATAGTTTAAAGACCTAAGTGTATGCTTGAGCTGGTGGATCTTGACTCCAGACAGGCAGACAGCTCACTGTGATCTTCTACTTGTTTAGGAGACAGAACAGCAAGGAGTGATGTGTATGCCCATCCCTGGGGTAAGTGCTCATTGATGACACTCCCTTAGGGGAGGGGTGGCCTAATAAGGGGAGTTGCCCTTGGATGAATCAGTGAGAATGAGAAGTGGGGCAGGGAATGTGTAGGTCATTTAAAAGATCCCCTAGTGCAGAAGTGTAGATGAACAAGTCCCCAGGAAGCCCTTAGGATCTACGACCAGCCCCAGTACATATGTGGGGGTAGAATATGAGCTGGAAGACCTAGCATGGATGTGAGACACTGGAAAATGGGCTGGAAAAAAATATGTTCTAAGGAGGACCAGAAAAAGAAAAAAAGAAAATGCACAATCACACCTGGCATTCCCAAGGTTCTGTCTTAGGACCACTATTAATCCCTCTGTATATTAACAACCTCCTTCGGGATGTACCGAAGTTACCCAACCATAAACATGTACGTAGATGGTATTGTGCTCACAGCCTGTCACAAATCATTACCTATGTTAAATAAAACCTTACAAAATTATTTCATCTTAATTTGGAACTGGTTAGTTGGTAATAAAATATTACCTAATCACTGTACTGGTTGTTCTTACATTGATAATGAGACATAAATGCTGCTCAAAAACTTCCAATGCTATTCTTACTAGATATTTAGATTTTGGTGTAGTAGGAGTAATTTTTGTGCATTAGTATAGAAAATTAAGTTTATGAGCTGCTAATGAGCTGCTGCCTGTAGTCCAGGGTTTGGTTCCCTCAGCCTCCATACGCCTACTGTGTGACTGAGCAATTCACTTAACTCGACAGTGCTCTGGGACTGTTTGAAAATTAGGCTTGGCTCTGCACTTGTCTTCTGGATCACAAGCCTAGTAACTTCCTATGAACCTAAACTACTTGTTGTTTGTCTTTAATATTATCTCGTTACAGACACTGTGTTTGTCATGTGTCCCAGGTAGTAGCTGAAAAGGGACCTCTACCAGCCTGCTCATCCAGTACACAAACAAACAAAGAATAAATAAATGTGAGCTAGACTAAGAAAAAGTAAGTAAGTAGAAATATTATGTGATTGAAACATAACTGTAAACACCAGAGGGGGGTTAAGCTGTTTCTGTATTAGTATAAGCTGTGGGACTTGCACAAGGCATTAAAGTGCATTAAGAAAGGAGGTGTTTTACCCTGACCCCATGTAGAAAAAATGGGAAAAGGGGGGCTAATGATGATGAAGAAAGGAGTGATAAATGAGGGGTGATGAAGAAATACAGGTGGATAGGGAGCAAAGATAATAAGGGTGGAATGGTGAAAGTCATAAAATAAACAATACTGCACCCTGAAATTATGGCACATTGTGCTCCAGATAGGGAAGGAGGGGACCACGCACAGGGAGGAAGTCAAAATAGTCACCTTAGTGTGGAATCCTGGAAGAAGGGAGTGTAAAGAGGAGAGGATAAGAGGTAGGAGGTACTGGACAAAGAACTATTCATTTTCACATAGTCACAGGGGCCATAAGGGGAATTTTCTGAACAGATAAAAAGGGAAATGACAGAGTGATAGTAATTATGTTACAAGAGACAAATCTGAAAATAGGGAGGGGTGAATACAGTAATAAATTGGGGGTGTGACAATGCTATTCAGGGCAGCAGTGCAAATGGAAATAGACAAGGTAAGAAAGAATGGGGACGGAAGATGGGGTATAGCAGTGGCACATCAGTGGCAAATCAGAGGAGCATATTGGACCATTAGGAGCCATTACCTCCCAATAGTAAAGACTGAGAATTTTATAAATAATTTTTTGAAGTATGACAGTGTATGACAAGGAAGTGATTTGAATTAATGAGGGACTTCAATGCCACATTGGAACCAGTCAAACAAAGACTATTTGACAAAAAGAGTCTAACTTAAGGATGAGAAAATCTGTAATAGAAAACATGAAAAAAAGGAAATTGGTAGATGTTTGGAGAGAAAGCAGGCCACAAAATGCGAATGTGCATTCACAGAAAACTGTCTAGCAAAAGCTAGTATGTTGGTTAGAATATTAATCCTTTTCATTGGTTCATCGGTTCATAGGATGATACTAGGCTATTGACCCGGAGGCCCTTATAAGCCTAGCCAAGAATTTTGCCCATGTTCCTTCAAAGTCAGCACCTGTTTCCCCTCTCCAGCAGTGACACAGGTGGGATCCCAGGGGTATAGTTTTTGTTTCCCATCCAGTCATCCAGGTTGCTCTTAACGAGGGCCAGAGAGGTACTCTGCTTGACATGGAGAGGGAGTCTATTCCACAGACGGGGGAGTCTTTGGGACACAAATCTATTCCGCCAACAAGTTCTATTAATGTCACAGACCAGGTTAAGGCCTTGCGCGCGGGTTGCATGAGTGGAGTTTGTCTTACAGATATGCAGCAACTCCATCAAGGCTGGGTCTGAAATGGCCTTGTACATCTACTTGCATACTTCAAAATATTCTAATTTTACAGCCAGACAAATAAAGCACTCCCCTAAAACATGTCATCTTAAAAGATCTCACTATGTTCCGACTACAGAATTTTAAACATACCATAACACACTTTAACTAGGATGCACGTAAAAAATCTACCACTGGATACAGCAGTCGCAGATTTAATACAGCCTTTCTGAATATCCTCAACAATTATACTCCACTTAGAATTAAAAGACTTAAAGCAAACTCTGAACCATGGCTATCTACCAAAACTAAACAACTCAAGAAAGATCAGGATAAGGCTTGGAAAGCTTAGTCACAAAATAAAACTGAGAAAAAAAATATAACATTATAGACAGTGTAGGAATCCAGCCACACATTGCACTAGATCTTATCTTTCCTGACTTCTTTTCAGAACAGAAATAAATATAAACCCAAGGAATTCTGGACATTAATAAACAATCTCCAACAGCCAGGGCAAATAAGTACCCTTGGCCATCCACTACAGACTCCAACAACACTGTTGCTGATCTGTTTGATCATCACTTCATTCATTCTGTTGAATCATTACTTAGCAATAACAGATGCACTAACCACCAGATAGCCATTATCAAGGCTTCACTTTTGAATCTCTATAGTCATGAAACTCCTCCTTAAATTTAAACAAAGCACACTAGCTCCAGATAATCTGCCTGCAGAATATTTAAAAATTGCAGTAGATGCCATAGGCCCCCCAGATTCCATCCTGATAAATTGATCCATTGCAGAAAAATTGTCTTCCTGAACTATGGAAAAAGTCCTTTATCTTACTACTTTGTAGGGGTGGAAGTTCTTCTGAACTTTCAAATTACAGGCTCATAGCAATCCTCTCTCCATTATCCAAAATTCTTGAGAAATATATTCACTCTCAAGTTCAAAAATACTTAAGCTCTAACAGCATTCTCACACTCAGACAGTATGGTTTCTGTCCTAACCATAATACAACTACTGCCCTGTTCAGCTTTACTAGTATAGTCAATAGTAGCAGGACCTCTGATAAACTTGTTTTCTCACTCTTTCTTGACATATTGAAAGATTTTGACACCACGTCTCACTCATTACTACTTCTAAAACTCTCTGCACTAGGCATCTCTTCCTCATTTTTTTTTTTTGTAGTTTCAAACAGAGCACAAGCAGCGAAATGGAAAGATGATTACTCATCCTTTTTATCCATGTCTTTATCCATGTCTTTAGGGGTCCCACAATGGTCAGGTCTTGGGCCACTGTTATTCAGTCTCTTCAAAAATGATCTTCACTCTGCCACAAAACATGCCACCTTAGTACTATGCAGATGGCTCTCCTCTTACCTGAGCAGCTGAAAACCTTACAGAACTAATAGACATGACATATCCTTTCCAATCTGTTGAATTATGGCCAAATAAAGCTCAACCTCGCCTTACTCGTAAACATCTCTCTGTCCAAATCATCCTTTTCACTATATACTCAGCCAGTAATACAAAAGCAGAGCAGGTCTGACATATTAAATTTCTAGAGGTCACAATAGATAACAAAATGAAATTCGACCACCCTATAATCCAAACAATAAACAAAACCCATCAAAACTTGATTTGTTAGATAGGGCCAAACTACATTTTACTGAAACTGCAAGAAAACACATAGCCACAGCTTTCCTATTATCATCCCTTGTAAATTGTATTGTACAGTATTATATAATATGCCTTTGTTTTACATTTTGTACAGTTATCTTTCATGACTTTATGTTATTTTA
Source organism: Protopterus annectens (assembly GCF_019279795.1). Classification (NCBI taxonomy): domain Eukaryota; kingdom Metazoa; phylum Chordata; order Ceratodontiformes; family Protopteridae; genus Protopterus; species Protopterus annectens. Next base: position 572,816,147 of record NC_056736.1, read on the forward strand.
TAAATCTCAACAAGTGTAAGCATTAATTGGAAATTGTATTTTTGTACTGGTGCTGTTCTCCCAGAGTTTCTGCTGAAAAAAGGGTTTTTTTAGGTCCAGTCAAACAGCCCAGTAAATAAATGCCAATGAATAAATGAATAAATAAATACAAATTTTAAGAGAGTGGTCGCAGATGGGAAAGAAGAACAAAGAAGACCATAGCAGAGACAGGCAAATTGAGGAAACCCAAGGGCAAAAAAAGGGCTTAAAGAAACTAATACAAGAGACAACAATAGACAATGAAAAGGAAAGCGAGAAAATGTGGGGAGTGGGGGGGTGGGATGAAGGTGTCAATTACAAGGAAGATAAATGGAGCTGAAGGATAAGGAGAAGGGAGACAGAAAGAAAAATAGAAATGACAGCAGAAAAGCTGTCAGAAATCCAAAATGATATTTAAGTCAACAATCAAAAGGGAGATGACTTGCAATATGGTTGCACACTGACTAATAACTTAATTTCAGCTCCCCCAGCGTAAAAACAGAAACCCAGAAAAGTGAGCCAGTGAATTTGCCTTTTTGAGTAAATTTCAGTTATTGACTAGAAAGTGTACTGCCTGGATGTAGCAAAGAATAAATTTAGAAAACCTGAAATAAATCAACCACAAAAGGTTAGAATAAAACATTGGCGGTGAAGAATCCTGCAACTTTTCTTGCAAAAAGCAGTCAAGATGTAACTTTGGTGCAAGACATAACTTCCAGTAATCTTGAGGGAAAAAATAAGTCAAATGTGTTCAGAGATGATTAAAATAAACAAAACACTGAAGGAGTATATCAATTCAAATAACAAAAGGATGGAAAGAATGGAAGAAGTTTAAACAGATATTCATATGAGCTGATAAAACTGCCAAAGTCAGAGGCTGAAATAAAGAAAAGACTGGTTGAGTATGAGACTGCTGAAGAAGATATGTTTCAAAAAATGGTAGAAATAGAGACAGAGCATGCAGGTAAAACTGAAATTTTCTGCTGTACCAGAGAAACTGGAAGGAACAGACTGTATTAATTTTATGAAAGCACAAATAAGCAACTGGACTGGTATTCCACAGCAGTTGTTAATTGAAAGGGAACATCATATTTATGCTACAAACCTGGCTCTGAGAAGGTACCCAAGATCTCTAATAATAAAGATGCAATCCTACCAGCATAAAGAGTTGATTCTAACAAAACTGTGGCAGAAGAACAAAGTACTACAAGTTGGAGACAGTACAGTACATCCATCCAGCCAACCATCCATCCATCCATCTATCCATCCAACTACCCCTTTTCTCCGTTTTTGCACATGGGGTCTAGGTGTCACTTCAACAATGACAATCTAGAGAGAAGATTTACATCGCCAGGTGGCTCAGCCTGCCACAGTGGACACAGGAGAGGGTCTGTGGAAAATAATTATGCATTGTACACCAGGCAGAAGAGGAGCAAGTTTATTCCAGCAATCAGAGAATGTCTGAGACAAGTGTCAGATTCAAACTGCTGTATCCAGAATATTTTTTTCTGGTTGATAAAAGTCATTTTTTGATGCAGAACAGGCTATGGAGGAAATACAAAAGTTTGTCCAAAAAGAAGTGAGCTATCAAACAGAAGGGGGCACTGTTTTTTTATTCTTCTGATAATATGCTCATAGAGAGACTTTGCCAATGAAACTTTTTCCAATGGTCCAAAGTAATGTGCTTGAGAGACAGAGAAAAGTATAGGAGTTGACTAGAAGAACCCGGAGAACGCTGGACATGAACAAGAGACTGGAGTTGGGAGATGGAGATCAGGAGGAAGAAAACCAGCAACTCAAAAATTAATGAATAAATGTTGGATTACAAAGCACCAATCACATTTTTATAATAAGACTGAACAAGAAAACCTGGAAATATTGGACTTTTTGAATTTGTTAAATATGTAGGGGACTCCAAAGCATATGCCCTACCTCATGTCATTAATGTTTGGAAGAACGTTATAGAGAGGGGAAGAGGAAGGGAAAAGGTAATAGCTGTAAGTAAATCAAATTTTGTTCTTAACAGTATTTTTATAAAACATGGCATATACTGCATGTTACAAAGTAAAGCATGTTTAGTTATTTTTTGTGTTATAAGGATACTAAAGTAAACAGGTGTCCCCTTCTTTCTTTCTTTCTTTCTTTTTCTTTCTTTCTTTCTTCCTTTCATTTCTTTCTTTATTTCTTTCTTCCTGTTAAGTTTTAAGAAATGTAGGTCCTGCAATGTAAAAAGAGAAGAAAACTTGGACAAAAGTGTGTTTAAGATAATATGCTGTAATCTTGGAATATTAAGATGAGGGACGGGTAGTGAAAGTATACAGATCATGATATAAGTACAATTTATATGCGTTTTCTTACTTTTTCATAGGAGAATGATAGGATTAAGGCCCTTGGCTTGATCTAAAGACAAGTTTTAAGTAGAAGCAAGTAAATAAAAAAACACTGAATGTACTAAAAACTTTTTGTTTAGCAAATAAATGCGCACAGTGCAATATGAGAATTTTGTAGTTGAAGGCAACTGTGTATCTGGTCATGTTTCTATGGTGACAATCTGATTAGAGGGAAATAAAACAGAATACATTTTTCTTTCAATGGACAAAAGATAATGTTTTCTGAAAGCATTTTAGTTGCTTTCTACATTTGGGAGTGAAATAAAGATTAGACAAAAACAGACAGCACTTAGTGCAAGTAAAATCATGGGCTGTACCATGCATCTTAGTATAGGCAACCTTAATTATAGGTCAATTAAAGCCTGTGAGTGTAGCTGTCAATCCAGGACAACTGTTCCTTAGGAGGGTTAGACTTTACTATTTGAAGATGGACATAGTTTTGTGTGTTTGTAATAAGTTAATAGGTTTTGAGGGTGTTCTGGATATGTTTTGTCTCTGTTTGTTTGAAGGGTTTTATTAAAACAAAAAGTCATGTAAGATGTGACATAGGTTCAAATGGATATGACAAGAAACAAGTATATAAAAGATCAACCTGACAAACATTAGTGTATGCATATAAAACAAAAGCTGAAATTAGATATTAAAAAAGCTGTTATACATAACAGGTGGGAAGAATAACTTCTTATCATAATAGCAACACTTTGTATATTAGATAGATTTTTAGCAGTCAATTGCTACTGTCAAGGGAGAAGGATTTTGATGTAGATTTTAAGGAGAATAACAATAGTCACACACAATATTATATTCTTAAAGTAGCAGAAAATACTTTAAGAACTAAGTTAACATAAGAATGGATAAAGGAGATTCTATCAAGAAGGATGAGTAAAATTAGGGGCACAGAGAATAGGCAAGAGGGGGCTAAAATTTACTGGAGAAAACTGGCAAAGGAACCAAGGGATTGGGAACAAATATTTAGAGAGGGAAGGTAATAGAATTGGAAGAGGCCAACAATTAATTTGGACTGCAGGTTAGAAATAAGCCTTCCCTATCGAGGATTGATATCAGAGTACAGACAAAGAAAAAGGAATAGGGAATCCTAAGTGAGAAACCAGCACTGGCAGAGTTTTTAGTAGAATCTGTAACAGAAGCTACTGTTAAATAAGGGGTAATTAGTAGGGCATATAAAATATTGCACACTAGGTATAGGAATCAATCGGGTGGTTACAAAAGGATTAGGAAGAGAGACTGAATAAGCAATTCACAACTTAACAATGGGAGGATATATGTATGGCTCCCAAATATGCAACAAAGTTAAGAAGATTTTAGGATTTTTGCTTAGAAGTGCTTGAATATGTATTTTTATAACCCAAGCAGGCTCCAAAGAATTTTAATTCAGGTAGATGGCAAATGTTGAAGGTGTGATAGGAAAAAAATGAGATGATTGGGAATATATATATATTTTTGGAGTGTAATGAGTTGGCAGACTTTAAAAACTCCCTGCAGACTACTCTGTCAGAAATACTGGGTGAACAAATTAATATAACTAAGAAAATTATTTTCTGACCTGAGATACAGAATCTGAATTGTCTAGACATAGTAAGGCCTTGCTGAATTTAATTCTGGTGGCTGTCAAAAATCAGCTACTAGAAAATGAAAATTAAATTCTAAACTTACCATACTAGAAGTACTGAATATAGTAACAGAGATAAAAAAGTGGGATCTTTAGAAAAGGGTAGGAGCAAATTGCATATAAAAATGGGATGTGTGGGAACAATACACGCAGAATACTGTTTTAAAGGTGGAATGAGGTTTAAGGGAAGGCAGGAACTGAATAAGCTATGTAATATTCAATTGCAAAAGTTAAAAGAAACAGCACGGTCACCATGCAAATGATTAAAAATGTACTTTAATAAAATAAATATTAAATAGATAAGCACTTTCAGAACACACCTTCATCAGATCTACTAACACGTAGTACAATTACACAGTTTAAACTAAACATCCGATCAATGTAAAGCTTTCAACCTCCTCCCCTTCAGAATAGGTTTAAGGGGGACACTTCCATTTAAGCCTGGTGACTTATCATCTTGCAAATCCACTATCCAATTTACTTCAACCATCTCAGTTTTATTTAAAACAGCTTCCCCTCTCATATTGAAATTAATTTTTTTGTAACAATATAAACTCAAAACTATGTGTAGGATAAACTTGTATATGCTTTGCTAGGGCATTAATATTCAATTGCAAATGAAAATATGTCAATATAGCTTTTTTTTTTTTTATCTAAACGTATGATTGCCCATCTCATAAGTAATAATTCAATAAAGATGTTTTTTTTTTTTTTGTTAAAAAAATAATAATATAAAAGGGGATCAGCTCAGGGTGTAAGAGACAGCAATAAGGGTCGCTCTGAAAAGCAAAATAACAGAAAACAATAGAGGTCATACAATAGTATTGGAAGGATTACTGGTGCATGGAAAGGGAAAATAGGAACTTGCCAGTCAAACAAATCTAAAAAGGTGTAAAAGGGGAAGAGAGATAGCAGCCTTGAGGGATGAGGCAGGAGAAAGGATAGAAGAAGAGAAAGAGATCAGGGAAAAATTAGGAAACATTTCCAAAAATTCTACCAGGAATACAAAGGCACAGATAGAATAAATATGAGACAGGGAGAGATTAAGGAACGGTATGAGGTGGCACAAAGCCAAAAACAGAAGTTGTGTAGCTATCCCAGTAGAAAAAGTAAAAAAATAAAGGTGATACTAGAAATGAAACAAAGAAGGATGGGAGGGCTAGAAGGAAACCCAATAATCTGGAAACATTAAATGAGGAAGTTCAGAGAACACATCTTTCCAGAAAACTCTGCAACACCAAAAGGCAAGTGAGGGTAGTGGCAATCTCAAAAGAAAGAGGAACAGGCTAGACTTGGGTAGGTATAGATCAATCTCAGTGATAAGCCCAGATATTAAAATAGTGGCAGAGGTCTTAGCAAGGACAGTGGAATGTAATCCTAATGCAGATAATAAAAAGACCATAAGGTGGAAAAAACTTAGAAATAATTATTTTTATTTTTTGATGTACAAAGATGTAGAGAAGGAAATACTCTTCCTTGATCTGCAAAAGGCATTCAATACAGTAAGATGGAAATTCTTCTGGCTGGTTCTGGGTGGAAGTGTAAAGGGGAATTATTAAGTGGGTCAAGGCAATTTACCTACAACTACAGACTGAGATAATAAATAGTAGAGCATCAAGGCTGCCCATTGTCTGCAGAACCTTTCACCCTGGTAAGAGAACTACAGATAAAAGTCAGGAAGCAACTGACAAGCTAGGAAGCAGAAAAACAGATAAAATCACACTTCTAATGTCTGGATATAACTGTATGTCCTTATCTGAGAATGTAAACAAGGCACAAAAAAGGATATTCTAGATACTGAATGCATTTGAGGCAGTCTCTCATTTAAGATGTAGTACAGAGACAATAGCTTTATCAGCTATAAGTAATGGAAAATGCAAAGGTGGATAGGGTTGGTCAGAGTGTTGGAGTGGTGGGAGCACCCTGGAAAATGCCATTAAGAAAAACCTGGATGAGATAGAGTCAAAACCTATAGAAATACTGAAGAGAGGTGGGAAAAATATGCACCCAACTAGGAAGAGTGAATGCAGTGCAATTAAGGATACTCCTGGTTATCTCATGTATACTGAAGCACATGCCAGTAAATCAAAGTCAGGAAGCCCTGAGAAACATACAGAAGGAAATAAAAAAATGCATGGAGGAAGGAAAGGGGAAAGGCAGCAGCAAATAATAGTATGACACTAGGAAGGATGATAAAACCCATACCCGTGTGATGACACCCATACCCATTCGATAACACCCATATCCAAGTGATAACACCCATACCCACGTGATAACATAGGTTCATAGGTTCATAGGTAGGTACTAGGCTATTGGCCCTAGGGCCTATACAAGCCTAGCCAAAAAGGTACCCTGGCTTTTGCCACCCAAGAAAATTATTTTCCTGTGCCCCTGTCAAGCAGAACCACAGAAGTGATCCCCGGGGTGAATTTCCTATTACCCATCCAATCATCAAGATTTTTCTTGAAGAGTGCTAATGAGGAGCTCTGTTTGACATAGATAGGTAGTCTGTTCCAGAGTATGGGAAGTCTCTGGGACAGGAATCTATTCCTCCAGCATGTTCTGTTTATTGTGGTGACAAGGTTTAGGTCCCTAGAGTGTGTAGCTTGGAGGGATTGGGATTTCTTTAAGTGGAGCATGTCCAACAGCTCTGGGTTTGACATAGCTTTGTATGTTAGGCAGAGATTGCCTCTGAGAAGGTGATATGCGACAGAGTAAAGCTGGAGTTTTTTGAGACGGTCTGTGTAAGGCATCTGTTTGAGGCCAATAATCCTCTTTGTGAGGTATTTTTGCGGCCTTTCCAGTTGTTGTAGATGTCTTGTGAGGTACATACCAAAAGGAGCGCCATACTATATAATGGGTCTAATGAGTGATGAGTAGAGGGGAACAATGACCTCTTTTTTTCTGGATGAGAAACCTTTTGTGATGAGGTGTGCCATGTAGAAGGATTTCCTGACCACTGTGGCGATATGATTATCAAAGGAGAGACTACTGTCCACCTGTGTCCCAAGGTCTCTTATCACACTTTCAGTGTTAAGTAGACTACCGCCTATGTGGTAGTTCATGGGTACAGAGTTTTTACCAAAGGGGATGACAATGCACTTTTTGGCATTGAGCTTGAGACCATGGCTTTGACACCAAGCATCTGTCTCACTGAGGCCCTTTTGTAGGATGTCCACATCATTAGGAGTTTCGATTATGGCTCCTAGTTTGCAGTCATCTGCAAATTTAGTTAGCCAAAGACCTTCTGTGTTAGTCTGTACTTCAGAGAAGTAGATACCAAACAGGAAAGGTCCCAGGACTGAACCCTGTGGTACTCCACTTGTCACTGGTCTGATGTCTGATTTGGAGTCTGCTACTTTCACAGTGTGGGTTCTGTCAGTAAGCCAGTTGGCAACCCACCTTGTGACATAGGGATTTATACCCAGTCTAGTGAGTCTATCTATAATTCCAGAGTGGGGGACGGTGTCAAACGCCTTGGAAGATCTAGATAGGCTGTGTGAATCACCTTACCCTCATCTATGGCTTTGGTGACTACTTCAAAGCAGTCTATCAGGTTTAGGAGACATGATCTGCCTTTTACAAACCCAAACTGTGTGGGGTCCAGAGTTTGGAGATCTCCAATGTCTTTGTTTATGAGTTCCATGATGATACGTTCCATGGCCTTGCAGACCAAGCCATGGAATGTATCCATGCTCACATGACAATGCCCATACCCACACGATAACACCCATATCCACATACCCTTTAATATACATCATTACATGGTATAAGGAAGAAGGGGAGTCTGCATCAAGAAGAAACCAATAAGAAAATAAATTAAGACCCATAAGTCTGGCCAACCTCATCTGTAAGGTTACGGATAAGATCATTAAATAATTAATAAATATAGACATAGGTAAGCTACAAACTCTTGACCCAAGCTATTCCTGCTTGCTTAACTTGGTCATCTTCATCAAGGAGGTAACCGAAGCAATGGATGAGGAAAAATCATTACACTCCAAATATCGGAAGCTCACATAAGCATTTAACAACAACACATACTCAAGTATTAATCCCTATGTAATTCATTGGATAGCAAAATGGCTCATAAACAGAATCCAGGAAATTAAGGTAGGAGGTTGTACCTCTTCCAAAGGACCTGTCACTGGCGGTGTACCCCAAGGTTCAGTCCTTGGGCCACTCCTCTTTGGCATTTACTTCTTGGAGGTCAAAGCCTATGTAAAGGGTTTGCAGTTGACTGTAAACTCAGTGCCATCATATTTATTTTTTATTTATTTTCCTTTTGTTTACCAGGTTTGATTGTCTGGGTTTAGTCAAAAGTACCTTTCCAGAGGTGGCCCCGGGAGAAAAGCTCCAACATATTACAAAAGTTCTTAAACAGACATTCTGTAATATACATGAACAGGCATTAAATAATATGCATTAGCAATTAAACAGACATTTGTTTATTAGATTGCAGTCATATGAAATAAAGGCAACAATTACGGTATAAAAGATACTTATGCGTCTTGTGGATGTTGAACATTGAGTACTTGAACAGGTGTGTTAGTGGGTTTGTCAAATCATAACAGATAATAGATCCTATGATTAATGACTAGAAATAAAAAAAAATAGAAGCGAGGGAAGAAACTCAGTAGGACAGAAAATGTTAATATTGTAGTTAACAGGTGGGTTACTAGGCAGGTGCAGAGTCAATTATATATGGCTATCACAGGGTTTATAATAGAAGTATAGAGGTGGGAGATCAGTGTCACAAAGTTATGTATATGACTGTGAGAGTCAAGCAAAACTACTCAGGCATTGGTGAAGAGTGATGGTGGGGCTTAGGATTCCAAGATAAGAGAAAAGATTTGATGATATGACAAGCTGAAGATAATAGTAGCATGCTTCTTGGAGATCTACAGGAGCAGATCGATTGATTCAATAGCGGAAGTTTTAGCAAAATTTTAAATGAGGTAACATTCAAAATGGATTTCAGTGATAGTGGGACGTTGTTCCATAGTTCAGCTACTCCATTTGAACATAAAGAGTCACCTTATAGTGAAAAGTGATTTTTCACTCGAGTGTAAAATTCTGTTCAGGTTGTTGTGTTCTGTTACATTGTGTCAGAGTTGCCAGCAAACTAAATTTCATGGCAGGTAACAGCTGGTATCTTCAGTAATGTAAAAGTGTACACAGAAATAGTACCCTGTAATGCAGCTCTGAGAACACACTAGAAATACCAGTGGAATCCCTCACCAAAGGTAGCACTATACTAATCATCAGAATGGCAGGTGTCACTAATTAGTATCAATATGGCACGCGCTTGTGAACAAAGTGTTGTACTTCACACAGATGAGCTGTGTGGTGCTCTTTTGACAACCATACTGACTATATAGTAGGCTGAGCTGTAGCATGTGGGTACCTTCTGTATTCTCAGGTAAATTAGTCCCTGTCAGACTATGAAGTCTGAATGAACATTCAGTGCCAACCACTAGAAGAATACAGGTGTATGGTAGACTGCATCTTAAATCATATCAGTAGAAGCACCTATACAAAAAGAAAGCCGAACGCTGTAGTAAAACACAGGCACACAAAACAAAATAATTACATTGGTGTCACCTTGGAAAAAGACCAGTGACCAATAACAAAGATGCTGTTATAACAGCTATAAAATAAATAAAATGAGCTTTCATAATATTGCACAGTGGTAATGCACTGAATTGACCACAACTCTCCAGATAGCCAAAAAATATTTTGTCCAGCTGTTGTCTGAATTACTGTAATCCATTACAGAGTTCCAAGCTCTGCTCGTGCTGAGAACAGATGTATTTATATAAGCAAACAGCTGCATTTACCTGCAACAGTTATTTTTATATTTATATTTATATTAATTAGTCCATTAGTGGCTAAAAGGCACATGCCACATAGCCTGGGCAATAATACTTCTACCGCTAATTAAATATTCAAAATTATACAAATTCCAATTGTTGATATGCACCTAAAACATGGCTGAAATTGTACATTAGTGATCACATCATATAAACAGCATAAAAAAAACAGTGGCTGAATATTATCATAGAGACAGTTCCTACTTTGTGATATCCTACATGTGTGGCATCAAAGTCCAGTTAGACAAGTCTACATGCACAAAAATCTTTTATGTACCTCATTCTTTGACTTTGCCTAAATTTTTTGCCCACTGATGCATGCCAAATGCGATTTCACCTTGCATAAAATTTATTGAAATGTACTGATGCATGCTATAAGCATAATTTCATACAAAGCACTGCAAATATTGGTTGCAATTACCTGACTGTAGTGCAGAACAGTATAAATGACAGGAGGGGTATAAGTGCAGAAGGGTATAAATGATAGGAGGGGCGTAAGCCTAGTTTATAATAAGAAACTACACAAACAACATCTCTGTCTCTCTCTCTTGTGTGTGTGTGTGTTCATGCCAATAAATAACAACAATAACTATACAGCTGCATTCCTAATATACAAACAAAAATGTGACTTTTGTGATAACAACTATATGCAGTAAAGAACTCTGAAAAATGGCCAAAAAAAGATAATGAACCCAAAAAAACAAAAACTGATTTAAGTCATTGAGGGGCATCACTTGCATGAAGCAGTTTATTAAACGTTATAGCCTTCATCCACTGTCCCTCCAGATGGTGTGTCAGACAGCTAATATTATGGTATATTACAATGATAACTGACCCTGAAGAATCAAGAGTGTGATTCAGGTGGTTAAAGAAGCTCACATTTTACTGTAAAGCATTCCAGTCATTAAACTGCCAGTAAAAGTAAAATAAAGATAATGACCCCAAAAACCAGATTGATGATTTTTGATCAGGGACAGATGCAGTCACTGTGGGTATTAACACAAAAGGAAATACTCAGTACTTCTGTGACATAAAAGGAAACCAGTAATGCAAACAGTAGGATCGTTGATGTTCAACAGTTAACTATCAGAATAGTTAATTCAAACTTAAATTCCCATTGATTATTGACCTTAAGTGAGGGCTGGGTTCATATTCCAATGCTGAAGATGTCAGCTTCTAAAATGAATTTAGATATTTGTAAAGAGCCAGCCACCAAGTCTTGAGCAAATCCTGATACAGTCACAAAGTCCAAAAATAAGTAAAACAGATAAGGACAGTATCAGGAACACACAACAGGCAATAAAATCACTAAAAACGACAATTTATTGCAATATACAGGATAAGAGCTTTCACAACAACCCCAATTACCGCTTCATCAGACAGCACAAAAAAGAAAATCAGCACTTAAATACAGAAAAGCACCAATCAGAGGCATCCAATGTTTGCACCCACCCCCTTGTTAAAACACAATTAAATCATTGATAAAAATGTGCAATAAAACACACTATATACATACTACTTAGAACCAGGATTACATAGAACAATTAAAAACATTCATAGCTCTAAAACTCACTTAAATAACCTCCGGGACTTCAGAATGGGCTTTAGAGGAACTTGCCCATTCAATCCTTTCCCTTTATGGGCCTGCATTCTCAAGATCCATCTTAATTCAAGGTTTTCAGTATGATTTCTAATGTCACCCATTCTCATAGAGTCGAAAGTCCTGTCAATGACTCTAAACATAAAGAAATGATGTTCACCTTCCATCATAACATGTTTCGCTAATACATTTGATTCATACTTAATCCTAATCGCATATAGATGCTCTCTTATTCTGTCCCTCATCCTACGATTATATTTCCCTACATAAAATGACGAGCATTCCACACAATGGGCCAGATATATGATCTTTGGTGTTACAGTCCGCACAAACTTTAAACTGAAACCTCTTCCCATCACTAGGACTCAAAAAAGTATTAGACTCAATATGAATGCAATATTGACAATTACCACAAGGGGAAGTATTCACCAACTGGCCATCTTTATTCCTATCTACATACCTATCAGGATAACACAACATCTGTTTGAGATTCTTCTGATTTCTATATTTGAATCTCGGCCTCTCACCAACCACAGCTTTAATCTTCTCGTCCGTTAATAAAATGGGCCAATAGCTACGAAAGACATCAGTAACCATATTAACATCATTACTGTATTCTATTGAGACACTTAACTGATGACTACTAGATCTAGAAGGTGTCTCTATATTGGGTACCTCTCCAAAATATGGTCTAGCTCTAGTAGGTCCCAGTTGTGCACTAGCATGTAATCCAAGGTCTATTTCCCTGTTCTTATACCCTCTCTTATTAAATTGCTCTCAAGTTTACTACCTCCCTACCAAATCCTTCATCATTCATATTCAGCCTTAAGACACGCATGCCCTGTCCCTTTACTATATTACGGAACACATGGGGTGGGTGCATGCTAGTGCGCTGTAATAGAAAATTCCTGTGACATTCTTTTCTAAATAAACTGGTACTAAATGTCCCTTCTGCCGATCTATCAATCCTAATATCCAAAAATCCAAGAATTCATGAAGTTTCTCAATGCTTCGTCTCCATAGCAAATAAATATCATCGACAAATCTGTTGTAAAACTAATACAACTCGAAAAATCATGCTCATTTAATACAAACATGTTTTCCCACTGACACATGACCATATTGGCATAGCTATTGGCACAAGAAATGCCCATAGCTACGCCTGAAGTCTGGAGATAGTATCTGCCATTGAACAAGAACACATTGTTCTCAAGAATAGTCTCAATGAGAAGACAAATCAAATCTATTTGTCTGTCATCGTATTCACTATAGAGGTGTAAATACCTACTAACAAACTCAATGCCTATATTATTTGGAATGACAGTGAAGAGCGACTGTACATCCATAGTCACCATCCAGCAGTCTCATGGAACATCCTCTGAATGAACATGTCTATATAAATTTTGAAGGAAATGTCTAGAGTCCCTTAATACTACATTAGATAAATCTAGTATAGGTCTAAGCTTCTTTTCAACAAAAATAGAGAACGGTTCTGTTGCCCATCCTGCACCCGCTACTGTAGGCCTAAAAGGAGGTGTGACAGGATTTTATGGATCTTGGGCAGGCCATGAAAGGTGGGAACACATGTTTAATCTACAGTTAAATACTTTGCAATGTCAGCAGTAATACATTGATTCAAAACACAGTCCTGTATAACATCATGTATCTGAAGGATCCTCTGTTTGATTCCTTTAAAGTCAGTCTCCGTATACACAGATACATCAGTCAATAAAGCTGTAATGCTCTCAAAATAATAATTACTGTCCATTATAACAATGGCCCCACCTTTATCTGCAAGGCAAATTACAGTGTTATTATCATTACCTAGTCCTTGTAAGGCTTCCCTTTCTGAATTTGATAAATTATTAAAATTACATCCTCTAACATTATTAAATGAACTAAGTAAATCATCCTCACACAGCCTGACAAATGCTTCTACCAACGGATGATTCTGTGGTAGAAATGTGCTCAGTTTTCTAAATACAGAGTCATGACATACAGCACTTTCAGCATTCCCATTAAAGAGAAGTTTCAGCATTAAGTTTCTACTAAAAAGACTTAAGTCAATCAATGTCTTTGCATCATCTGCTTTTGTAGCAGGAATAAAAGAGAGGCCTTTACTTAATACTGATAGTTCAGATACAGTCAATGCTCTATTTGAAATATTATACACTAGGGACTGTTCACCTGCTGCCCCATTTTCTTTATTGTCCTGTTGCCCTCCATGTTCAGGGCCTGTTTCCATTTCTTCCTCCCTTGCTGTTGATTGATGAGCCCTAGTTCAACCGTATAGGTAGAGGAAGACAACAAAAAAACTGTTGAATCGCTGCCACATCCTTAACAGATTCATTAGTAACTCTACAGGTAGTAGGAGGCACTTTCCTCCTTACTACAGGCTCACCAGAAGGGCCATCCTCCTTCCCTTTTGGGGTAGAAGAAACAGAAGTATGAAACAAAGCATTATCAGCCTCAGACACATCAGTTCATTCAGTATTCACTGTATTTATATTCTCCAGTCTACTAAACAGACCGCTACCTCTATCAGTCGAAGCAGAGTGTTTGCTATTATTATCTGTCTAATTGCCTTTGTTTGTCGAGGCCAAGAGAACACATGTCCCAACTTAAAGTCTCTAAGGTCTCTTTCCAATTTCCTCTTTTTTTGAGCCAGAAGTCTCTTTTCATACATAGCTAAATTATCTATTAACTCGCAGAGCCGCACATCAACCAGTTCTGCGGATGCAAGGCCATAAACCTTGCCCCGTTGTATTTTGATTGAATTAATCAGCTCTGCCTCCACTGGCTTGAAAAATTCAATAAGCAATTTAATATAATTGAAACTTACATCTGGGTTCAGTTTCTGCCACTTTGCTAGTAGCTCCGGATACTGGTTGCCGTATGTCGGCATGGTAAAACTCTCAATCCCCTCTGTACAACACCATGCTGAAGACACACCTCTAAATGATGATGTTGGTGCTGGCGGCATTTCAAATGATACAGGTCATTCTCCAATGTACGGAGCTTAAAGTGGACCATTCTATCTGCTTCATTAATCCCCTCAGCCACCAGTTGTGTACCAATAAAGGTCAGCTCAAGAAGTGGATTATCATCCTCCACCAAAAACCTGTTAAGTCAGCCAATATTCTGTTCAACAGAACAGTTCTCCATACCTTCTTGCTCAGCCGCCATGCTCCCAAGCCAGCGGAATAAAACAATGTTTAAAGTAAAGAGCAAGCCACCAAGTCTTGAGCAAATCCTGATACAGTCACAAAGTCCAAAAATAAGTAAAACAGATAAGGACAGTATCAGGAACACACAGCAGGCAATAAATCACTAAAAACGACAATTTATTGCAATATACAGGATAACAGCTTTCACAACAACCCCAATTACCGCTTCATCAGACAGCACAAAAAAGAAAATCAGCACTTAAATACAGAAAAGCACCAATCAGAGGCATTCAATGTTTTCACCCACCCCCTTGTTAAAACACAATTAAATCATTGATAAAAATGTGCAATAAAATACACTATATACATACTACTTAGAACCAGGATTACATAGAACAATAAAAAACATTCATAGCTCTAAAACTCACTTAAATAACCTCCAGGACTTCAGAATGGGCTTTAGAGGAACTTGCCCATTCAATCCTTTCCCTTTATGGGCCTGCATTCTCAAGATCCATCTTAATTCAAGGTTTTCAGTATGATTTCTAATGTCACCCATTCTCATAGAGTCGAAAGTCCTGTCAATGACTCTAAACATAAAGAAATGATGTTCACCTTCCATCATAACATGTTTCGCTAATACATTTGATTCATACTTAATCCTAATCGCATATAGATGCTCTCTTGTTCTGTCCCTCATCCTACGATTATATTTCCCTACATAAAATGACGAGCATTCCATACAATGGGCCAGATATATGATCTTTGGTGTTACAGTCCGCACAAGCTTTAAACTGAAACCTCTTCCCATCATTAGGACTCAAAAAAGTATTAGACTCAATATGTATGCAATATTGACAATTACCACAAGGGGAAGTATTCACCAACTGGCCATCTTTATTCCTATCTACATGCCTATCAGGATAACACAACATCTGTTTGAGATTCTTCTGATTTCTATATTTGAATCTCGGCCTCTCACCAACCACAGCTTTAATCTTCTCGTCCGTTAATAAAATGGGCCAATGCCTACGAAAGACATCAGTAACCATATTAACATCATTACTGTATTCTATTGAGACACTTAACTGATGACTACTAGATCTAGAAGGTGTCTCTATATTGGGTACCTCTCCAAAATATGGTCTAGCTCTAGTAGGTCCCAGTTGTGCACTAGCATGTAATCCAAGGTCTATTTCCCTGTTCTTATACCCTCTCTTATTAAATTGCTCTCAAGTTTACTACCTCCCTACCAAATCCTTCATCATTCATATTCAGCCTTAAGACACGCATGCCCTGTCCCTTTACTATATTACGGAACACATGGGGTGGGTGCATGCTAGTGCGCTGTAATAGAAAATTCCTGTGACATTCTTTTCTAAATAAACTGGTACTAAATGTCCCTTCTGCCGATCTATCAATCCTAATATCCAAAAATCCAAGAATTCATGAAGTTTCTCAATGCTTCGTCTCCATAGCAAATAAATATCATCGACAAATCTGTTGTAAAAACTAATACAACTCGAAAAATCATGCTCATTTAATACAAACATGTTTTCCCACTGACACATGACCATATTGGCATAGCTATTGGCACAAGAAATGCCCATAGCTACGCCAGAAGTCTGGAGATAGTATCTGCCATTGAACAAGAACACATTGTTCTCAAGAATAGTCTCAATGAGAAGACAAATCAAATCTATTTGTCTGTCATCGTATTCACTATAGAGGTGTAAATACCTACTAACAAACTCAATGCCTATATTATTTGGAATGACAGTGAAGAGCGACTGTACATACATAGTCACCATCCAGCAGTCTCATGGAACATCCTCTGATTGAACATGTCTATATAAATTTTGAAGGAAATGTCTAGAGTCCCTTAACACTACATTGGATAAATCTAGTATAGGTCTAAGCTTCTTTTCAACAAAAATAGAGAATGGTTCTGTTGCTCATCCTGCACCCGCTACTACAGGCCTAAAAGGAGGTATGATAGGATTTTTATGGATCTTGGGAAGGCCATGAAAGGTGGGAACACATGGTAAATCTACAGTTAAATACTCAGCAATGTCAGCAGTAATACATTGATTCAAAACACAGTAATGTATAACATCATGTATCTGAAAGATCCACTGTTTGATCCCTTCATAGTAAGTCTCCATATACACAGATGCATCAGTCAATAAAGCTGTAATGCTCTCAAAATAATAATTACTGTCCATTATAACAATGGCTCCGCATTTATCTGTGGGGCGAATTACAATACTATTATCATTACATAGTCCTTGTAAGGCTTCTCTTTCTGAATTCGATAAATTATTAAAATTACATCCTCTAACATTATTAAATGAACTAAGTAAATCATCCTCACACAGCCTGACAAATGCTTCTACCAACAGATGATTCTATGGTAGAAATGTGCTCAGTTTTCTAAATACAGAGTCATGACATACAGCACTTTCAGCATTCCCATTAAAGAGAAGTTTCAGCATTAAGTTTCTACTGAAAAGACTTAAGTCAATCAATGTCTTTGCATCATCTGCTTTTGTAGCATGAATAAAAGAGAGGCCTTTACTTAATACTGATAGTTCAGATACAGTCAATGCTCTATTTGAAATATTATACACTAGGGACTGTTCACCTGCTGCCCCATTTTCTTTATTGTCCTGTTGCCCTCCATGTTCAGGGCCTGTTTCCATTTCTTCCTCCCTTGCTGTTGATTGATGAGCCCTGGTTCAACCGTATAGGTAGAGGAAGACAACAAAAAAACTGTTGAATCACTGCCACATCCTTAACAGATTCATTAGTAAATCTACAGGTAGTAGGAGGCACTTTCCTCCTTACTACAGGCTCACCAGAAGGGCTATCCTCCTTCCCTTTTGGGGTAGAAGAAACAGAAGTATGAAATAAAGCATTATCAGCCTCAGACACATCAGTTCATTCAGTATTCACTGTATTTATATTCTCCAGTCTACTAAACAGACCGCTACCTCTATCAGTCGAAGCAGAGTGTTTCCTATTATTATCTGTCTGACTAATTGCCTTTGTTTGTCGAGGCCAAGAGAACACATGTCCCAACTTAAAGTCTCTAAGGTCTCTTTTCAATTTTCTCTTTTTTTGAGCCAGAAGTCTCTTTTCATACATACCTAAATTATCTATTAACTCACAGAGCCGCACATCAACCAGTTCTGCGGATGCAAGGCCATAGACCTCGCCCCATTGTATTTTGATTGAATTAATCAGCTCTGCCTCCACTGGCTTGAAAATTTCAATAAGCAATTTAATATAATTGAAACTTACATCTGGGTTCAGTTTCTGCCACTTTGCTAGTAGCTCTGGATACTGGTTGCCATATGTCGGCATGGTTAAAACTCTCAATCCCCTCGGTACAACACCATGCTGAAGACACGCCTCTAAATGATGACGTTGGTGCTGGCGGCATTTCAAATGATACAGGTCATTCTCCAATGTACGGAGCTTAAAGTGGACCATTCTATCTGATTCATTAATCCCCTCAGCCACCAGTTGTGTACCAATAAAGGTCAGCTCAAGAAGTGGATTATCATCCTCCACCAAAAACCTGTTAAGTCAGCCAATATTCTGTTCAACAGAACAGTTCTCCATACCTTCTTGCTCAGCCGCCATGCTCCCAAGCCAGCGGAATAAAACAATGTTTAAAGTAAAGAGCAAGCCACCAAGTCTTGAGCAAATCCTGATACAGTCACAAAGTCCAAAAATAAGTAAAGCAGATAAGGACAGTATCAGGAACACACAGCAGGCAATAAAATCACTAAAAACGATGATTTATTGCAATATACAGGATAAGAGCTTTCACAACAACCCCAATTACCGCTTCATCAGACAGCACAAAAAAGAAAATCAGCACTTAAATACAGAAAAGCACCAATCAGAGGCATTCAATGTTTTCAACCACCCCCTTGTTAAAACACAATTAAATCATTGATAAAAATGTGCAATAAAACACACTATATACATACTACTTAGAACCAGGATTTCATAGAACAATAAAAAACATTCATAGCTCTAAAACTCACTTAAATAACCTCCGGGACTTCAGAATGGGCTTTAGAGGAACTTGCCCATTCAAACCATTTTATGTAGGGAAATGTAATTGTAGGATGAGGGATAGAATAAGAGAGCATCTATATGCGATTAGGATTAAGTATGAATCAAATGCATTAGCGAAACATGTTATGATGGAAGGTGCACATCATTTCTTTATGTTTAGAGCCACTGACAGGACTTTCGACTCTATGAGAATGGGTGACATTAGAAATCATACTGAAAACCTTGAATTAAGATGGATCTTGAGAATGCAGGCCCATAAAGGGAAAGGTTTGAATGGGCAAGTTCCTCTAAAGCCCATTCTGAAGTCCCGGAGGTTATTTAAGTGAGTTTTAGAGCTATGAATGTTTTTTATTGTTCTATGTAATCCTGGTTCTAAGTAGTATGTATATAGTGTGTTTTATTGCACATTTTTATCAACGATTTAATTGTGTTTTAACAAGGGGGTGGGTGCAAACATTGGATGCCTCTGATTGGTGCTTTTCTATATTTACATACTGATTTTCTTTTTTGTGCTATCCGATGAAGCGGTAATTGGGGTTGCCGTGAAAGCTCTTATCCTGTATATTGCAATAAATTGTCGTTTTTAGTGATTTTATTGCCTGTTGTGTGTTCCTGATACAGTCCTTACTGCTTTACATATTTAGATATTTGGTTTATGATGAAGAAATTGCAGCTAAAACATTTTCCTTAAAACCTGATTATGTGGTGAACAGTGCAGTTCTATGGTCTTGTTTCAGCAAGTGGCTATGTATGGAGATAGTTATTTAACTGAGAACACGGTTTTCTATAAATGCTTTATAGATTACTAAATTTTGATTGCAAAAGTTAAAGAGAGAGATTTCACAGATTTTTTGTGATATCAAAATGTAAGTAAATCAGTTTGGAATCTCATTTAATTATTATACACCCACATGGAGCACAGACTAATTAGATGTGGGTATCTATCTAGAGATTGGTAGAATTCAGACTACATTATACAGAAGACCAATTTCTACTAATACTTCCCCTTTGCCACTACTGTCCATGTTCCTTAATTGGTTAAGTCATTACTTCATGGGGAATTTGTACATGCTCCAAGCTTAAGCACAAAAGAGCAGGAATTCCAGAGGGTAGCTTCAGGTGTACTACAAGGTGGCCACTGTGGTGCAGTGATTAGCATGTCTGCCTCACAGCAAGAGGCTCTCTGGTTTGATCCTCAACTGGGGTGCCTTCTGTGCGGAGTCTGCATGTCCCTCCCTGTGGCTGCGTGGGTTTCCTCCCACATCCCAAAGACATGGTGTAGTAGGTGTGAGTGTGTGTGTGTGTGTGTGTGCGCATGTGTGTGTGTGTGTGTGTGTGTGTGTGTGTGTGTGTGTGTGTGTGTGTGTGTGTGTGTGTGTGTGTGTGTGTGCCTTCTGTGGAAGGTTGGGCACCAGGCTGACAACTCGACACCATAAAACTCCACTGCCAATCATGAGCGGACAGGTGATCCGCTATGGCGACCCTTAACTGGGAAAAGCCAAATGAAGAAGAAGAAGCATCAGGTGTACTACACAGGTTAAAACATAGGGGTTATCGTGGAGAAAATCTGAATAAATCAATGGAAAAGGTAAAGTGTAAATTTAATGTTATTCAAGGCGAAGTTAGTTTTAGGTGATGTAATGTTCTTTTAGAAAATAATGAACTGATTTTTGTGTCACTTTATGGACTATCTGGGGAGGAAATAACACATATCTTGATGAGATGATATATAATTCAATCAAATGATATTTTAGGAAAAAAATTGAATTGTGTTCTTAAATTTTCATGTAGAAATTCTCCTAGTTTTATGGATGGGGTGATGCACATAGGAATGGCTAAAAAAGAGAGAATGCAGGAGTATATAAGGGGTATGTAGTTCATAGTATTAACCAGGTGAAAAATAGGCAATACGTTAATCTGCTACAGATTACACATTATTAACAGACGACAGTAGTTTACTGCCTGATGAGGCCTTTGTAATCCTTTTTTTTTTTTTGTGCAGGACAGACTGAACATCCATTACAAGCATATGTATTAAAACATCTAAGAGATATAAAGAATGCCTCACAAGACAGCTCAGACAAAGAATTGTGGATTTTTTTATCATGTTAAAGATTCAAGACAAGTATTTGTATCATAATGTTTAACAAATGCTTTTTTTCAAAAAGAAGCATTGTACATTACATTTGAACCCAGAGGTCTTAATGATGAGTAACACATGAAATACTGATTATAGATGTTTTCTCATGGGATCTGTTTTGTTGTTTCCAGCTCTTATGTTAATTATACATGTATATATTGATTAATTAGCTTTAGAGAATGGGCAAACTGTACATCAGCACCCTGACTGGAAGAACGAACGTTCTCCAGCAGGGTGTTAATGTGCAAGTAATGTCTGGTGAAAAACGAGACCGCAACTTCGTGGCAGCATATCAAGCTGCTGTGGGGCTCAGACTGCTAAAAAACTAATGTCCACCATTACTTTTACACTCTCTAAGCAGCGCTTTCTCTGTTTAACGAGTGTGAAAAAAATAAATAAATAGAAAGAAATGTATGCATGTGTATGTATGTGTATGTGTGTGTTTATTTTTCTGTCGACGTGTGTGTGAATGTGTGTATGAAAGCAGAAGAGATTGTGTGTGTGAGAGAGATTGAGAGAAGAGAGAGGGCAGAGAGAGAGAGAGAGTGGTCTTGTGTGAGTTAATGCGTGTATGAAAACAGACGTTACTGTGTGTGTGAGAGAGAGAGATTGAGAGACACTGAGCGATCACGTGTGAGGGAATGCATGTATGAAAGCAGAAGTGACTGTGTGTGTGTGTGTGTGTGTGTGTGTGTGTGTGTGTGTGTGTGTGTGTGTGTGTGTGTGTGTGTGTGTGTGTGTGTGTGTATGTGTGTGTGTGTGTGTGTGTGTGTGTGTGTGTGTGTGTGTGTGTGTGTGTGTGTGTGTGTGTGTGTGTGTGTGTGTGTGTGTGTGTGTGCATGTGTGTGTGAGACATCAAGAGAGTGAGAGTGAGTGCATGTATGAAAACAGAGAAGACTGTGTGTGTGTGTGTGTGTGTGTGTGTGTGTGTGTGTGTGTGTGTGTGTGTGTGTGTGTGTGTGTGTGTGTGTGTGTGTGTGTATATAAATATATGTGTGTGTGTGTGTGTGTGTGTGTGTGTATGTGTATGTGTGTTTTTAAGTACTATACTATTTTTATATATTTTTGATGTAAAATGCTTCCTCCAACACCATTAACCTATACGACAGAAAGTTTGAAACCTTAGGCGGTGGAACTATTTTACATCAAAAATATACAAAAAAATAAATAAATAATATAGTACTCAAAAAAAAAAAAAAAAAAAAAAAAAAAGTAAGGAAAACACAATTTTACAGACAGCCCATTCTCTAAGCTCAATAATGCCCTCCAGTGTGTGTGTTAACATGTAACTAACACCCTTCTATGGGTGCAGAGACCCTCCGCCTGTGACATCGAGCCTCATAACACTCCTGGGTGGGTGTTAATTACACATTAACATACACTCTGTTGGACATTATTGCTTACATATAGCTTTAGAACTTTGTGATTGCATATTGCCAGGATTCTAGTTCTCTTGGTAAAGTTTTATGCATTTTCAAGCTCATATTTAATTTATAAGCTACTATCAACAGAAATGTGTGATAGAGTTTACATTAAAAGAAAAATCTAGCATCAAGTTCTTCAACTATATGGTAGTTCCTTAAACCTCTTGTATTAAAGGCACATGGGATATATGCAAATGACCTTGTAAGGTCATCAGATGTTTCAGCTTTATGGCAGTTCTGGATGTCCCTTTTTTTCTTTTTAAGTCTGTTATGGACAAATTCAGGCCAATAAAGCCAAATCCCACTAGCTGTGGACATCCATATGTCAGCCTTCCTATGGCCACCACATATTCAAGATTCTCTGACCATTTACTATTATACACTCAAATTTTAATTTTTATAATTCTGAACTAGGGATTTGTTGGTAAATTTTGTGTGTATTTGTGTATGTGTGTGTGTGTGTGTCCATATATATAATGCCTACAATACCTTTAGATGACTGTCACTACCTTTGGCTATGTCTTCATGGGTTTATAGGAGAATAGTAGTCTATCATCTTTGGCTGCACATTTTAAGCCTAGCTGTGTTACCTGCTTGTCACCTAGCTATGTTATCCCATAGGTGTTTAACTATTCTTGCCATAATATTATTGAAATAATTTTAATTTATAAAGTTTTAACTGTCAGGGTCACACCTTCAGTTGTCTATTAGCAGGATCGATGTCAGTCCTGGGATAAATTTCCTGTTTTCCAACCAGTGGTCTAAATTATGTTGTAGCCTTTCATGTGATAATTAGGTGCACCAAGATCCACCCAGATGATTTTTCTGATGAGTGAAACAATGTAAATGGGAGACGTCTGACTATAGCCATACCCATTTGAACTAATTAAACATGCACAAAGCAAGTGTCACAAACTATCTGTTACATAATAAACATTCTTAACAACCTGTAAAAGTAATCTTTCTCACATTTAAATTATAATCTTTTCAGGATTCAGCTTTTTGTTAATGTTGCCATACCATGCATACCAAACTAATCATTGTAATCACAGTGCAATCAAGGTGAACAGTGACATGTTTTCACCTCTTATCACACATTTACATGATCATTCTTCTTAAATCACTGGAACATAAATTGTTCAAACTACCATAAAACTGTATGCAAGCCCTTCCAGCTATTCAAAGCAAAGCTTTTCTATTCTACAACTTAATGTAATAGGAGAAGGTCAGCAAACATTTCTAATTTTCTGGGATGGTATGAGAAAGTGCTGCTTTATGTAGTGAAAGACTGCATATGACACACTTTAAATGACTGGAAGGCATGCTTAGAATCTTACATATATAACACAGCACATTGTGATCTTTGAACATAAATAATCGAATGAACTACATTTCCAGATTTAATAAGTAGTGCTTCATGAAGCACAAAAATGGAGAAAGAAATAGTGAATAAATAATGCAAGAAAGTGTTCTGGAATGTTCCAGGTACCTATGGACATAGCACTACTATTCCAGTCACTGTTTTAATTTGGCAACACACTTAGGTGTGCTAATAATGCTTACTTACCAGATCTGTCCTATCCAGGCCTATACTGTTAAATATATCCAGTGCAACATGTCATCTTTTAAATGACCTTGCAAGGTATTATGGGTAAACCCAACCTTGAACGAACATCTCACTTTCCAGCAAGTCATAATCTGACAGGTCCATTTCATAGGTTCATAGGTTCATACTAGGCTATCTGCCCTAGGGCATTTATAAGCCTAGCCAGAGTGTGTATGGCTTTCGCCACCCATTTTAAATTAATTTTGCTATGCCCTTTTTCGTGGTTAGTATACTGTGCCTCTGTCTAACAGTGACACAGAAGTGATACCCGGGGTAAACCTACGATCTCCCATCCACTCATCAAGATTCCTCTTGAAGAGAGTCAATGAGGGACTCTGCCTAACCTGGACTGGGATTTTATTCCAGAGTGAAGGGAGCCTCTGGGTTATGAATCTGTCCCTCCAGCATGTCCTATTTATTTCAGTGCTGAGGTTTAAGTCCCTCGAGCGCGTAGCTCGATGGGATTTGGATTTTCTGAGGTGCAGCATGTCCATTAATTCCGGGTTGGACATGGCTTTATATGTCAGGCACAGATCGCCTCTGAGCAGGCGGTATGCCACTGAGTAGAGCTGGAGTTTCTTTAACTGGGCAGCATACGGCATCTGTTTGAGCCCTTTGATCCTCTTGGTGAGGTACTTTTGGGGTCTTTCCAGTTGCTGCAGGTGTCTGGTAAGGTACATCCCAAAAGGGGCATTGTACTCAATTATGGGCCTGATGAGGGATGAGTAAAGAGGCACGATGACCTCCCCTGATCTAGATGTGAATCCCTTCATGATTAGGTGGGCTATATAAAATGTTTTTCTAACCACTTTGGCCACGTGGTTGTCAAATGAGAGATTGCTATCAACTTGGGTCCCCAGGTCCCTAATTACTTCTTCTGTACTTAATGGATTACCACCTATGTGGTAATTTGTGGGCACTTTGTTTTTGCCAAAGGGGATGATTATACACTTTTTGGCATTCAGCTTGAGGCCATGGCTCTGGCACCAGTTGTCTGTTTCTATGAGGCCCTTTTGGAGGATGCTTGTGTCGGCTGGAGAGTCTATTATGGCACCCAGTTTGCAGTCATCTGCAAACTTGGTCAGCCACAGTCCTTCCGTGTTGGCCTGTACCTCCGAGAAATATATACCGAACAAGAGAGGTCCCAAGACTGAGCCTTGTGGGATGCCACTTGTAACTGGTTTGGAGTCTGACATGGCTCCAGCTATTCTAACCATGTGGGTTCTGTCCTTGAGCCAGTTTGCAACCCATCTAGTGACATAGGGGTTTATATTTAAGCTGGTGAGCTTATCTATAATGCCCGAGTGGGGTATTGTATCGAAGGCTTTTGCGAGGTCCAGGTAGGCTGTGTGGACCACCTTCCCCTTGTCAATGGCCTTGGTGACTGTTTCAAAGAAATCGACCGGGTTTAAGAGGCAGGATCTGGCCTTAACAAAGCCGAACTGGGTAGGATCCAGTGTGTGTAGGTCCACAATATCTTTATTTATAAGGTCCATGATGATCCTTTCCATAGCTTTGCAGACCAAGCTAGTGAGACTTATGGGGCGATAGTTTCCAGGATCCGTTGAGGCACCACCTTTGTGGAGAGGGACCACTGTTGCTGTACGCCACTCTTTGGGTACATATCCTGTAGTAAGGCTGAGATTGAACAGTAGTTTTAGGTTTGGGTTTAGCTCTTCTTGGAGTTCATGTAGGACGCAGCCCGGGACACCATCTGGTCCCATTGATGCTGTGTTTCTTGCTTTGGAGAGGGCAGCTCTTACCTGAGCATCTGAGATGTCAGGGGGGGCAGCACTCTGCTGGGATAGATATTAGCCCTTTTGGTGGGGAGTTTGCGCTGAACCTGTCAGCTAGGATGTTGGCAATGTCTGTGGGTTTGGTGTATTTTATGTCATTTTGGACTAATTCTGAGCATATCTGGGAATTCCCACCCAGGTTCCTAACATAACTAAAGAAAGCCTTGTGATTATCCTTAGTGCCCTGTGCAATTTTTCTCTCGAAGCTGGCCTTAGACGATTTTATGAGTGCCCGTAGTTTTTTGCTAATACTGATCAGAGATGCCTTCCCTTTTGGGATTTTGCTCTGTCATGTAGTAGCTTTCTCCTTCTATTGTATAGTTTGTTTATGGCTGGGGTCCACCAGACAGGACGTCTGCCTTTGGAGGATTGGGTCTTGGTTTTATTTGGGATTGCATGATCCATGCATTCCTGAAGGTGTTCATAGAATGCGTTTATAAAGGATTTTGTGGTCTGGGCCGTATTATCCACAGGCCCGGGGGCTTTGAAGGATTCCACCTTGGTTTTGAGGAGTGTGAAATTTGCTTTAGAGAAGTTTTTCACTGTGGTTTTCTGGGCATGGGGTGGGGTCGGGATGTGAATATCCAGTGAGATTAGTTTATGGTCTGATCTTACCAGTGAGGGATACACTTCTGGTCTGGAGCATAGAGTCCCAATGTTGGTGATGATCAGGTCCAGTATGTTTTCCCCTCTTGTGGGAGTGGTAACAAGTTGTTCCATAGCATTTGAGTTTATAAATTCTAGGAACCTTTGGGCTAGGGTGTTGGAGCTAGAGTAATGCTCCCAGTCTATGGTTGGGTAGTTGAAGTCACCCAATATAATGGTGTTTGGCGAGACCTTCATATTTTCCAGTGTTCTCAGGAAGGCTGAGTGGGGTTCCTGGGTTTGGGAGGGTGGTCTGTAGCAGGCTATAAACTGGAAGGCAGTTTTACCCACTGTTAGTTGCACGTGGATAGTCTCTGATGCTTTGTGCTGTGCCACCAACCTGGAGGTGTGGGTATCTTTGACGAATATTGATACTCCCCCTCCTTTTGTGGTTCGGTCCAAGTTTTGGGGCTGAAAAGCATGGTATGAGGTATAACCTGGTAGTGCTGGGGTGCTCTCGAGAGCCTTGAACCAGGTTTCTGTTACTGCACAGATATCGATGTTCTCCATGCTAAGGAGAGTTTTGAGTGCATGCATGTTGAGGTTTAGACTTCTGGCGTTGAGTAGCATTACTCTTAGTTTCTTATCCCTTGTGATACCTATGGAGGTGGGTTTGTCTTTTGAGCCTTGCCTAAAAGGCACTATGGGGGTAGCAAGAGCCTTTGCCAATATCCGAAAGCCCAGGGGTGACAGGTGCAAGCCGTCCCTAGCGAAGCATCGTGGCTTGTCGAGCATGTCATGCCAGGCTGACAGGCATTGGATCCCCTTTGAATGACACCAATACTTAAGCCAATTGTTGAAATTGATAATCTTGTCTTCATACTGTGGCATCATTCTTGGTGAGGGTAAGATGCTACTCAAGGTCAGGGTCATACCGGCCTGGGCTACATGCTCAGAGAGCTCCTCTATGTCTCTTTTCATGTAGTCCAGGGAGGTACATCTCAGGTCATTCACACCAGCATGGGCAATGACTGAGTCATATTTGTACTTGCCTTGGAGTGACCTGAGTGCTTATGTTATGTGGCGGATCCTAGCGCCCGATAGGCAGCTCACCGTGACCTTCTCCTTGTTCAGCCTGGTGAGCAGGATGTCAGTGTGCCTGATGATAGAGTCACCTATTACAAGTGTATCAGGTGTGTTGTTTAGCCTTAAGGGCTGTGACTGTTCGGCACACTGGCTTTGTGAGCTATGTGTTGCACGTGTTTTGTTTTGGGGTAGCGGTTGCTTGGGTGTCTGCTTTGGAGGTCTCTGCTGCTTAGGCAGATTTTTATTTAGAGCCTCCAAGTATGTTTTTATGTGTTTATGTGTTTGGTTTGCTGTCGTGGTAGGTCTATGTGAGACTGGAATTGTAGTGAGTGTGGTTTCCTTCTCCTCCTGACTGGTTACACCAGTACTGAGTTGAGAGAGCTTAGCCTCCAGTTTGGCTATATGGTTGCATCTCTCACATGTGTTGGAATTTGTTGGGAGGAGGAGAGGGTTGTCTGTGTACATTAGGCAGTTGTAACATTGCCTCAAGATTCCCAGGTTCACCAGCTGGACTGGAGAGGAGATTGACAACTGACCTTTGGACATGCTAGAATAGTATTGGGAATTCCTTTATAATTGAAAAAAAGGGACAATGGGGAACAAGTTACTCAAGGGGAGTTTGTGAGGGTGTAGTGCTTTTAATTTTTTAGTGCTGACTTATATAAGTGCTTTAGTGAGCAAGTGCTAGGCTTTAGCATAGGAATAGGGTGTTTATTATGAGAACTAGATCAGTTCCAAGGCTCAAACCCAAATAAGCGGCGCTGCTCAATGTCGCGCTATGCACAAAATCACTCAAAGCCACGCTACAGCGGGTTTTATACAGGCGGACTTGAAAGAGCAAGAAATTGGCCCAAAACAGCCAACAGACTACCAGATTCCTGTGCTGGGAACACTCCTCCAGGGACAGATAGGCTGCTCCAAGCTCCCCACTGCCACTGGTGAACAAAGAAGCCTCCCTCTATCCAAGAAAGGAAATGGCAACACAGGAACTTTCCAAAAGTCCAGAATACAGCAAAGCCTGTATTTGGACTACTCTAGGTCAGGAAAGATGGGAAACAAGGATAACTTTTTTTTTTCTTTTTGCAACAAACAGCAGGAAATTGCAATAAATATGTAACATAGGCTAGCGCACTTGAGTGTGTAGCCTCAACAAGTAAATGCAACAAACAGGACAAACTTTAAAAGTGCAGGTGCAAAAACAACTTTAGACAGTTTAAAACAGTTCAAGAATGCAGAAATATTTGCAGTTTAGCTAGATCGGACAGTCGCCCAGGTAGTAGCAGGAAAAAACACTTTTATCAGGTTAGCAGTCGCTCTTTTAGCCTCTCTGCTGCTAGCACCACTCTGCAGGACCACGAGGAGCTTGGCTGAGTAGTAACAAGCGCAAAAACCTCGCCAAAGCGGGTTTTATACAGGGGGATTTGAAAGAGCTAGAAAGTGGCCCAAAATGGCCAATAGACTACCAGATTCTTGTGCTGGGAACACTCCTCCAGGGATAGATAGGCTGCTCTAAGCTCCCCACTGCCACTGGTGAACAAAGAAGCCTCCCTTAATCCAAGAAAGGAAATGGCAACACAGGAACTTTCCAAAAGTCCAGAATACAGCAAAGCCTGTATTTGGACTACTCTAGGTTAGGAAAGACGGGAAACAAGGATAATTTATTTGTTTTTTTTTTGTTTGTTTTTTTGCAACAAACAGCAGGAAAATGCAATAAATATTTAACACAGGCTAGCGCACTTGAGTGTGTAGCCTCAACAGGTAAATGCAACAAACAGGACAAACTTTAAAAGTGCAGGTGCAAAAACAACTTTAAACAGTTTAAAACAGTTCAAGAAGCAGAAATACTTGCAGTTTAGCTAGATCGGACAGTCGCCCAGGTAGTAGCAGGAAAACAAACACTTTTATCAGGTTAGCAGTCACTCTTTTGGCATCTCTGCTGCTAGCACCACTCTGCCAGACCAAAAGGAGCTTGGCTGAGTAGTAACAAGTGCAAAAACCTCGCCAAAGCAGGTTTTATACAGGGGGACTTGAAAGAGCTAGAAATTGGCCCAAAACGGCCAATAGACTACCAGATTCTTGTGCTGGGAACACTCCTCCAGGGATAGATAGGCTGCTCTAAGTTCCCCACTGCCACTGGTGAACAAAGAAACCTCCCTCTATTCAAGAAAGGAAATGGGCAACACAGGAACTTTCCAAAAGTCCAGAATACAGCAAAGCCTGTATTTGGACTACTCTAGGTCAGGAAAGACGGGAAACAAGGATAATTTTTTTTTACTTTTTTTCAACAAATAGCAGGAAAATGCAGTAAATATGTAACACAGGCTAGCACGCTTGAGGGGAAAATGCAGTAAATATGTAACACAGGCTAGCACACTTGAGTGTGTAGCCTCAACAGGTAAATGCAACAAACAGGACAAACTTTAAAAGTGCAGATGCAAAAACAACTTTAAACAGTTTAAAACAGTTCAAGAAGCAGAAATATTTGCAGTTTAGCTAGATCAGACAGTTGCCCAGGTAGTAGCAGGAAACAACACTTTTATCAGGTTAGCAGTCGCTCTTTTAGCCTCTCTGCTGCTAGCACCACTCTGCAGGACCACAAGGAGCTTGGCTGAGTAGTAACAAGTGCAAAAACCTCGCCAAAGTGGGTTTTATACAGGGGGATTTGAAAGAGCTAGAAATTGGCCCAAAATGGCCATTTCATTGAATGGGCTGAGACAGGCAGATTTTATAGCTTAGTTGGAAGTTTTCCAAGGTCAGAGATCGTTATACTAGTTTAGGGATTACAGGTGATAAAGCTTACTGCATGGAGGTAGCAAGCTTTCTCCCTATTAAAAAGAAAAAAAATCTTTTTAGAATCAAACCCATACAATGGAATGGGCGTATCTGAGCATGGACTTCTGAGAACCAGTCTGGCAAATTGAATCATGGATCGCTGAGAGGCAGTTTGATAAGGCATAACATACCCAGTTAAAACCAGTAATAGATTACATGTTCTGTATTCTCCACCCTGAATATAAATGAAACACACTTTGCCTCTGAATTACCACCTCTGACTAGGTTTATCTCTAATGATTCACTGTCATTAAGTTAGTGAAGTCTGCATAAATGTTAACATTTATTTAGTTATAAATGCAACAATCACCACTATATCACTGGTGTTTGGTTGTGGTAGCAGCAGTGATGCAATGAAACCACATAGAATACCCCCCATCTGAATCAGAAGGTCACTTATATAAAGGCTGCATTCAAGAATAACTGTGCAATGTCTGCTTTCTGAAAGTTAAAAAAAAGTTTTCATCTTTATGCAAGGGACTGACACCTAGATACCCTATTTAATATAATTAAATCCATGGTTCTGCATCTTGGGGTAAAATACATTACCCTTGCAATGGCCCTCTAATGCTTTCAACAGTCAGTAAGAAATAGGTTCATAGGTAGGTACTAGGCCATCGGCCCAAGGGCCTAAGTAAGCCTAGCCAACAAGGTTCCCTGGCTTATGCCACCCAAGAAAGTTATTTTCCTGTGCCCCTGCTGAGCAGAGCCACAGAAGTGATCACTGGGGTGTATTTCCTATTTCCCATCCACTCGTCAAGATTTTTCTTGAAGAGTGTTAATGAGGAACTTTGCTTGACATAGATGGGTAGCTTGTTCCAGAGTATGGGAAGTCTCTGGGACAGGAATCTATCACTGCACCATGTCCTGTTTATTGTGGTGACAAGGTTTAGGTCCCTAGAGCATGTAGCTCAGAGGGATTGGGATTTCTTTAGGTGTAGCATGTCCAACAGCTCTGGATTTGACATAGCTTTATATGTTAGGCAGAGATCACCTCGGAGTAGGCCATATGCTACAGAGTAAAGCTGTAGTTTTTTGAGACGGTCAGTGCAGAGCATCTGTTTGAGGCCAGTAATCCTCTTTGTGAGGTACTTCTGTGGTCTTTCCAGCTGCTGCAGATGTCTTGTGAGGTACATTCCAAAAGGGACGTTGTACTCTATAATGGGTCTAATGAGTGTCAAGTAGATGGGAACAATGACCTTTTTTTCCTGGATGAGAACTCTTTTGTGATGAGGTGTGCCACGTAGAAGGATTTCCTGACTGCTGTGGTGGTGTGATTATCAAAGGAGAGACTGTCCACCTGGGTCCCAAGGTCTCTTATCACACATTCAGCATTAAGTAGACTGTCACCTATGTGGTAGTTCATGGGTACAGAGTTTTTACCAAAGGGGATGACAATGCACTTTTTGGCAATGAGCTTGAGGCCATGGCTCTGACACCAGGCATCTGTCTCAGTAAGACCCTTCTGTAGGATGTCCACATAATTTCGGGACTCGACTATGGCTCCTAGTTTGCAGTCATCTGCGAACTTCGTTAGCCAAAGGCCTTCTGTGTTTTAGCCTGTACTTCAGAGAAGTAGATACCAAACAGGAGAGGTCCCAGGACTGAACCCTGTGGTACTCCAATTGTCACTGGTTTGAAGTCAGATTTGGAGTCTGCAACTTTTACAGTGTGGGTTCTGTCAGTGAGCCAGTTGGCAACCCATCTTGTGACATAGGGATTTATACCTAGTTTAGTGAGTTTAGCTATAATTCCAGAATGGGGGATGGTGTCGAAAGCCTTGGCAAGGTCAGGATAGGCTGTGTGAAACACCTTACCCTCATCTACGGCTTTGGTGACTACCTCAAAGAAGTCGATCAGGTTCAGGAGGCATGAGCTGCCTTTCACAAACCCGAAATGGGTGAGGTCCAGAGTTTGGAGGTTACCAATGTCTTTGTTTATGAGTTCCATGATGATACGTTCCATGGCCTTACAGACCAGGCTCGTCAGGCTAATAGGGTGATAGTTCCCAGGATCAGTGGTGGCTCCCCCTTTGTGGAGTGGGATAAATGTTGTTATATGCCATTCAGTGGGCACGGAGCCTGACGTGAGGCTATAACTGAACATGGTGCTTAGGTGGGGAGCCAATTCGTTCTGAAGTTCATGTAAAACGCAGCCTGGGATGTTGTCCGGTCCCATGGATGCTGTGTTTTTGGATTTAGAGAGTGCAGCTTTTACCTGCGTAGTTATGATTACAGGGACTCTGCATTCTTCCTGTATAGATATGGGCCCTTTAGGGGGTGGGGGAGGGGGGTAAAGTTAGCAATGAACCTGTCTGCCAGGATGTTGGCAATATCAGTTTGTTCTTTAATTTTCGTGCCATTGTGCTGTAACTCAGAGCAGAATTGAGTGTTGCCATTCAGATTTTTTCCTGATTCTGATCAACCAGTAAAGATATCCCACCAATTGTGAGCAGTGTCTTTTTTGGTCTTTTCAGCCAAACTAAGTAGTTTATCTTTTGCAATGATGTGTAATGCCTCATAATACAGAATACTTTTATGTATTTTTTCCAAATACTCTCTGAGAATTTTAGTATTGTTCATTATGTTTTTAAATTATCCAAGGATACAGATATATTGGGAAGCTGTATTGTCATAATTACAGTTCTTGGAAATATTCACTTCTATGGGGTCAGTAAACACATAGCTCTTATTATTCCATTTAAGGACATCAACATGTCATAAACATCCCACAAAAGGTCATTTTAAATTATGACCTACATCTTGATCTGTAATCAGACAAATATACTGAGGAGCCACTTCTATAAACATTTGAAAAGAAGAAGGCATAATAATCCATTTGCACAAATTAACAGAATGCTGCAGTAAGCATGGTTCATAGACCGGCGAATTGTGTCTACAAATTAGACTATTTTGAGTCTATGTACAATACTCGATTTTATGTGTTTTTCCTTTCATATCTATATAATTACCTTACTCGTGTAAGTGCTTATAGAGTGCATTTGTGTAGGATTCAGCAGTCATAACTGTATTGTCCATCTGCATGGGTTTCATGAAGTTCACCACTTCTGTCTTAAGAAGCATGAGGTTGGCTTTGGAGAATTTTTTTACCATGGTTTCCTTAATGGGGGGTGGGGGTGGGATGTGGATATCTAGGGTGATTAGCTTATGGTCGGATCTGACCTACGAGGAGCTTACTTCAGGTGTGGAACACCAGTCACTCATGTTGGTAATGACTAGGTCTAGGATACTGTTGACCCTGGTGGGGGTGTGGATAAGTTGATCCAGGGCATTGGAATTTATGAATTCCAGAAAGCGTTGAGTGAAGGAGTTGGTACAAGAGTAGTTTTCCCAGTTAATGGTGGGGTAGTTGAAATCGCCCATTATTAGGGTGTTTGCTTGAACCCTAATATTTTCCAGTATATCAAGAAAAGAGGAATGGGAATCCTGGGAAAGGTGGGGGATCTGTAGCAAGCTACAATTTGGACTGCAGTTTTGCCCAGAGTTAGTTGCACTTGGATACCCTCGGATGCATTATGCTGAGCAATGCTGAATATTTATTGAATTTTAATCACAGAAAAATATGATCTGTAGTAGTTTTGTTACTGAGCCTACAGTGCAACCAGGATTGCAACCATGCAACATCGGCTCAGTGAAAGCCCCTCCCCCACTCCCAAGGCACAAGTGTGAGTACGAGAATGTGAACAGCATTTTATTCAGGCACAGGTGGTGGTGCTGTGGTAGCGTTGTCTCCTCACACTAAGACGCTGTCCGGTTCGAATCTCAGCTAGAGCGTCTTCTGCATGGAGACATGCGTGAATGGGCATACCTTCATTAAAGGTTGTGCATCAGGGCTGGTAACTCGGCACGTAAAAATCAACTACCAATCATTAGCGGACCGGAGTAACACTGTGCCGACCCCTAACCGGGAAAAGCCAAAAGAAGAAGAGTGTGCAACAGCATTCTCAGAATCCTGTCTGACATTTGTTTTCTGGGGGGGGGGGGTCAAAATCCACCACACATCTCTGCAAGAGACCTCACTCCTTTGCACCCTCTTAATTTAATATAATCAAGTCTTACTTTTCTATACCTTTCATGACAGAGCTTCCCTTATGCAGCACCACCTTGCTTTCCATATTAGTTTGCCTTGCTCACAGTTGCCCAGAGAGCTGTGTTTACACAACTGTCCAAAATAGCTCCTTGTTCAGTACTCAGTTGTGTTTGAACTGCAGAAGTGTTTTATTTTTATAGAACCACATTTACAGCTAAGAATGTCCACTGACAATTCATTCACTGACATGACTTTTAAGACAGTGGTTCATTGGTACAAAAGTTGCATAAGGCATCATGTGTGCACGTTCAGAATGACCAGCATGTGAGGCACAAGGCTGAAGCTACAGTGACTGTCCAGTTATGAACACAGTACTCCAACAAATCAAGGCCAAGCCCTTTGTTCTCAAGCTTTTTATTTCCTTTAAATTTAATGCTTAACTGAGCAACAAAGTGACTACATTAATAAACTAGCAAATAGTAATATATTGCAGGAGGACAGAAATCTCAGTTCTGTGAAGGGGGTGGGGACACCACAACAGTGTATAAATGTTTCATGAGACAGGAAAGTAGAAATGAGACTTGGGTCATAGGAAGAAATATTAAGATATTACAGTTCCCTGTGAAATAAGCACAAAATTATACAAAACATTTCCTAAGATATATGTTTATATGAACAGAGTTATTTAGCAGTCAGATTTCACTGTAAGAAATACAGTAAACTCTCAGTTAACGGAACCCATGGGGACTGGTAGATGCCGGATAACTGTAGTTTCTGGTTGTTTGAGGGTTACTATTAAAAATAGGCCTGACTAATACTGTACCCTATATTCAGGGTTGCCAGACGTCCCTATTTGGGTGGGACTGTCCCGAGATCAGCAGCCTGATCCCGAGTCCTGCACTGCTGGTTTAAATCCCGGGCAGCCTCCACTTTGTTTTTTTTTTTTTTGATTGGCCCGTATGCCGGTATACGGGCCAATCAAAACAGAGCTACTTCTGTTTAATGCGGAACTGCGATGTTCCTCATTAAACAGAAGTAGCTCCGTGTTTAGCGATTTTTGATTGGCTCGTATACCGGTATACGGGCCAATCAAAACATCGCAAAACAGAGCTATTCTGTTTAATGCGGATCTGCGATGTTCCGCATTAAACAGAAGTAGCTCTGTGTTTAGCGATTTTTGATTGGCCTGTATACCGGTATACGGGCCAATCAAAACATTGCAAAACAGAGCTACTTCTGTCTAATGCGGAACTGCGATGTTTCGCATTAAACAGAAGTAGCTCCGTGTTTATTTATTTTTGATTGGCCTGTATACCGGTATACGGGCCAATCAAAACATTGCAAAACAGAGCTACTTCTGTCTAATGCGGAACTGCGATGTTTCGCATTAAACAGAAGTAGCTCCGTGTTTATTTATTTTTGATTGGCCCGGGCCAATCAAATAAAACTTCTGTTTAATGCGGAACTCTGATGTTCCGCATTAAAGACTTTTTTTTTAGTCCCTACCTGGCCAGTCGGAAATCTGGCAACCCTGCCTATACTACTTGTTTGGTTTGACTTGTTCTCAGGTTGGGGAGAGAGGGAATTTATTCCTATCTTCCTTTCTAAAACTCTAAAAACGCGGGGTGGGGGTGGGGGACAAAAAGTGCAACACATGAAAATTGTACTGTATTTCTTCTGTATTTTTTTGCCTGTTGCTTGAGAGTGCCAGTTGCTTGAGTTCTGGTTAACTGAGAGTTTACTGTATTGGTTTGCTAGAGCTATATGGAAAGGCCTGAGCAGTAGATGACTAACTCTCCTCCCTTAGAGAGAAGAGAGGGGATCCCATTTACTGGAACAGCTGAGAGGCTAGCTGTGGATAGGTAACTAAATCCAAGCTGGAGGGGGGATGCTACCAGCCAATCACTGTTTGCCTAGAGGCAAGGCCATGAAAAGCCACCTATCTGACAAATTACATGTCAGATCAATTTAGCTTGCAAAAGGGAAAGAACCACAGTACATGCAAAAAAAATCACCTGGGTACCTTAAAAGGGAGCTGCACCCCTTGCTACTGGGTTTTGGGTGTGTGTTTTTACATAAAAAACATGCACACATGCACGCACGCACACACACACACACACACACACACACACACACACACACACACACACACACACACGCACACACACACGCATTTATCTATTTACATGGATATAGATTATCTATATAAAACATTTTCTAAAATATATGTTTAGATGAACAGAGTTATTTAAAACATACTCAGCTGTCCTACTGAGATGAAGATATAGACATATAATTTCAACAATTGGCTAAGTTTGTGGTGTCATTCTAAGGGGATCCAGTATCTGTTTGCCTGGGATGACATGATCGACAGACCTCAATGTTTTGACAGAGATGGCCTGCATCTGTCACCCCTGGGCTTCTGGATATTGGTCAAGGCTCTAGACACCCCATAGTGCCTTTTTTAGGCAGTGTTCCAAAGGCCAAACTACCACCGTAACAACTACAAACAAATGCAATCTGAGGGTCATGCTGCTCATTGCTAGAAGTCTAAATCTCAAAATGCACTCACTCAAATCACTCCTTACAATGGAGAACATTGACATTTGTGCCGTAACAGAGACCTGGTCCAAGGCAGCAGAAAGCACCCCTACATTACCAGGCTATAAATCATTCCACACCTTTTGGCCCCAGAACTTGTACCGAAGCTCCAAAGGAGGTGGTGTTTCCATATTCATAAAGGATGTGCACACCCCCAGACTGGTAGCCCAACATAATGCATCTGAGATACTTCAGGTGCAGCTAACATTGGATAAGACAGCAATTCAGTTCATAGCCTGCTATAGGTCCCCAACCATGTCCCAAGACTCACACTCCACATTCCTAAGCACCCTGGAGAATATTAGGGTCCAACTTATCACTCTCATACTGGGTGACTTAAACTCTCCCTCCATTAACTGGGAGAACTAATGTAACAATACAATTGCCCAACGTTTCCTGGAATTCAATAATTCCAATGCCCTGGACCAGTTCATTCTTACCCCCACTAGAGGTAGCAACATCCTTGACTTGGTCATTACTAATATTGGTGACCATTGCTCTACACCAACAGTCAACTTTACCCTGGTTAGATCTGGCCACAAACTAATCACCTAGGAAATCCACATCCCTCCCACCACCCCTGCAAAGATAACCACCATGAAAAACTTCTCCAAAGCTAACTTTGGGCTCCTAAAAACAGAGGTGGCTAACTTCATGGCACCCATGCAAATGGCGATCAGTTGCATGACCCCCAAATCATACACCAATGCACTGTACAAACATGGACACAAATGCATGGATCTCGCCATACTCAATAGAACCAAGATGCTCTCCTCCAAAAAAAGGAAGCTAATCTGGTGATCCCCTGCCATAAACAAACTCTACAACAGAAGAAGGAAACTGATGCGGAATAAGGTGAAGTCCAAAGACTGGAACAAATCCCTTATCAGCCTCAACAAAAAGTTGAGATCCCTCTTAAAATCCTCTAAAACTAGCTAAGAAAACAGAATTGCAGCAGATAGTAAAGACAACCACAAGGCCTTCTATAGTTATGTAAAGAATATCCACGGCAATACCCAGATTTGCTCTGAGCTACTGCACAGTGGTACCTCCTATACCAAGCCAACAGATATTGCCAATATACTGGCCGACAGATTTAGTGCCAACTTTATCCCTGTCTCCCCCCCAAGGGACCTGTCACAATACCA
Organism: Protopterus annectens; assembly: GCF_019279795.1. Taxonomy (NCBI): domain Eukaryota; kingdom Metazoa; phylum Chordata; order Ceratodontiformes; family Protopteridae; genus Protopterus; species Protopterus annectens. The sequence goes on from NC_056736.1 coordinate 572,854,185, forward strand.
GTAGATTGCCAGGCACCCAGTATTACTGCTGCACAGGTTAAAACAGCACTGTTCAAGGTGAAAAACACAGAGCCGATGGGGCCTGACAATATTCCTAGGTGTGTTATACATGAACTACAGAGTGAACAGGCACCTCACCTGTGTGCCCTGTTCAATCAAAGCCTCATCTCAGGCTTTGTCCCTACCGAATGGTGCACTGCTATAGTCATCCCTCTCCACAAAGGAGGAGTGACTACAGACCCTGGGAACTATCGCCCCATTAGCCTGACGAGTCTGATATGCAAAGCTATGGAATGCATCACCATGGACCTAATAAACGAAGATTTAGGGAATCTCCAAACTCTGGATCCCACACAGTTTGGTTTTGTGAAGGGTAGATCATGCCTGCTCAACTTGGTTGACTTCTTTAAGTCAGTCACCAGAGCTGTGGATGAAGGCAAGGTGGTTCATACAGCCTGCATTGATCTGGCCAAGGCCTTTGCTACCATTCCCCACTCAGGAATCATGGAAAAACTCACTAAGCTAGGCATCAACCCCTATATCACTAGGTGGGTTGCAAACTGGCTCACAGGTAGAACCAACAGTCTAAAAGTAGCTGACTCCAAGTCAGACTGCCGACCAGTCACGAGTGGAGTCCCACAGGGTTTGGTCCTGGGTCCTCTCCTGTTTGTTATCTACTTCTCTGAAGTCCAGGCCAACATGAAGGGACTCTGGATGACAAAGTTTGCAGATGATTGCAACCATGGCCTTAAGCTCAATGCCAAAAAATGTGTCATCATCCCCTTTGGGAAAATCACAGTTCCCATGAATTACCACATCGATGGTAGTCCACTGAACACAGAAGGCATTATAAGAGATCTGGGAACACAGATTGACAGCAACCTCTCCTTTGACCACCACATTGCCACTGTGGTCAGAAAGTCCTTCTATGTGGCACATCTCATTACTAAGGATTTTGCATCCAGGAAGAAAGAGGTCATTGTCTCCCTCTACTCTTCCATCATTACGCCAATCATTGAGTACAATGCCCCAATTGGCATGTACCTCACTAAACACCTGCAACAACTGGAGAGGCCACAGAAGTACCTCACAAAGAGTATCCTAGGCCTTAAACATTTGTCCTATATGGACAGACTCAAAAAATTCCAACTATTCTCTGTCTCATATCGCCTACTTAGAGACAATCTCTGCTTGACATACAAAGCCATGTCTGACCCAGCTCTGTTAGAAATGCTACATGTAAAGAAATCCCAATCCCTCCACGCCACACACTCCAGAGACCGCAACCTCATTACCACAATCAACAGAATATGCTGGAGGGACAGGTTCATAATCCAGTGACTGCCCATGCTATGGAATAGACTTCCCATACATGTCAATCAGAGCACCTCACTGGCCCTCTTCAAGAGAAATATTGATGAGTGGATGAGAAATAGAAAATTCACCCCAGGGATCACTCCAGTGGCTTTACTCGACAGAGGCACTGGGAACTAAGGTCGGGTGGCACGATGCCAGGGTAATCCTATGGGCTAGGCTTGTAAAGGCTCCAGGGCCATTAGCCTAGTACACACCTATGAACCTATATATAGATATCTATATATATAGATAAATAGATTTATATAATCTTAGAGTTCAAGTATGTGCTTAGAAATGTACTGCTAAAACTATTTGTTTCTTTGTATAACTTTATTTTGTTTCAGTGTGTTATCATATAATTGCCATGCATTCTACAATTTTTTCTTTCTTATTTCTTTCTGTATCTCCTAGAAAACGTAACTTGAGGCCTTCAATGACTCCAACTGCTTTTCATATATACATGGCTAGTTATACTAACAAAAAAATAGTTCAAATACCACAGGTACTAGAATACCCAACCTGTGAAAAACTATTGCGTTAGGTTTATATAGAAATGTTCTGTCACTAGAGAGATGCTCAGAAATTTGGACATCCAAAAGCATACCTTGGTTAAGGACTGAAGCATATGACAAAGTCCGGCAAAGTTAAAAGGCTGTCTCATGTCAGAAAAGGTCATGTTTATTCTGGTCAAGCAAAGAAACTCGTGTTACAGCTGTTGCTAATGTTGGTTTGCTTTGATTCTATACTTACTGGAAAAAAAAAAAAAAAATGGATGACCACCACAAATCTATAGCACGTGCAAGCACTACCCTGGGAAAAGTGATTTGCTCACAGCCTGAAAAAGACATATTAGAATGGTATAGAATTGTGACCATCTGCAGTTGTGCAAATATCGACCTAAGTTCACCCTCATAACTGATCAGAAGCCAATGGAAATAATTTACAATTCATAATCAAAAGTGTGTGGTATTATATGCTTACATCAGCTCTGAGCTCAGCGTGGTTTCAACATTATCTCAATGACCTAAAGGCTCGCTCTGAGCTCAGCGTGGTTTCAACATTATCTCAATGACCTAAAGACTCGCTCTGAGCTCAGCGTGGTTTCAACATTATCTCAATGACCTAAAGGTTCGCTTTGAGCTCAGCATGGTTTCAACATTATCTCAAAGACCTAAAGACTTGCTCATCATTGCACCATTTGCTAGAAAAATATTAGATAATGCATACATAAACAACCAAACTCTAAATATAGCAAATAAGATGAAATATTTGCGTACAGTCACACCTCTCAAATATCCATATTTTTATCTCATATTTTTGGTTTGCTCCTCATAAAATTAGTGGTTTTCTAGCAAATCACTGAGGAATTAAGTCACTAAATAAAGACAGACATTTTAGCTCCAACCTTTATAGCCTTCAGAAAATGCATGCTAATGCAAAATCTGCCATTTTTATAGGCTCATAGGTTCATAGGTAGGTACTAGGCTATTGGCCCTAGGGCCTATATAAGCCTAGCCAAAGGTACCCTGGCTTTCATCACCCAAGAAAATTATTTTCCTGTGCCACTGTCGAGCAGAGCCACAGAAGTGATCCCCGGGGTGAATTTCCTATCTCCCATCCAATCATCAAGATTTTTCTTGAACAGTGCTAATGAGGAGCTTTGTTTGATATATATAGGTAGTTTGTTCCAGAGTATGGGAAGTCTCGGGACAGGAATCTATCCCTCCAGCATGTTCTGTTTATTGTGGTGACGAGGTTTAGATCCCTAGAGCATGTAGCTTATAGGGATTGGGATTTCTTTAAGTGGAGCATGTCTAAAAGCTCTGGGTTTGACATAGCTTTGTGTGTTAGGCAGAGATCACCTCTGAGTAGGTGATATGCAACGGAGTAAAGCTGCAGTTTTTTGAGATGGTCTGCATAGGGCATCTCTTTGAGGCTGGTAATCCTCTTTGTGAGGTATTTCTGTGGCCTTTCCAGTTGTTGTAGATATCTTGTGAGGTACATACCAAAAGGGACATTGTACTCTATAATGGGTCTAATGAGTGACGAGTAGAGAGGAACAATGACCTCTTTTTTCCTGGATGAGAAACCTTTTGTGATGAGGTGTGCCACATAGAAGGATTTCCTGACTACTGCGGCAATGTGATTATCAAAGGAGAGACTACTGTCCACCTGTGTCCCAAGGTCTCTTATCACACTTTCGGTGTTAAGTAGACTACCACCTATGTGGTAGTTCATGGGTACTGAGTTTTTACCAAAAGGAATGGCAATGCACTTTTTGGCATTGAGCTTGAGGCCATGGCTTTGACACCAGGCATCTGTCTCCGCAAGGCCCTTTTGTAGGATGTCCACATCTTTTGGAGTTTTGATTATGGCTCCTAGTTTGCAGTCAGCTGCAAAATTCGTTAGCCAAAGACCTTCTGTGTTGGCCTGTACTTCAGAGAAGTAGATACCAAACAGGAGAGGACCCAGGACTGAACCCTGTGGTACTCCACTTGTCACTGGTCTGAAGCTGGATTTGGAGTCTGCTACTTTCACAGTGTGGGTTCTGTCAGTGAGCCAGTTGGCAACCCATCTTGTGACATAGGGATTTATACCTAGTTTAGTGAGTTTATCTATAATTCCAGAGTGGGGAATGGTGTCAAAAGCCTTGGCGAGATCTAGATAGGCTGTGTGAACCACCTTACCCTCATCTACGGCTTTGGTGACTGCTTCAAAGAAGTCTATCAGGTTTAGGAGACATGATCTGCCTTTTACAAACCCGAACTGGGTGGGGTCCTGAGTCTGGAGATTACCAATGTCATTATTTATAAGTTCCATGATGATACGCTCCATAGCCTTGCAGACCAGGCTCGTTAGGCTAATGGGGCGGTAGTTTCCGGGGTCTGTGGTGGTTCCCCCTTTGTGGAGTGGGATAACTGTCACTGTGCGCCATTCGATGAGCACATAGCCTGAGGTGAGGCTATGATTGAACATGGTACTTAGGTGGGGTGCCAGCTTGTTCTGTAGTTCATGTAGAACACAGTCTGGGACTCATAACTCTAACTTTCTAAGTTTATTACAGCAATATTTAAAATGTATCTCTGATTTTGGTCCATTGTCCCCCATTTTGTTTTGCTTTGTCCCAATTTCTTTGGCTAAGAGGTTGGCATGTGTGGGTGCAGTTATACATAAAGACATAATTTTGAAAACATTTATTTTCTGGTATGTAGCTGTCCTGTCCTCTGTGTCCTGTGTGCTGCCAGCTTCATGAATTACACAAAGCCGCTGTTGAGGATATATTTTTATACGTTTTTCACTTTTTGAATGCAAAGCCAATGAAGGAGAGCATGGTCTTGTTTTATTTAGGACATATTGTCTCTGGATTACAAGCAACTACATTGGAAGAAGTAGCCAAGTGATCCCTGAAGGAGGCCTGCTTTCCTCTCAAGAGGTGGATTATGCACATACTGGAGCACACTAGGTATCCACAATTTCCCTGACTGAGACTGGAGAGTCCACTTTCAGTGCTTCAGAGGGTGGGGTAAGGCAGCATAAAGTGAAGGCCCCTGCTGAAGTGAAGACACATCCTTTGCAGTCAGCCTATTGCATGTCTACTCTTCCACACTAATGCCAAGAGTGTGTGCCTGTGGGAGGATGTTAAGGCTGCATAAAGAAAAATCATAAATCCCACCTAGTGACTATCTAATAACTGCCCCTCCCAGACAACCATCACCCTTGTGATGGGGAATGAGTGGCCAGGAGAGAAAGATGATGGTCAACAGGCAATAGGGGCAGTGACCAAAGAAACTGTTTAGTTCACTAATTTTATTTAATCATCCATCCATCCATATGCTTGTTTGTATTATTGCATGACCCCCTCCCCTCTGCCCCCCCTCATGGAGCATCACATACCACCCAGTTAATTCTCTTACTCAGCTAGCACCCAGCTTCATACTGTGGGTGACCCGTCTTGTTCAAGTGGAGACTTGCCTTGTGGTGATTCATCTTTGGTAGTCAGTGAGTAGCCGGTAGGACTGCAAAGCTGTAGGTGACTCAGGTTTCTGCTTAGGCCCTAACCTTTCACTCAGTACAAGCATGCTGTGATGTCAGCATAGGATTATGGGCAGGTTTGCTGCCTAGCATGTGTGTTCCCACTTATGTCACTGTTTCTCATGCATCTGGACCTTGCCTCTTTTCATCAACAGAGCAACAGCCTGTTGCAAGCTCTGTCTTTATCTATGGCTGTACTCTAGAAGCAGAAAACCTAGTATTGCCTACTTAGTTCTCCTTTCATACAAAGCCAAGGCTGCTGTTTAAACTCAGATTACCAGGCACTGGCCCAGGGGGAACACTTTGCTCCTGCACTGATACGCTGTCATATCTCATATTAAATCCACTATTATATCTCACATTACATACATTGTCATATATCACATTAAATACACTGTTATTTCTCATATTAAATATACAGTCTCACTATCTCACATTAAATACAATGTCATATCTCACATTACACTCCTGCTGTAAATCTATTCTGTCTTAGATTCTGCACCCCAATGTCTCTAGAGTACTCAGTAATATTATACCATCAGTTTTACAGACCCAAATGCTGTACTATCTAGTACTTATTTTTCTGCCTTTCCATCATTCTGACTTTTGTGGAGTTGAATCAGATCCGCTGCATTCTAGATTTCTCCCATGATTTTTAAACAGAATAGCCAAGGAATGTGATTAAACCTACATGTAGTCATTTCAGAATTTTGGAGTAAATTCCAATTAATTTTACTCACATTTGTTTTTTTTTTGTTTTTTGTTTTTTGTTTGTTTTGTTTTGTATGAATGGAACATTGTCAATGCTGGCTCTATCCTTATCATCTCTACTTTCTGTCCGTGTCTGTCTGAACATGGTCTTCCTTATATACCTGTGACAGGTTGCATATCTCTTCTCACCACAGTCTGCTGTTCTCCCCTTTTTAAGCCCTTGATATCCTTTATATTTGCTATTGTATGTTTCCTTCTGATTTATACAGTAACATTTTCTTCAACCCTTCCCCTCTAAATGCTACATAATCATTTTTGTTAGTCACTCTTCCATTTATCTAACATCAGGTTGCCTATATCCAATATTTTTACTGTGAGATGGCTTGACTATTCAGCTGTAATAGCTGTGAACCAGTGCATCTGGTGGTCCACTTTGCAGGTGGCTACTGATTTCTCTATGTGAGATATTCTTTGTCTTCCATTTCAGAATACCATATCTGAGTTGTCTCTGTTTTGGACAGTATATAATGCAAAACAGGTGATTTTTGCCCTTTCAGGCTATCAGGTATATCAAGTATGACTTTAATCCTGTTTGGTACTATAGTACTGGAAGTACAACATTGTTCCTTTTACTGCAGTACTATAAACATGCCTTTGTTCCTGTTACTGCAGCCCTAGTGGTATGACTTTGCTCAGTCTGGTATTACAGTACTGGAGTTTTGCCTAACATACAGCATATCCTTGTTCTCATCAGTGGACTCTGCAACTATCCTTAAATGCAGGTCTTCCCTTCTTATCGCCTGTCCCAGATCAGAATTTAGCCACAAATGTCACTGATTATCATTGGCAGCCCATTTTTAAGTGAAGGAAGCTTGATCCCACCACAACAAAGCATATAAGTATAAAAGAAACATTAGCTTTTCTTGCACTGATGTCCCTCCAGACAGGTACCTGGCATAAAGTGACAGACAATATTGGTGATGTGGTACATAAACAATATTTATGTGCACATTAGCAATGATTATTCAGGAAAAAAGCAGTTTACTTAAATAAAGTTTTGCAATCAAGTTACATTCAAGTCAGCAGAACACAACAGCAAGTGTTCTAAGCAGAAATATGTCGTCTTCTCATGAAAAGGGCCTGGAAGAGCAGCATTACTGAATACATTAAAGAAGCAGGGTTGTCCAGAGACAGACCTGTTTGTTTCATAACTAACAACCAGATTCCAGTCTTTTTGCACCAGGCTGTGACATCCTGCAGTAATAGCAATGAATAATTCTCAGTTCCACAGTATCACAGTTATCTTTACGTGATCATTCTGCTTTACCCTGATACCAAAACTTCTTTAAAAAAAAAACACAAAATTATGTTTTTTATTTCATTCTAGTCAAGGCTTCTGTGAAGATAGGTGAAGGCTGCCAGCCTATCCAGATAGAATTTTGTAGACAATTCTGTCATTTGTAAATATTAATATAAGCCACGGGCTTGTTCTCTTAAATGTGAAAAGACCGTATTGGATGTTGAACTGAAAAAAATGTAACAATGCACTCTGCTGTAAGAAAGCTGATAAGTCAAGCATTGTGAAATTCTTTGATCTAAAACGCAGAGCCAAGATGTCTAGATGGAGGCATTCTGGCTATTGTTTTGAGGCCAGAGTTAATGGCTAGAATTTTCATGTATAATTTCTTTTATTGCTCTGGCTTCCTGACCAGCTGCAAGATCAAAAGGGCTATTAACCTCTGAGTTTCTGTTAGCCTGGGAACCAGAAAGAAATGACATAATCTGAAATTAATCGGTGGTACTGTGTTATCAATTTAAGGACAGAAAAAATGAGGGCATTGAGCATTTGTCTTGAGAACATCCAGTCTTGCTGTACATGTAAGTTTATTTTAGAACTGTGTTTTCTCTTAGATAAAGCTATATAGCTAGGAAATAGGAAGATTAGACTAACCCACAGATTCACGAAAGCTTGCATGGAGTGCAAGATGAGTGTAGGAGCTCACGCCGGCAATATGTCTGCCGTGCGATCCAGGAACAGCCGTCAGGGGCGTGCACGAGAGCTGCTAAAGCTACTCTTGCACGGACAGTGTCATGGTATGCAAATTATCTCATTTGCTGGTGAAAGCCATGCAAATGAGGAAAATTTGCGATGCAGGAAACACTAACCTGTCCGTGGAAGATCAGTGTTACCTGCAGAAATGTACTCCGTTGGTAACGGAGTACATTTCTGCAAATAGCTAAATGGAGCTATGACAGCTCCAAATAAAGGATGCATACAGTTAATGAAGCATGCCAATGGCCAAATATAAGGCCATTGGCATTTTAAAATGTTTAAAAATATAAAAATGTAACTTTTTTTTCCCAATCTCCGATGTTTCCCTCTAAATGCTACATAATCCTTTTTGTTAGATGCTCTTCCATTTATCTAACATCAGGTTGTCTATATCCAATATTTTTACTGTGAGATGGCTTGACCATTCAGCTGTATTAGCTGTGAACCAGTGCATCTGGTGGTCCACTTTGCAGGTGGCTACTGATTTCTCTATGTGAAATATTCTCTGTCTTCCATTTCAGAATACCATATCTGAGTTATCTCTGTTTTGGACAGTATATAATGCAAAACAGGTGATTTTTGCCCTTTCAGGCTATCAGGTATATAAAGTATGACTTTAATCCTGTTTGGTACTACAGTACTGGAAGTACAACATTGTTCCTTTTACTGCAGTACTATAAACATGACTTTGTTCCTATTACTGCAGTCCTAGTGGTATGACTTTGCTCAGTCTGGTATTACAGTACTGGAGTTTTGCCTAACATCTGATTTATACACTAACATTTTCTTCGACCCTTCCCTCTAAATGCTACATAATCCTTTTTCATTTATCTAACATCAGGTTGCCTATATCCAATATTTTTACTGTGAGATGGCTTGACTATTCAGCTGTATTAGCTGTGAACCAGTGCATCTGGTGGTGCACTTTGCAGGTGGCTACTGATTTCTCTATGTGAGATATTCTCTGTCTTCCATTTCAGTTTTGGACAGCATATAATGCAAGGAGTACATTTCTGCAAATAGCTAAATGGAGCCATGACAGCTCCAAATAAAGGATGCATACAGTTGAGGAAGCATGCCAATGGCCAAATATAAGGCCATTGGCATTTTAAAATGTTTAAAAATATAAAAGTTTAACTTTTTTTTTCCTCGATCTCCGATGTTTCCCTCTAAATGCTACATAATCCTTTTTGTTAGTCACTCTTCCATTTATCTAACATCAGGTTGTCTATATCCAATATTTTTACTGTGAGATGGCTTGACTACGTCCGTGGAAGATTAGTGTTACCTGCAGAAATGTACTCCATTGGTAATGGAGTACATTTCTGCAAATAGCTAAACGGAGCTATGACAGCTCCAAATAAAGGATGCATACAGTTGAGGAAGCATGCCAATGTCCAAATATAAGGCCAGTGACATTTTAAAATGTTTAAAAATATAAAAATTTAACTTTTTTTCCCCGATCTCCGATGTTTAAGCATAGCACAGCACTATGCAAACCTGCGGTGCTTATAAAACAAGAAAATAATTAAAAAAAAAAGACAAAAATAGGAATTTTCACTAAAAAGCTTATTCTGCCATGCAGGTGGATGGCAGGCTGAAGACAACATGGCTACTGACTAGTGGTTGCTAAGGGGGGAAGCTCAGTGTGAGAGATGTCACCATGCATTACTAGGCAATCCTATGCAAATGAGGATAAGGATAGTGAATCCCAATTTTCCCCAGCATGTGAGGCATGTCCCAAGAGTGTAAGATTAGGAGTAGGTGAGCAGAAGACTAGAATATAGGTACCATCATGAGTGGGTGTGTCAGACAGGCTGTAAGCTAATTGGAGCACAGTGGCTCAAGTTTGCCCTGAGTTGCTCAGGATTGCAAAGAGGCGTGCCTACAGTTGTCCTATTTGAAAACCTCAAACCCAAGTTGCACACTGTTAAAAGATAGGAAACTCCTTGCAAACATGCACACAGTGTGTGCACTTGTGTGCGCTCGTGTGCACATGTTTGCGCTTGTTTGTGCGGCAATGCCCCCCCGGGCAGAAACAGAAAGGCAAAAGGAAGGAAAAGAAGTAGTAGGAAGTTAACCAAGGAGAACTAGCAGAGCTGCCAGGTGAAATATATCAGAATCAGCCAATTACACAGGCAGCAGACTAGCCCAGCCCAGCACTTTAAAATCTGCAAACACCATTCTCCCCTGTTTTTTTCTCAAGAACTCTGCAACACTGCAGTATACAAAGAGAGGAAAGCTTAAAAAGCTTAAGTCAAACAACATTTTAGGGGCTGCTCTTGCTATCATAAACCAACATGTGCAAGGTACTGAGGGTGGTGATGTTGTGAATGCTGCTGAGCAACCGACAGTGAAGAGAAGGAGAAGAGTGTACAGACCCAGGGTAACCTATCAGGGGCTACATGAGCTGGAGTTAGTGGAGTGCTATAGGGTGGACAGAGACCTCCTACAGCAAAATGTTAAGCTGTGCCAGCCATGCCTCACACACAGAACCAACAGAGGGGAACCCATCCCAGTGGATACCAAGGTATGTGTTGGCCTAAGAATACTAGCTATAGGTACCTTCCAATGACCAACTGGTGATATGATGGGGATTTCACAGGCATCAGCATCCAGGGTACTCCACCAGTTCCTGGATGCCATGTCAGCACATGTCGGTGAGCACATATATTTCCTCAACACCTGTGAGGCATTGGCCAGCAATATGCGTCTTTTCCACCAAATAGCACAATACCCTGAGGTAGTGGGTGCAATAGACTGCATGCATATATGCATCAAAGCACCACCTGGTGAGTGGGGTAGGGTCTACATCAACTGCCAGGGCTTCCCCTCCATCAACTTCCAATTTGTGTTCGATGCCCAGGGCATAATAATGAATGTGTGTGCTGGATGCCCTGGAAGCTATCACGATTCTCACATTTGGCGTCTGACCCAGCTGTACCAGTTATTTGCCAATGGGGGCATTCCCTAGGGTCACCTGGTAGGGGATGCCGGATACGCACTGGAGCCATGGCTGATGACACCCATCAGAAATGCACACACACACCTGAACAAGAACTCCATAATGAGGCACACACACAAACAAGAATCATAACTGAGCATGTGTTTGGGATGCTCAAGTCACGGTTCTGGTGCTTGGACACATCTGGTGGAGCCTTGCAGTACTCACCAACTACATGTACCCAAATTATTATGGTATGTGCCATGCTACACAATATGATCGTGTGGAAACAGCTGCAGCAGCAACAGCGTGGGGCAGGGCCAAACAGCCCCCCACCATTGCCGATGCCTGCACAGGCACAACATGATTCGGAGGAGGAACAACCTGAGCCTGCCCCAGTAGGCAGAAGGAGGCATGCCCAGTATGCCCTGGCCTTGGCAAAGAGGCAACGCATAGCACATACACTGATTCAGTAGGAACCTTGGAAATGACACCTCTCTCTCTGACTCGCACATACAGTAAAAGGGATGCCTAACTTGACACTACCTGTTTTCAAACATGTATAGGGAGTGTACTATGTGCATCCAATATAGGCAGCCCTGTAGCACCACCTGAGGCATGAGTATCCTATTTTAAGCAATATAAAGCACTGCTAAGCGCATTTTGCCAGTATTGAGCATATTTAAATACAATTGCGCGTAGCTGTGCACCGCGCTAAACAGTGCAATGTCGGGCAACGTTGGGCAATGTTGGGCAAAGTCAAGCAAAGTCGAGCAAAGTCGGGTAAACATGCTCACATCTGCTTTACTGTTCCTTAACCAGTCAGGTCTGCCCAGCAGGAAAATAAAAAGTAGTGACAGGGCTCGAACTCAGGATACTGTGCACTATAGTCACATACTGAACCACTAAGCCATGACAGCATTTCACTGGCACAGACACAACTTAAGTCACTCACACATACCTGTTGGGGGGGGGGGTCACATACCTAACAGTCACAGCCAGCAGGACATTTGTAGACAAACGCAAACACAAACAAATGCTGTATCAAATAACTAGAGAGGCCCATGCATATATGCATGTACAAACCTCAGAATACCAATCATTTTTGGAGCTCCCAAATTTCACAAGGATCTAGAAAATCCACCTTTGCATCCAATTGTGGATGCTGGGGGCTCAAAAACATATTTTATGGCAAAATATATAGATATGCAATTGAAAGAAAAAGTGTTTGATTTACAGCATATTTGTCGGGATTCCTGGGATTTCCTTTCAAAAGTTAACATGTTAAAAATTTCTAATATTGAAAATATTATATTCATTACAGTGGACGTCAAAGATCTTTTTACATGCATACCTCAAGATATAGGTTTGGAATGGTTCACTGATTTTTTTACAGAAATAATGGTTATAGCCCAGGATGACATCAATACTTTATCACATCTTCTGCAATTGGTATTAACCAATAATTATTTATACCATGATGGTCATTACTTCAAACAAATCAAAGGGGTAGCAATGGGCTCTCCAGTAGGCACATTTTATGCCAATGTAGTCATGGCCGTGTGGGAATATAAATATTTGTTTTTGTCACAATATATCCAACATGTACAAATGTATTGCCATTTTTTGGATGATCTTTTTTCATATGGAATATATGTTATGTTATGGAATAGATGTTATAGATGAGTTTATGCATTTTATAAATAATTGCACTGAATTTTTGAAATTCACACATGAAGTGGGACATGACAGGATATCATACTTTGATGTTTTGTTAACCAAAAACATAACACAATGTCATTTAAAAGCTGGTATATATAGGAAAAACACCTATTCTAGTAAGTTTTTACACTTCACCAGCAACCATCCAAAACATGTGAAAAAAGCAGTCATAAAGGGGCAAATGGTTCGTGCAGCTCGAATGGTCACTGACATAGATGATTTTATGGAAGAATGTCAGTACATTGGTGACATGTTTTTGAATAGGGATTATCCCAAGCAATTTGTGGATAGTATTATCACTAAAGTAGTGCATAAAAGAAGTATAGGGTTTTATAAGCCTTTATTAACAGGAGGCAGTACAGCCAACTTACACTCACAGTCAGTGGAATCATTGTCAAATGTAGTGCAAATAAAGGTACAACTGAACACAAATAAGTATGGCAATGTAGGTTTTATAACAACATACACCAAGGATTCTGCAGATATCATCCGCCTCATGCAGAAAAATTGGACATTCATCATAGGTGACATAAATCTAGCTAAAATTTTAGGCACACAACCTTTAATCACCTACAAAAGGGATCGTAACTTAAAAGACATGTTCAAAGATAGTAGAAACAATGCAAGGAATAATGAAAAAATGCAACATGTGTACATATTGCAATTATATTTTAGAAGTGGACCAGTTATCAATAATGGGAATAGATATTACCATTTCAGGTCACTACAATTGCAACACAATGGGCATTGTATATGCAGCAATATGCTCACACTGTTCTGCCTTTTACATAGGCAAAACAGATCAGGAGTTAAAACAACGAATATATGAGCATATCTATGAAATCAGCAAAAACACACACACACTAATGCACTTTATAGGCATATAGAACAAAATCCAACACATAAATTCAAGTTTGTGGTATTAGAACAAGTTCGACCAACTCCAAGAAAAGGTCCTTGGAAAATAATTTTAGAATCAAGGGAATATTAGTGGCAAGTTTATCTAGATGCCACACAATTCCCAGGTTTAAATGATTCAACTTCCATCACGAGCATTTTAAAGTTAAAAGTTTACAATAGATAGGGCATTGTGCAATGTTAGATTACAGTTTGGAAACTTGTTTTACATTTAAGTAAATGCAATTGTTTTTTTACAAAATGTTTATATATATATATATTTAATTAATTAATATATTTATTGAATAATTGATTTTAATTAACACGTATAGGCTTACTATATAATAAGCTGATTTTATTGAAATGATTGTCTGAGGAAGGCTGGTGTCACAGCCGAAAGCGCTAACCTATCTTAATAAACTTGGATTTCTGCTATTTTGGATTACTGTTGGATTGCTTCTACGCTGCCACTTCTTTGTGTAAATGCTGTATCATGCCCTCTGAAGAGGCCTATGGGTAACCTCCCCCCAGGCCTATGCAGACAGATAACAGCAGGCCAGGCAGTGTGATGTGGGTTGGGTAGGCTATGAAGTCACAAACCAATATGCGTGTAATTGGAAGCTAAGGTCTGTAGTGCAGTGGTATGCCTCAAGCCAGTACGATAGGCACCAGTACAGACTGAAATGGAGTACCTGACATAGCAGTGCAGGCCTAGCAAATGTGTATAAGTGTCAGGTGTATCCCTCATCCTATGTACACCCACAGTAACAATCAGGTGTGCCCCCCGGGTAGAAATGTACAAATAATACCTGTCCCCCCTGTATGTAGAAATGTCGATAAGTCTATGCAAATTTACACATGGAAGCCCTGCAGGCACAACATGCTTCCTGTTGATGTACAACACAAAGGTGAGCCCTGAAGTAAAAACCAACTTGATTTTTCACACACATATAGTATATATGCCCATAGTGGGCATGCTCGCACACTTAAACAAATTTAGCAAATTTCAGTCAACAACATACTGAAATGTCATATTGGGCATGCTCACACACTTAGGCCATGTCTGAGTACAGCAGTGGGCCACACATATCTGGCAGTTGCAGTTCTTACTCTAGACACATGTCACTATTCACCAATCCTGCCTTGCGCACACAGTGATATGAAAACAGACCCATATAATATATTGGACCCCTGTCATAATCAAACTATGTAATACAAGTACTTAAGTTGTTCAAAGAAAGTTAAAATCCAAAGAAGATCAATAAATCTCCGATCAGTATCATCAAGAAACAATGAGCATTCCTAACATTATCCAAGCCAAGCTCTGCCAAATATATTGCCAAAGATTCCATAGAGAACAATGAAGCTTTCTTTAGCTAGATCATAAATATCAATGTAAACTCATATATGTTCTGAATTAGCGCAAAGGGTAAATGAATACATGTACATGACTGACATTGCCAACATCTTGTCAGACAGGTTCATACATATTTACCCCCTCTCACTGACAAAAGGGCCCATTACCATACCTGGAGATTGTGAAAACCCAGAAATCACATATACAATGGTTAAACAGCTCTATCCAAACCTAAAAACATGGCGTCTATGGGATGACATGGTGTCCCTGGCTGTGTCATATGTGAACTCCAAAACAAACAGACCTTACACCCGAACAGACTGCTGAGATCACCCCCTGTACAGGATACAAAACTGTTGAATGGGTTACAGCAACGTTTGGCACACTCCACAAGTGTTGGTGCACAACAGACCATGGGAATTATTGTCTTATAAGCCTAATAAGCCTGATCTGCAAGGCCATGAAGTCCATCATTATGGAACTAATAAACAGAGCTATTGGGAGCCTACAAACACCCAACCCTACCCATTTTGGTTTGGTCAGGGGGCAGATCATGGTCCAAACACCTGCTAGACAGTTTTCAAGGCAGTTTCCCAGGACATACATCAATGAAATGAGCTCCACATGGCCTACATAGACCTTGAAAAGCCCTTTTCCAACATCCCACACACATGTCGTATCCACAAAATAAACAACCTGTGCATAAACATGTATGCCATCTAATGGATTGCCAACTGGGGCACAGATAGATCCCACAAGGTAAGAATTGTGGTCTCCCTGTTGGACTGTAAGCTTGTAACAACGGCTGTCCCCCATGGCTCAGTCATGGGAACCCTCCTGTCTGGTGTATACTTTTCAGAAGTACAGTCAAACACATGAGGGCTATGGTTAGCAAAGTTTGTGGATGACTGCAAAAAGGTTGTCATAATCGATGTTTGGGACAATAGAGACAGCCTTAAAAAGGGTCTCAGTCAGACAGATGTGTTGTCAAAATTATGGCCTCGAGCTACAGTTATATAAATACCACATAGGTGCCAACACCCTAAATATGGATGTAATAATAAAGGATCTATGGACACATGTGGATAGTCATCTCTACTTTCAGAAAAATATTCACAAAGTGGTTAGAAAATCATGCTATGTGTTCCCACAAATTGCCAAAATCTTTGCATGTAGGTCAAAGGAGGTTTCCTCTACTCATCAGTCATCAGACCCATCAGAGAATATCACGACACACCTGCGATGAATCTGACTAGGCAACTTCAGCAGCTGGAAAGACCACTGAAGTACCTTAACAAGAGGATTACTGGCCTCAAACAGTTGCCCCATGCAACAAGACTGAAGTAACTCAGTCTGTATTCTGTTGCATACCGTCTACTCAGATGATCTCTGCCCAACAGACAGGTCCATATCCAATGCAGAAATGATGTACATGCACTATCTGAAGTAAACCCAAGCTCACTGTGCCACATGCTCTAGGGATATAATCATCACAACAATAAATAGAACATGTTGGAGGGATACATTACTAACTCACAGACTTCCCTTGCTTTGGAACAGGGTCCCAGCCTACATGAAGCTGAATCCCTCACTGACACTCTTCCAGAGGAGCCTTGATGAGTGTATTTGAAACTGAACTGTCACACCATGGATCACTTCATCAGCTCTACTACACAGAGGCATAGGGAACTAATCCCAGGTGTGGTGATAGCTGCACACTCTGGCCATACTAATATATGCCTTCAGGCAGATAGCCTATTACCTACCTATGTATCTATATATGTAGGGGGAACATAGTACAATAAGCCAAAGATGGATGGGCAGAGATATGTGTAAGAGGGTGACCATGACAGGGAGCCATTCAGGACTGTCCCACCAAGCACACATCCCAATGGCACAAAAGACATGAGGTGCACATCTCACCCACTGTACATAATAGCCACCAGTATCAGTAAGCATTACAGTGTATGTGGTGCATGTGCCTGCTGTACAACATGACTGTACAATGAAGTACACATCTACTATCTGTAGACATGTACCTGTCACATAGGTTCATAGGTATACAGTAGACTATCTTCACAAAAGCATATATTAGCCTAGGCAAGTTGTGCAGCTTTCACCACCCCATTGGTTAGTCTCCTAAGCCCTAGTTCTAATAGTTAGTACCCTAAGCCCCTTTCTAGTGGGGCTGCTGATGTGATCCCTGGCATGAATTGTCTGTTTCCCATCCACTCATCAAGGTTCCTACTGAAGAGTGTCAGTGAGGGGCTCTGTCTGATGTACATTGGGACTCTGTTCCACAGTAAGGCAAGTCTCTGGGATGGTACTCTATCCCACCAGCATGTTGTATTCATTGTTGTGATGAGGTTCATATCCCTGGAGTGTGTAGTGTGACTCAATTTTGTTTTCCTTAGATGGAGCATGTTCAACAGTTATGTGTTGGACATGGCTCTGTATATTAGGCAGAGTTTACCTCTGAGTAGGCTGTATGCAACAGAGAACAGATTTAGTTTTTCTAGTTGTGTTGCATAACACAACTGTTTGAGGCCAGTAATCCTCTTGGTGAGATACCTCTGTGGTATCTCCAGCTGCTGGATATGCCTAGTCGAGTACATCAAAAATGGTGCATTGTACTCAATGATGGGTCTGATGACTTAAGAGTAGAGGGCCACCACTACTTCTTTTGATCTTGATGCAAACCCTTTGTTGATTAGGTGGGCCACATAGGATTTTCTAACCATTTTGACAACATGGTTGTCAAAGGAAAGATGACTATTTACTTGTGTCCCCAGATCCTTTATTACCTCGTCAGTTTTTAGGGGGTAACACCTATGTGGTAGTTTGTGGGTACTTTGTTTTCCCCAAAGGGGATTACTATGCATTCTTTCACATTGAGCTTGAGGCCATGATTCTGACACTACACATCTGTCTCATAGAGTCCCTTCTGGAGAATATTTGTGTCATCCGGGGAATCTATTATGGCAAACACCTTACAGTTCCCAGCAAACTTAGTCAACCACAACCCTCCTGTGTTGGCATGTTCTTCTGAGAAGTATATACCAAACAGGAGGGGCCCCAGGACTGAACCTTGGGGGACACCAGTTGTTACCAGTTTAGAGTCTGACATGTAGCCAGCAACTTTTAATTTGTGGGCTCTGTCTGTGAGCCAGTTTGCAATACATCTTGTGATGTATGTATTTATGCCCAGGTTGATGAGTTCATTTATGATACCTGACTGGAGAATGGTGTCAAAGGCCTTAGCAAGGTATAGGTAGGCTGTGTGGAGCACCTTTGAATCATCTGCAGCTTGGGTAACTGTCTCAAAGAAATCCACCCAGTTCAGGAGGCATGATCTGCCTTTGATGAAGCCAAACTGGGTGTGCTCAACTGTGTGAAGGTTCTCAATGTCTTTATTGTTGAGTTCCATTATGCTTGGCTCCATTGCCTTGCAGATCAGACTCGTCAGGCTCATAGAGCGGGAATGCCAAGGGTCTGTTGTGGCCCCACCCCTGTGGAGTGGGAAGAATGTTGCTGTGCAACATTCTATGGGTACATATCCTGTAGAGAGGATGTACAGAGAGATGTAGGTATCCTTGATGAATATGGATACATCCCTGCCCTATGTGCTATGATCCAGGTTCTGATGCTGGAAGGTATGGAATGAGTAGTATCCTGGTAGTGCTCGTGTGCTCTCTGGAGCCTTGAATTAGGTTTCTGTTACTGCACAGATATCAATATTCTCCATACTGAGAAGTGCCTCGAGTGTGTGCATTAGCTCACTTTGTGGTTATTTGTGTTGGTTACGGGGTTTGGTTTGTCCTGAGTGACCGGTGTTCCACACCTGAAATCAACGCCTCATTGGTCCGATCCGACCATAAGCTAATTACCCTAGATATCCACATTCTGCCCCCACTCCCCATTAAGGAAACCATGGTAAAAAATGTCTCCAAAGCCAACTTCATGCTTCTTAAGACAGAAGTGGTGAACTTCATGACACCCATGCAGATGGACAATACAGTTACGACTACTGAATCCTACACAATTGCACTTGATAAGCACTTACATGAGTGCATGGATCATGCTATCCCAAACAGAACCAAGATGCTATCCTCCAAAAAAGGAAGCCAATCTGGTGGTCCCCTGCCATAAACAAACTGTACAACAAAAGGAAGAAACTGTTGCAAAAGAGAGTAAAATCCCATGAGTGGAGGAGCTCCCTGGTCAGCCTCAGTAAGAAGCTGTGATCCCTGATAAAATCCTCCAAAGCTAGTTATGAAAACAAAATCGCCACTGATTCTAAAGACAGCCACAAAGCATTCTATAGCTATGTCAAGAATCTCAATGGCAACACTCAGATCTGCTCTGAGTTACAGCACAATGACACTAAATATACAGATCCAACTGATATTGCCAACATCCTGGCAGATAGGTTCAGTGCTAACTTTACCCCCCTCTGACCCATTAAAGAGCCCATCTCTATACCGGAAGAATGCAATGTTCCTGTAATCACGGCTGCACAGGTAAAAACCACACTCTCCAAAGGCAAGAACACAGCATCCATGGGACTAGACAACATCCCAGGCTGTGTTCTACATGAACTACAGAACGAACTGGCACCTCACCTATGTACCATGTTCAATCATAGCCTCACCTTAGGCTTTGTGCCTGTTGAATGGCGCACAGTGACAATTATCCCACTCCACATCAGGGGAGCCACCACTGACCTCGGGAACTACTGCCCAATTATCCTGATGAGCCTGGTCTGCAAGGCCATGGAACGTATCATCGTGGAACTTATAAACAAAGACATTGGTAATCTCCAAACTCTGGACCCCACCCTTTCAGGTTTGTAAAATGCAGATCATGTCTCCTAAACCTGATAGACTTCTTTGAAGCAGTCACCAAAGCCATAGACAAGGGTAAGGTGGTTTACACAGACTATCTAGATCTTGCCAAGGCTTTCGACACCATTCCCCACTCTGGAATTATAGATAAACTCACTAAACTAGGTATAAATCCCTATGTCACAAGATGGGTTGCCAACTGGCTCACTGATAGAACCCACACTGTGAAAGTAGCAGACTCCAAATCCAACTTCAGACCAGTGACAAGTGGAGTACCACAGGGTTCAGTCCTGGGTCCTCTCCTGTTTGGTATCTACTTCTCTGAAGTACAGGCTAACACAGAAGGTCTTTGGCTAATGAAGTTCGCAGATGACTGCAAACTAGGAGCCATAATTGAAACCCCTAACGATGTGGACATCATACAAAAGGGCCTCACTGAGACAGATGCCTGGTGTCAAAGCCATGGCCTCAAGCTCAATGCCAAAAGTGCATTGTCATCCCCTTTGGTAAAAACTCTGTACCCATGAACTACAACATAGGCAGTAGTATACTTAATACCGAAAGTGTGATAAGAGACCTTGGGACACAGGTGAACAGTAGTCTCTCCTTTGATAATCACATTGCCACAGTAGTCAGGAAATCCTTCTACATGGCACACCTCATCACAAAAGGTTTCTCATCCAGAAAAAAAGAGGTCATTGTTCCCCTCTACTCATCACTCATTAGACCCATTATAGAGTACAACGCTCCTTTTGGTATGTACCTCACAAGACATCTACAACAACTGGAAAGGCCGCTGAAATACCTCAGAAAGAGGATTACTGGCCTCAAACAGATGCCCTACACAGACCGTCTCAAACAAATCCAGCTTTACTCCATCGCATATTGCCTACTCAGAGGCGATCTCTGCCTAACATACAAAGCTATGTCAAACCCAAAGTTGTTGGACATGCTCCACTTAAAGAAATCCCAATCCCTTCGAGCTACATTCTCTAGGGACCTAAACCTTGTCACCACAATAAACAGAACATGCCGTGGGATAGATTCCTGTCCCAGAGACTTCCCATACTCTGGAATAAACTACATATCTATATCAAACAAAGCTCCTCATTAGCACTCTTCAAGAAAAATCTTGATGACTGGATTGGAAATAGGAAATTCACCCCAGGGATCACCTCTGTGGCTCTGCTTGACAGTGGCACAGGAAAATAATTTTCTTGGGTGGCAAAAGCCAGGGTACCTTTTTGGCTGGGCTTGTATAGGCCCCAGGGCCGATAGCCTAGTACCTATCTATGAACCTTTGAGCATTGCCTAAAAAAGGTAATATGGGGACAGCAAGAGCCTTGGCCAGTATTCAGAAGCATAGGGGTGACAGGTGCAAACCATCTCTAGCGAAGCAACGAGGCTTGTCTATCATGTCATCACAGGCAGACAGAGGCTGGATCCCCTTTGAATGACACCAGAAGCTCAGCCAATTGTTGAAGTTTATCATCTTTCTGTTATATTGCAGTATCATGTAGGTGAAGGTAAGATGCTACTCAAGGTCAGGGTCATACCAGCCTGGGCTACATGATCATAGAGCTACTATATATCTCTTGTCATGTTGTCCTGGGAGGTATGTCTCAGATCATTCACACTGACATGTTTAAAGACTGCGTCATATATGTACCTGTTCTGGAGTGATGTAAGTGCTTGTGTTATGTGGCGGATCATAGAACCTGACAGTAACCTTCCCCTTGTCCAGCCTAGTGAGTGGAACATCTGTGTGCCTGACTATGGAGTCACCTATTACTAATGTGTTGGGTATGTTGTTTTGCCTTAGGGCCTGTTGTGAGGCACACTGCTTTGGTGTATTATGTGTTTTCTGGCATGTGATTGGAGGTGCATGTTGCTTGCTTATCTGCTTAGGAGGACACTTTCTTTTTTTGAGATTAATATTTGTATTCTCCGGGTATGGTAATGTGTATTTATGTGTGTGATTTGCTGGTGCATATATACTAAGTCTATGTGAGACTGTTGGTGCTGTGCTTGTATGACCCTACTCCTCTTGACTGTATTGTCCAGTATTGGGTTTACAGAGCTTAGCCACCAGTTTGACCCTGTGTGTGCCAGCATGTGTTGCATCAACCCATATATTATATGGTTATGGCCTATGCATACAATACACTCGCAATACACCTAGTATGATAAGCCTGCTGAGGTTAGCAAATGTGAAAAACCCCTTTGGGCAAACTGTCAGCGAGTAATGTCTGTATTGCATCCTGTAACTCCATATTGCTTGCTGAAGTGTAAAAAAGTACTTAGTTTGGATTAAGAACCCCGCACTTGCCAACTGTGTTTGTGTGTCTGTCTTTCCCTGGGGAAAAAGCAACCTTTTTGGAGACTACTCTCACCCCTTAAAAGTGATATACTCATCTTTGTCAAGTCTGATGATGTCACCATCCTACAAATACAACTGTGGGAAGGCGAAATCCCAGTAATGTGTATAGCGCGTCGTGCGAGTGAGTACTGCTGTAGTATCATAATGTAGTTAGGTAGGGGGTTGAATCCTGCACTTGCCAACTGTGTGTGTGTGTCTGTCTCTCCCTGGGGAGGGAGCAACCTTTTTGGGACTACTCACACCCCTTAAAAGTGATATACTCATCTTTGTCAAATCTGATGATGTCACCATCCTACAAATACACCTGTGGGAAGATGAAATCCCAGTAATGTATATAGCGCATTGTGTGAATGCGTACTGCTGTAGTGTCATAATGTAGTTAGGTAGGAGTTTGAATCCCACACTTGCTAACTGTGTGTGTGTGTTCCAGGTGTGTGAGAGTGTGTGACACCGTTGGTCAATGTGGAGTGGGTTTTGATTTTTCTAGTGTATAACATAAAACAATGACAACTGTATGTGCATAACACATGTAAGGTAGCTGTGGGGCAAAGCCATATACATACATGTGACCTCAATTTTTTTCATAGGTGGGTACTATGCTTTCTCCATGAAAGCATCTGTTAGCCTTGCCAGAACATGCTGGCGCTTTCCAGACCTTAGGTTACTTGTGTATGCTTGTGACAAGCTTAGCCATGCAGTGATCCCTGGGCTACGTCTTCTGTTTCCCATCCACTCATCACAGTTTCTATTGAAGAGTGTGCGTGAGGGTTTATGCTTGAGGTATATTTGAATCCTGTTCCAAAGCAAGCAAAGTCTGGCAAAGATGACTAAACATTATAGGTGTGCAACTACCTCTGTTGATCTGCATGCAAACCCTTTATTGCTTATGTGCTCCACAGAGGGATTTCCAAAACCCTTTGGTAATGTGATTATCAAAGGAAAGATGACTAAACACATGGCCCTATGTATACATTAGTACCTGTTCCACATTTTGGGGGCTACTACCTATGTGGTACTCTGGGGATATTTTGTTTTTTTAAAAGTGGATAACTATGCTTTCTTTGGCTTATAGCTTTACAGCATGATTTTGACACCAGGTATCTGTCTCTATGATACCCTTTTGGAGGATGTGTGTGTCATTTGGAGAATAAAGTATAGCCCACAGTACGTATTTTCATCAAACGTGGGCAGACATATCCCTACTGTGTTTGACTGTACCTAAGAAAGCTATATGCCAAACAGAAGTGGTCCCAGGACTGAGTGCAGGTGAATACCACTTGTTACTGGCATAGAATTGTATATGGAAGCTGCAAATGTTACTGTGTGTCCTACATCTGTGCGTTAGTTGTCAATCCATCATCTAACAGTCATATATGGTCAGTCTGTTGAGGTTATGTATAATACCAGAATGTGGGATGGGTATGAATTGCTGGGTGAGCTATAGCTTGGCTGTGTGGACCTCCGCTCCCTCACCTATAGCCTTGTTAACTAGCTTGAAGTCTACTAGGTGTAGGAGCCATGATCTGGCCCTTAGAGAACCTAAGTGGGTATGGTGCAATGTTTGCAGGTTCATAATGTCTCTGTTAATGAGTTCCATAAAGCTGTGCTCCATAGCCTTCCAGATAACATTTGTCTGGCTTATAGGGTGAGAGTTTCCAAGATGTGTTGTAGCTCTACCCTTAATCAATTTATGTTAACATTTGCACTAGGTGTGACAAGGATGGATAGAATTAGGAATAAGTATATTAGAGGGTCAGCCCAGGTTTGAAGGTTAGTAGACCAAGCCAGATAGGCAGGATTAAGTTGGTTTGTACATGTGCTGAGGAGGGATGCAGAGTATATTTGGAAAAAGATGCTAAGGATGAAGCCACCAGGTAACAGGAAAAGAGGAATGCCTAAGATGAGGTTTATGGATGTGGTGAGAGAGGACATGCAGGTGGATGGTGTGACAGAGCAAGATGCAGATGGCAGAAAGAAATGGAAACAGATGATCTACTGTGGTGACCCCTAATGGGAGCATCCGAAAGGAGAAGAAGAAGAAGTTGTAGCTCAACCCTTGTGGACTGTGAACACCATTACTGTGTATCATTCCACAAGTATGTAACCTGTATAGAGGCTGCATCTGGACAGAGCATTTAGGTGAGTGGTAACTTCATATGTCAGCTTGTGTATGACACAGCCAGGGACACTGTCCAGTACCATTGCCACTGTGGTTTGGACTTTGGTAAAGAGATGTTTTAACTAGAGTGTCTGTGAATCATCAGGTTTTACATTCTTCAGGTCTGGAAATGTGGCCATTGTGTAATGACAGGGTGGTGGAATCCGCATTCAAACTGTCTGACAAGATATTGGTAATGTCATTCAGATAAGTGTACTTTGTGACCATTTACATTAACTCTGACCCAATCTGAGATTTCCCCTCTAGATTATAAACAACACTAAAGAAAGCTTTACTGTTGTCTTTAGAATCCTTGCCAATTTGTATTTTGAAGCTTGCCTTGTATGATTAATGAGGGCTTGTATTTTCCCTATGATACTGACCACAGAGGTTATCCCTTCTTGGTATGTAACTCTTTTTTGGTACAACTTCACACCTTCTATTATATATTTAGTTTATGGCAGGGGTCCATGAGACTAATGCACTTTTACTGTATAAGTGAGTATTTCTTGTGTTTGTGATAGCATGGTCCATGCAACCCTGTAGGTGAACAGTGTGCATTACTAAAGGATTATGCAGCTGGGACAGTGTTAACCTTAGTAATGCAAACCAATGACAGATAGCAACAACAGCATCACCCACAGCACAGTGTCAACCCGTGTCATACACACACATGCATACTCAAGTTCCAAAATGTGTGTAGTACAATGCATACTGGCCATTAATAGAAACTATGGAGTGTTAACACTGGCCAATACAGGGCATGTCACCCTGCCCATGTGTCCAATATGCATGTACACGCAGACAGTGCACCTCCACCATGTTCACAAATGGACACATGCAAACCTGTGTTGCACACACCCCACACTTACTGTCCACTGTATAACGCATGCTGACACAACTACACACATCAGCCAAGTGGCACATGGGCAAACAAAACACAATTGGAATAAACACTGGTGAAAACAATACAACATTGCTAATTACAGATTTAATGCATCATGCCTGCTCAGCTACACCTTCAAAGATATAATTACACTTTACTGCTGATAACATGCTACACATCCAACCATTGCTATACTTTATTAAAATCACCCTGTGCATCAGCACCATGTTAGCCTGTTCCTGCATCAATGTTACAGATGACAGGAGGTGGCACAGGTTTCATCATATGCACAGGGTGTGTTGTTGGTTTGCCAGAGGCCTACACCGAGCCATACAA
Source organism: Protopterus annectens (assembly GCF_019279795.1). Lineage (NCBI taxonomy): Eukaryota > Metazoa > Chordata > Ceratodontiformes > Protopteridae > Protopterus > Protopterus annectens. Next base: position 572,879,861 of record NC_056736.1, read on the forward strand.
TCGACATGTGTGTGTGTGTGTGTGTGTGTGTGTGTGTGTGTGTGTGTGTGTGTGTGTGTGTGTGTGTGTGTGTAAGTGCCATGAGTACTCTTATGGGCCAATGTTAATGTAATGTGTGCGGGTATGTGTTTGCCCTAGGTTTCTAGTTTATGTGTGTGTGTCTGCATGCACACAGTTCTACCATGTGGCTGCCATATACAGGGATTTGTGAGACAGCTACAGACTGTACCTGGCAGGCTTTACAGATCACCGTCTCTGGCCATGGATATGGAACCTGTGCCTGGCAGGGGTGCTACAGACAGTATCAGGTACTAATCCAGATTGGGTACTATCCTCAGAGGTTGACAAATGTCCACTGGATCCAGGTCCCTGCTGGGACTGGCCTGAGCCACATGCACATGGTCTGCTAGGATGGTCTATGGACAGCCCCCCCAACATTGCTGGGGCTGGTACTGGCACTACAGGAGCGGCTGTGACTTGCTGGATGTCCACGGCAACCTCCAGCTGGTGATGTTGCTGGCATACGTCCACATCGACGTTTCAACTGTCCCACACTGTCCTGACACATGGACATGACATTGTGGAGGACATCTAATGTCTCACCCCAACGTCTATCAATGACCTCAGTGTAGTTACGTATGGCACCTGCTAGGTCATGGATACTGTCATTTACAGAGGTGTAATGAGCCCTCTGCCCCCTTAGCCCCTGTCTGGTGTACCGCTCCATTTGTGTCTGTGCCTCCATGACAGCCTGGAACATGCGTGTGGTAGAAAGAGGTGTGGCACATCTGCCAGGGGCATGATGACCAGCAGTGCTCTGACAAGAGCCCCTGAGCATCTGCCTATGTGGTATCATTCCAGACATCTGGCTATGGCTGCTGTGTCCTGATACATGTGCCAGAGATGCTACACTGTCCTGGCCAGTGCCAACCGTACACTGTCCCTCAGCTAAGGGCAATGGTGATGATGGATGCACAGGCAGTATGACTGTGCACATGGATGGGGTGGAGACTTGTGTACTGTCAATCGGTGGCCCAGCAACAAACCCTGACAAACCTGCCTGTGCCTCAACACACCTATCCTCATGATCACTGTCTGTGTCAGTGACATTAGGTTCCCTGCTGTAGTGAACCAGCTCCACCTCACCACCTGCGAGAGGAAAACAGGAAACACACTTTAAGACCTGAACATGACTTCAGACCACATGCACACATGCACACATGCACACATGCACACACGCACACACACAAAACTACACTCCTCCCAAAAGCAGACACACACAACACCAGCAATCGCACAGCATACACAATAGCAGGTGATGGTGGAGTACAGTATCACAAGCAAAACAGTCATATCACACCTGTCAGCATGCAGGACATGTGTTGCAAAACAGCATTCAGTGCAAGTGTAGTCAATCCTTGTTACTAACAGTATACATGGCTTTGATGCATGTGTTTTATTAGGTGATGGCCCTCCCCCTGGAACACAGTGCATACATGGATATAACATTGCTGTGCAGGTATTCATAACCCTGTGATGTACTAGCTATGTGTAGTACTGTGGTTACAATAACTGGATGGGGTATAGTACCATACGCCATCATCATGAAGCATCAGGTGGTCACTCAAGGCTACAAATGTTTGACAAACCAGTACAAATTGTGCTGTGCCGGAACTGTACTACCTTGGCTAAATTCACCATTTCACAACCAGTTGTTACGTGAGTTTGTAAGAAGGCCAATAAGGAGCATTCCCTGACATGAATGTGTAGTGTGTTGCAGAGTGTATAAATGCCCCAGGATACGTCTCTTCCCCTCAAGTATATTCTGTGTAATGTGTGGATGAGATTTTGGATACTGGACTGTGTCTTTACAGAAGGTTTGAGAATCCTTTATGTGCAGCATGTTAAAATGCTCTTTGTATGACATAGATGTGTATGTTATGTGGATGTTGAGTATCAACTGTGCCTATCCAATGGTCACTACAGTCTAGCCACATTTGTTTGAGATGGTCTGGGCAGGAGCAGCCCTAGGTCAACTGGTGCCTTAGGCAAAAGGGCTCCACGGCACCCCCCAACTCATCACCTGGTGCCCCCATCCTGGTCTACCTACACCAAATAAATACTGGAAAAGTGTCCCTGCTAGACCGGCGCCCTAGGCGGCCGCCTAGTTGACCTATGCCTAAGGCCGGCCATGGGTCTGGGTATTGCATGTGTTTGAGGCTGCCATTCACATTAGTGAGATGTGCGTGCTCTTTCACCAAACATGCACAGCATGCATTATGGATAGGTGTGTTACATGTGTACATGGCCTACACCTTAACTATGACATGCACTTTTTACTTCCAATAATAAATGTAGAACACACTCACCAGCATCTGTCCGCTGCCTTGATGTCACCCCAGAGGTACCTACATAGAGATGAGACAGTTTGTCAGTAGCCACAACTGTGGCATTGCTACTGTGTGTTTGCAATCCTACAGTACAACAACAGTTTGCATTCACAGGTCTACAGATTATGTTCCAAATGATCAGTATTGCACAACAACAGGCTCCACATCTTTGAATGACACACTCCACATCTCACATATGCATGATCTACCAATACAGATTCCAGTAGTCTACAGATATGCCATGTTACCTGCATGCTCCATGTGTTCTTGCTGGGTGGCTCCAACCTCCATCATGGTGTATGTCTGCTGCTGTTGTTGGGCAGGTGCCACCAGGCTCATGAGTAGCTCCTCCACTCTGGTGAGGGGGGGGTGGATGCTAACACCACCCCCTGTTGCAAGCTGTTCCATACGCACATCAACTGCACGCTGACGGACATGTCGGAGAATATCACTGCAGTGGTGGCGTACCTGCTCATATGTGCAGTTATGCAGGCCTACCTCATTGACCCTGCAGACAAGATCTTGCCACATTGCAGTACGCTCCTGCTGGTCCTGGCTGGTTCATGAAAAGAGTACACGGTAGTGCTGAATCATGACGCTAGTGATGATATCATCTTCAGCCCTCCTGTAGCTTGGGTTCCTGTGGTGGGCCATGATCCCTGGAAGACATAAATACAAAAATATGTCTGAGCAAGTCATATGGCTCATTTAACATTATACAGTACAGATATCACTGAACTGATATATATATATATATATATATATATATATATATATATATATATATATATATATATATATATATATATTTACATACATAATACAATATGTTGTACCTGAGCACAGATTACAATAATTACTCACACACATACATCTACATGTTGGAGTACATTTTCTGTAGTGTTGTATGATTGTACTGGATGTTATGTTTGTGAATACATAAATGATATGTATAGCTGAGATGGCTTAGTGGCAAATCACATATGCTGTGATGTGAATGGTTGTGGGTTTTTTCCTAGTAAATGCTTTTTATTTTGTTACTAGCCAAAACAAAGGTCAGGGGCTACAGATGGTATAAGGTACATTTCAGCATTTGCAAGTGGGTTTTCGGAAGGGTAAGCACAGCTTATGGAAGTGTAGAAACCTATAAGCTAACCAAGAGTGAAACACTGTAACTGCCACTTATCACTGCTCACCCCACAACTGCTTGAAAGTGCCTTGCTCACTCTCTATCCAATGAACCCTGCTCTGCACAGCAACAAAATAAAATCACTATATAAGACTATACAAGAGTACCAGGCACACTGTATGCAACACGATGCACCACCTAGCCACAGCAGATATACATCAAGCTGATGTGTAAAGATGTATATCATCCATCACAATCAGTGTAAAGTCCAGTCAATGTATAAATATTATACCACACAACTTGTTAATGCCAAACCCGTGGCCAAAATATGTGCACAATTGGGAATATAGGTCACATACTGCTGTAGTACACTATGAATGTTGCTAGATACACAGTTATATGTATTACCGCACATATGTCAAAGGACATGTTACAGACATTCCCACACACACGTCAGACATAATTACAGGACACAAAGGCATGACAACCCAGATAAGCTTTCAGTGTGTACTAAACAGTACTATGTGTCAGTACTTATACAACCTTAATCTTGAGAAGTGTAATCTGTGATGAATACAGGGACCACACAAAACAGTAGATGCAAGCAATGTGAACATACACCATACTTTGCTGTACAGGCCTAGAGCTTCAATTAGTACTACAGTACACACAGGATTTGCATTCAACATCGGTACCAATCAATAATCATACATGTAGTGCTTTAGCCTCCAATGACACACCCTAGTTAAAACCAAGGGACTTAATCACAATGTATGCAATAGCACTTGTTCTGCCTAGCACAGAATACATAGCTTTTGCTAGGATCAAAGCAAGGACCCAGAATACCATAACATAAATAGTTTCCCAGTAAGCTATCCCACAGATACATATCTTTGACGTATTCACAAACATATTGACCATCACAGTCAGTCAACAGTACAGAGAATCTATTGCAACAAGTAGATGTAGGTGTGTATGCGTATATATCAAAAAAAAAAAAAAAAAATATATATATATATATATATATATATATATATATATATATATATATATACATACACATATACACATCCATTTGTCTACATATACACATACATATATATATATATATATATATATATATATATATATATATATATATATATATATATATATATATATACATTTCACCTTTCATAGTGAGAATATCAATTATACAAAGGATGTAAGGTGTACAGTAATGTAATAACATTGCACAGTCTTGGGATAAATGCATTGAAAGTGTTCACAGCCCAGGTAGTTTAGCAGGCCTTACTGGCTTCAACATTGCAAACTGAATGAACCACCCACAGTGTTTAACCACCACATGTCATATACCAGTACTGTATGATGTCTTGTTTGTCACACACTAAAACCTACATACAAATATGCACATATTAACCTTCACCAACATATATATCCCCCCTTCACAAACAGTTGCAATATGTCCCCTGCTCTATGCACATATACAGATGTGAATATATATGCCACATATATATTTCTCTGTATGTGTGTAGCATACACACACATGGTCCACACTGTTGTAAGTATATGGACCTCACAGCTGAACTGTTGGGCCTTGCTGCAACACAAACAGGTGTCACATATGACCACAGACTAACATTGGGGGGTATATATGGCAACAGATGCTAGATAAGCATACTAGACTGCTACAGCACTTGTCAGTGCTAAGCTACACTTTAATATGACTATCATGCATGCATTGTTCTGTCACACCCATGTTTATAAAAAGTCAGCGCTAATCCCCCCAACAGTCATTGGCCACACTACTGTACAGAACACAGATAACATGGATCAGATTTTTGACATTTAATGGTGAGCTACACATTTTATAGGTATGTCCCACTACCCACAGGTACACACAGTATTGTCCATAGCAGTAGTTAAGCAGAACATCTGTGCAGAAGGATGTACTGCTGTCACATATGAATGTTTCACATTATGTAGACTTCTTCAATAACATCTACTACATGCCAGTAAATACATATGTGACACATACCTTTCCTTTGTATAATTTGGCAATATTTCTTTTTCATTTTCTCTTTCTCTCTCTGTCTCTCTCTCTCTCTGTCAGTCTCTGCAATAGAGTGATTGAGTTTGATGGTATAGATTGCAGCCTGCTTTTGTAGGAATTGCACATGAGTATGTGATGGCCTCTGCACCAATTAGTTCCCATCATTTGCTAATCGCATGCAGCCTGCTGTGTAGTAATTGAAGTAATCACTGTCATAGCAACCCAGTACTATAAATTGCTGACTCATGTAGGCGTGGCCCTTTCAGCTTTCCAAGATGGAGATCATCCTTGTTTGGTGTGGACATCATGGTTTAAGACAGAAGGTTGGTATAGTTCTTATATCAGAAGCCAGGGGTGTAGCCAGAGATTTACATTTTGTACTCAGACCTATTGTTGCTGCTTCCAGTACCCACTTGTCAGTGTTGAAATGTACTCAGCCCTCAAAATGCTACCCCAAGATACATGGAAAAATGTACTTTCTTTTCAACTGTTACAATTAACTGCCATACAAAGCTAGTTATAGAGATGTATTCCTTTGGCACAAGAATTTTTTGTGAACTGCTATACTGTGAATATTCATTTACACAGTTCTAAACATTCTGTGCTTTTTTAATGTTGACATTAGCATGAGCTGCTCAGAAAAACTGGACACATTTCAGTACAGTGAGTATGCTTACCTACATCCTTGGTAGACCCTGCACACACAGGTATAGGGTTGCAGAAGTAAAGAGAGTGTAAGTAGTATTATGTGGATTTGATCTTGCTGGACTTACAGGGTTGCTGTGTACATGTTAGTTTATCAAGGCATGTAGTCTGTCTGCATAACTCCCAACTGTGGACCTATCCAGATGACAGCCAGAGAATAGCCTGTTATTTTTTGTCTGTGCACCACACAGGTCTTTTCAGCAATAGAGCAATGGCATTCTTACAGTTGGTTGCTACCAGTACATACAGTGTGTAACAGCAGAAAGTCTAATATGCCTCTGTGTTTCTGTCTCTGCCAGACCTCTCAACCAATCAGGTGCATATCTGAACAGAATCAGGGAAAAGTCAAGAAAAACTCAGGGACACCTTTAAAATATTAGTGCCATTAAGTTGAAACATTGAGAAAATCAGAGCATATGAATGAATACACCTTTTCTGACATAAAAGAGGTGTATAACTCTTAATTATTGCCATTATTCATTAAGTGTAATTCACCACCTTTCTGCAGGGATTCAGAGGGACAGAGCTAAAATTTGGGTCAAAATCAGGGACGTCACTGAAAATTAGGGACAGTTGAGAGGTATGGCCTCTGCCCTAAACAGATATGCCAGTATTTGTCCTGCTGTGATACTGTGTGGGGGTGCAAGGTGATGGTGTAACATTATTTTCTGCAAGAATGGCTGCTTCTCTTATCACAGTCATGTAATGTAATCCCACAACAACTGTTGGTCAACATCCACAGAACAAAGTTGTGTGGTTTGGTATTCCTAATTGTCCTTTACATTCACTCATTCTGATGCATGATATAATTAATTAAGCACCAACTTGATGTATATCTACTGTGGCTTAGTGGTACTTCATGTTGTGTAGTGTGTGCAAGGCCCGGGGTTCGAGACTTATAGAGGTGTTTTATTTTGTTCCTGAGCAGAACAAGGGCCCTCGCTTACAGAGTGACTAAGGCACTTTTAAGCAGTTGTAAGTGGGTTTGCGTGGGTTTGCGCAATGCTGCGCATTGCTTATCCAAGTGCAAACTCGCACAAACCTGCTAACTGCTGCTTAATAGTGCTTACTCCCACTCACCCCCGCGCTAATTTCTTTGAAAGAAAAGAAAAATGGGGAGATAGGAAAGTGGTGAAAAATGGGTACAAAGAGGAAAAGACAGTATGGAAAATAGCTTGGGATGTGCAGGACAGGTGTAGGGAAGGTCCATAGCTGCCCATTTCTTCAACAGCAACAGCTGTGCATATGCAATCAATTTGGAGGTAGATATGAACCATTCAACCCCTGAGAGAGGTGTAAGGACAACAAAGTATGTTGTAATGCCAATTAAATAACATTTCATGTGTCCAGTGGACATGTGTGCAAAATGGGCAACTATGCATGGGGCATTTTTTTTTGGGAGCAGATTGCCCTTTTTTTCAGGTGAGAGTGGAATGTGGGGTAGGGGAAGTAGGTGTATTTGGGGAGGTAGGTTGGGGAGGTAAACAGACAAGACAAACACGATGCATACAGGGGTAGTATATGACACATGTGGTGGGTGAACACCTTTGACGAGGAGGGATGTTTGGAAATTGCAAGCCCATGAGCCCCCAGATGGAAACAGTGGGACTGAGGTCCCCACCCAAGTGCAGTCACCACTGCACTTTCATGGCCCAGAAGGTGGCTGTGCTGGGGGCTGTGTAGGAGGGGCAGGCTGACCCTGGAGTTGCGCCACTTGGGCCTCAAGCTGGTGTAGAGGTTCTGCAACAGAACGTTCAATCTCTCTACGAACCACAGCCCGGACCGTACAAAGGGTGATAGGTGCCTCTCCGCCCACGCTTGCATGGTGGAGCCGAGCCCCATCCCCTGCAGTGCTTCCACCTGAAGGTAGCACAGGGCCAATGGAGGAGGAGGTGCCAGGCTGGGCACCAGATCTGCTGGTGCCAGGTGCCATGGCCAGCTGAGGTGGGACAGGTGGGTCCGCTGGGATCGACCTTCCCATACAAACTATGTTTTGGAGAGTTTAATAAAGATATGGGTTAGTAACAGTCAACAGCATTGCCAATTAGTTATAACAGCATGCAGAAGTATTCCCATTAACCCAACACACCAGATTGTCAACAGTTGAAAAGCAAGCATGACACATGCATATATAGAACAATAGTGGACATTACAACAGCATGCAGGTTTAATTGATGGCAACAGGCCACCAATATTGTGGTATTTTAACAGGGCACATGCATAGAAATAAATGCAAATATTTATAAACCAATAGGACATATGTCCCAACAAATGTTTTGAGATTAGACATACCGATTAAGGTGTGGAATTGCATTTTTATGCACATACAGTAGGGTGGGAAAAGATAGCTCAATTAACAAGTTATATATCCTTTTAGTTTTCACTACATTCCTATTAACTGGAGTTATATGTCCCTTGCATGTATTATTACACTACTCAATGTCCTTATATTGTGCAATTGGATTTTGCTAGATCATTATATACATGAGCTGTATCTTACACAAAAACTGTCCAAGATGCAGATGTTACTGCAACATATTTTGAGAGTTGCTCACACACACTACTGCTAAGATGGTACACTGACAGCTCTACTTTCATATAATTATCTAGATATGTTCAGGTGAAAGCATCAGTTATATGTTAACAGCTCCCTACATTTCTGGCAGCACACTGACATTTCTGGGGACACAATACCAAACTACTCATGTGCCAGATTAACCTGTACATGCTGGGCATGAACCAATAGTTGAGGGCTGTAAATATGCATAAAAGCTACTGGCACTCCCTTCATCCACATTATATGGGCCTACCCAAGTGTGGGTTGACACTGCTTAATACAACACTACTATTTGTAGAATGCAACAGTCCAACAACATATCAAAGAAAATGACACAGACGCACTCCAGGAATTATACATTTATTAAAGGAGTATTACACCTTTATTTATTCGGTTAAAACACTTTTTGAAGCCTGTCTCATTTATTTTATATAACAGTACATGCAGAATAATTACTAACCTGCCTCATGACACAGCCTTTGCAGCCTATCTTCATGGGCTTGCAGATTCATAGCCCACTCACCTGCAGCTGTGAAGTAAATGCAGTGATATTGAGACATATCTATCCATAGTATAGACAAGAATGGCAAATCTTAACTACTTAATACAATGGCTATTAACTCAGTACTGGGGCATTAGGCATCATATGGGATTCCTGGATCCATCGGTCCAGTTCATCCCCCCTATGCCACTTCAGGTCGGAATAATGGTGCCTGACCTGCTCACCAGTCTGAGGAACACCAGTGGCACTGGTGAGATCATGGGCAAGACTGTTCCAAGCCTGCATTTTATATTGAGTACCCTGGTACTGGCCCTGCAGGAGTCTTTCCTCATGTTTGTGGACGAGGAGCCAAATTATAATTTTGGACTCCTGAATGCCCCAGCGTTGTGCTCTAAATTGAGTGCCTTCACCAACACCAGCCATGCTGGCTGCAGAAAGAAGCTACAACCAGTTATAGCAAGTATTCCTGCCTGTGGAGCTTAAATATGCCTCATTTCCCGCACTTATTTGTGATTTGCCAGTTTTGGAAAAGCTCAGCTGTGGGCATGCCTGCTTAGCTGATACTGGCATTGTTTAAAATTCCTTTGATAGATATGTGTCTGTTGAAAGTGCATGCTTGTGAAATGCTGTCATGGCTTAGTGGTTAAGTACTATGACTATAGTGCACAGTATCCTGAGTTTGAGCCCTGTCACTGCTTTTTATTTTCCTGCTGGGCAGACCTGGCTGGTTAAGGAACAATAAAGCAGGTGTGAGTGTGTTTACCTGACTTTGCTCGACTTTGCCCAATGTTGCCCGATGTTGCACTTTTTAGCGCGGTGCACAGCTACATGCAATTGTATTTAAATATGCTCAATACTGGTAAAATGTGCTTAGAAGTGCTTTATATTGCTTAAAATAGGGTACCCATGCCTCAGAATGCATAAACATTTCACATATATATATATATATATATATATATATATATATATATATATATATATATATATAAAATTCGTGCACTACTACATTTAACATTTCAGTGCTTTCTACAAAACTTATACATAAAAAATGTCAGGAAATATTTTTGTATACAGATTTCCCACAGAAAATGGAACGTGCAGTAGTGGGACTCGAACCGGGAATGCATCCTCTTTGTGTGAAAAAATTTATTTTTTATTTTGTAAGTTGTTTAACATATGGGGGAGTGTAGTGTTACATTGTACACATATGAGCGGACTCGCTCATGTAAATAGAAGTTGCGGCATTTCTTCATTGCAGGGGTGTGGATTTTTGGACTGCTCAGCAGTCCGACATGCCCCCCAAACTCGTCCACGATCCGTGTAAGCTTTAGAGTTGAGGCAGCGCGTCCTCACTAATATGTATGGCACTCTGCCATCATACTCTGACACTGGCGCTTCCGTGCAAGACTAATCTAGTCTTTCACGGAAGATTAGTAAATCCGGGGGTAAGTGTTTTTCTGTGTTGATGTCAGAACTATTCTACTGTATTATTTTAAGCATTTTCCTGTGATCTCTGAAATATTGACTAGCGCTGTGTAGTAAGAAGTATTGTCTTGTGTTTTTATTATTTATTATTAAATATTTTTAAACCTTTCAACTGTGGCTGTTTTGTGTAGAGATAATTTAAGCTCTAGAGTACACTGTATGTATATAGTGATACTGTCCAAGTCACTCCAATAAGCTTTGCTGTTTAGTCACACTTACCATTTGGATAATAATATTGCACAGTAATAACTGAACACCCTTTGTTAAGGGCCTTTTTAGTAGCTGATAAATATTAGTGGGTGGTGGCAAGTGGTACTACCGTATAGTATTAGTAAAAGGGGCACAGCTGAAGAATCTGTGACAGCCTTCCCCAGGAGTGTCTGTGTGGTTCTATATAACTCTTATCTCAAAGTGTGTATGTGTGTGTGTGTGTGTGTGTGTGTGTGTGTGTGTGTGTGTGTGTGTGTGTGTGTGTGTGTGTGTGTGTGTGTCAGCTACTTGGGCAGGGGCATGAAGCACTGGTTGGACAGAGGGTGCTGGAGGTTTTAGCTTGCCCACTAGGCTGAGATCTAGAGCCTACAGCTGTGCCGGTGGGGAGTCTTACTGGGGACCTGGAGAGAAAGGGAGAAACCAGCCCCAGACTGACTGTGATCTCTGTGTGATCTTAAGGAAAATTGTACTTTACTGTGTATGTATTTATTATCCTTTCCCTGTATGGACACCCCTCACTGGTGTAAGTGGTGAGGATGGAGGCTCTTTGATTGCTGGGCCCGTGCATGGGCATCACATATTAATTGTTTGGCAGTGGTGGAATATCCACACCACATATTAATTGGTTGGAAAATACTAACTGGCTTGTAGTGATGTGGGTAGAGTGAATTCTTATAGCTTGTGTACAGTGATCACTGAAGGTGTATTTGTATTCTAAATCAGCCACACAGTAAATACTCAGAGTTCAGATCACAATTGTTTTATTTCTTTTGTTAGCTTAGTTAGTCAGGGAGAGCAGGCAGCATGTCAGCAGAGGAGTACGGAAAGCTGAAAAGGAGCCAGCTGGCTGAGATGTGCCAGGCTAAGGGACTGGTGCATGGAAACCTGACTAAGGCAGACACAATTGCAGCTTTGGTCACAGCTGCATCAGAAAACAGCAACCAGGAGGATGATCAGACTGGCAGTGGAGATGTACCGCACTCAGAGAATAGACAGCTCAAACATTCTGCAGAAGACTTAAAAATCCATGTGGAGCTAAAGAGACTTGAGTTGGAGGCCAAGAGTGTGGAAATAGAGGCAGCAGAGAGACTGAGGCATCTAGAGAGTGAGGACAATAAGAAACTGTGACATTTGCAGGCTGAGGAGAATGAGAAACTGCTACGCCTAGATGCTGAGGAAAAGGAGCAGCAGAGGCAGCATGAAAAGGAGAAGATGAGAGGGTGGAGCCTAGATGGCCATCTGAGAGCAGTGAATTATGAGAGCTCCATAAACTAGTATAATAATATAGGAAAATGTTATTATTTTCAGTTTAAAACATCAAGAATCTATAGATAAACTACTAAACTACATAAGTATCAATTTTGGTGGAGATATACAAAAATTTTCCTGTCAAGTAACTTGGAGATATATTGAGTCACTGAATATGAACAACTCAAGGAATTCTCATCCAGATGCTGCTTTGAAAGACGAACTGCAATTGATGACATCTGCCTTAGAGGAACTATCTTTGAAGATAGATTGCTTTAAAAATGATTTAGAAAACCTCAAATTAAATTCTCAAAAACAGACTGATACTCTTAAGGAGCTATTACAGCAACACCGTACAAAAATAACAAATATAGACACTTCTCTAAATGACACTGAAGTGAGACTCAGAGAGGAAGAATTCCAAAAAGAATTTCTGCTTAAATAGAATACATGGCTGCTTAACAAAATAGATCACTTAGAAAACAGGGAAAGGAGAAACAACATACGGATCTTTGGTCTGCCTGAAAATACTGAAGGTGAAGACATTATTCATAGGTTCAGAGGTAGGTACTAGGCTATCGGCCCAAAGGCCTAAGTAAGCCTAACCAACAAGGTTCCCTGGCTTACACCACCCAAGAAAGTTATTTTCCTGTACCCCTGTTGAGCAGAGCCATAGAAGTGATCCTCGGGATGTACTTCCTATTTCCCATCCACTCATCAAGTTTTTTCTTGAAGAGTGTTAATGAGGAACTTTGCTTGACATAGATGGATAGCTTGCTCCAGAGTATGGGAAGTCTCTGGGAGAGGAATCTATCCCTCCAGCATGTCCTGTTTATTGTGGTGATAAGGTTTAGGTCCCTAGAGCATATAGCTCGGAGGGTTTGGGATTTCTTTAGGTGTAGCATGTCCAACAGCTCTGGGTTTGACATAGCTTTATATGTTAGGCAAAGATCACCTCAGAGTAGGTGATATGTTATGGAGTAAAGCTGGAGTTTTTTGAGGCGGTCAGTGTAGGGCATTTTTTGAGGCCATTAATCCTCTTGTGAGTTATTTCTGTGGCCTTTCCAGCTGCTGCAGATGTCTTGTGAGGTACATTTCAAAAGGGGAGTTGTACTCTATAATGGTCTAATGAGTGTCGAGTAAGGGGAACAATGACCTCTTTTTTCCTGGATGAAAACCCTTTTGTGATGAGGTGTGCCACATAGAAGGATTTCCTGACTACTGTGGCGATGTGATTATCAAAGGAGAGACTACTGTCCACCTGGGTCCCAAGGTCTCTTATCACACATTCGGCATTAAGTAGACTGCCGCATATGTGATAGTTCATGGGTACAGAGTCTTTACCAAAGGGGATGACAATGCACTTTTTGGCATTGAGCTTGAGGCCATGGCTCTGACACCAGGCATCTGTCTCAGTGCGGCCCTTCTGTAGGATGTCCACATCATTTGGGGACTCGACTATGGCTCCTAGTTTGCAGTCATCTATGAACTTCGTTAACCAAAGGCCTTCTGTGTTAGCCTGTACTTCAGAGAAATAGATACCAAACAGGAGAGGTCCCAGGACTGAACCCTGTGGTACTCCACTTTTCACTGGTTTGAAGTCAGATTTGGAGTCTGCAACTTTTACAGTGTGGGTTCTGTCAGTGAGCCAGTTGGCAACCCATCTTGTGACATAGGGATTTATTCCTAGTTTAGTGAGTTTAGCTATAATTCCAGAATGGGGGATGGTGCTGAAAGCCTTGGCGAGGTCAAGATAGGCTGCGTGTACTACCTTACCCTCGTCTACGACTTTGGTGACTGCCTCAAAGAAGTTGATCAGGTTCAGGAGGTATGATCTGCCTTTCACAAACCCAAACTGGGTAGGGTCCAGAGTTTGGAGGTTACCAATGTCTTTGTTTATGAGTTCTATCCATGGCCTTACAGACCAGGCTTGTCAGGCTAATAGGGCGATAGTTCCCAGGATAAGTGGTGGCACCCCCTTTGTGGAATGGGATAACTGTTGCTGTGTGCCATTCAGTGGGCACAAAGCCTGATGTCAGGCTATGACTGAATATGATGCTTAGGTGGAGAGCCAGCTCCTTCTGAAGTTCGTGTAAAACGCAGCCTAGGATGTTGTCCGGTCCCATGGATACTGTGTTTTTGGCTTTAGAGAGTGCAGCTTTTACCTGCGTAGTTGCAATTACAGGGACTCTGCATTCTTCCTGTATAAATATGGGCCCTTTAGGGGGTGAGAGGGGGGTAAAGTTAGCACTGAACCTATCTGCCAGGATGTTGGCAATATCAGTTGGTTCTGTAATTTTTGTGCCGTTGTGCTGTAACTTAGAGCAGATCTGGGTGTTGCCATTGAGATTCTTAGCTATAGAATGCCTTGTGGTTGTCCCTAGAATCAGTGGCAATTTTGTTTTCGTAGCTAGCTTTGGAGGATCTTATAAGGGATCTTAGCTTCTTACTGTGGCTGACCAGGGAGGTCCTCCAATCATGGGATTTTACTCTGTTTTGCAACAGTTTCTTCCTTCTGTTGTAGAGTTTGTTTATGGCAGGAGACCACCAGATTGGCTTCCTTTTTTTGGAGGATAGCATCTTGGTTCTGTATGGGATAGCATGATCCATGCACTCATGTAAGTGCTTATAGAGTGCATTTATGTAGGATTCAGCAGTCGTAACTGTATTGTCCATCTGCATGGGTGTCATGACGTTCACCACTTCTGTCTTAAGAAGCATGAAGTTGGCTTTGGGGAAATTTTTTACCATGGTTTCCTTAATGGGGTTGGGGGCGGGATGTTGATATCTAGGGTTATTAGCTTATGGCCAGATCTGACCAACCAGGAGTTAACTTCAGGTGTGGAACACCGGTCACTCATGTTGGTAATGACTAGGTCTAGGATACTGTTGCCCCTGGTGGGGGTGTGGATAAGCTGATCCAAGGCATTGGAATTTATGAATTCCAGAAAGCATTGAGCGAAAGGGTTTGTACATGAGTAGTTTTCCCAGTTAATGGTGGGGTAGTTGAAATCGCACATTATTAGGGTGTTTGGTTGAACCCTAATATTTTCCAGTATATCAAGAAAAAAGAAGTGGTAATCCCGGGGCATGGTGGGGGATCTGTAGTAAGCTACAGTTTGGATTGCAGTTTTGCCCAGAGTTATTTGCACTTGGATAACCTCAGATGCATTATGCTGAGCAACTAGCCTGGAGGTCTGGCTTTCCTTAATGAATATGGAAACACCTCCACCTTTGGTGTTCTGGTCCAGGTTAGATGGCCGAAAAGTGTGGTATGAGTTATAGCCTGGTAATGCAGGGGTGCTCTCTGGAGCCTTGAACCAGATCTCAGTTACTGCACAGATATCGATGTTCTCCATTTTAAGGAGTGCCTCGAGGAAGTGCATTTTGAGATTTAGACTTCTAGCATTGAGTAGCATTACCCTCAGTTTTTTGCTTGCCTGTTCCTGTTATGGTGATGAATTTGTCATTTGAACCTTACCTAAAAAAGGCACTATAGGGACGGCAAGAGCCTTAGCCAGTATCCGGAATCCCAGGGGTGACAGGTGCAGGCCATCTCTGACAAAGCATCGTGGTCTGTCGCCCATGTCATCCCAGGCAGACAGATACTGGATCCCTTTAGAATGACACCAGAAGCTTAGCCAATTGTTGAAGTCAATCATTTTGTCCTTGTACTGCGGTATCATTCTGGGCGATGGCAGGATGCTACTCAGGGCTTGGGGTCATACCTGCCTGGGCTACAAGATCGGAGAGCTCTTCCATGTCTCTTTTCATAAAGTCCAGTGAGGTACATCTCAGGTTATTCACACCAACATAGACAATGACAGAGTCATATTTGTACTTGTTGTGGAATGACCTGAGTGTGTGGGTTATGTGGAGAAGCCTGGTACCTGACAAGCAGCTGACAGTAACTAATGTGTTGGGTACATTGTTTTTCCTTATGGGCTGTGGTTGAGTGGCACACTGAGTCTGTGGGCTGTGTGTCATTTGGGTTGTGTTGGGGGTGGAGGTTGTTTGCGTTTCTGCTTTGGAGGTCTCTGTTGTTTGAGCAGATTATTATTGAGAGCCTCCACGAATGTTTTTGTGTTTCTATGTGTGGATTTTGGTGGTGTAGGTTTAGTGGGACTATGTGATATCCATACGTCCACACCACCATATCCTGGTATAATTATCTCTGCATACATACATATTACAATTACAGCATTATACCACCAAGTAACCTTAATCAACATGCTATTAAAACCTTCATCCATCTCTATTCTTCTACTACTACTTCTTAAACTTTCCTATCTTCACTACCTCACCCAACCCAGTACCTGCCACCATACACAACTCTATCACATAACCAACCATCTAAATTCCCCTCTCTCACATTCACATTCATCTATCTCACCCCATTTATATCCTATAAAACACCTCCTATCCTTCTCTTACAAAGTATTTACTTCTCAGAAACTCTCCATCCCCATAGCAACCAGAAACCCCTTCTCCATCACAACAGTACCCAATCCTTTTACTAAATTGCTTAATTACCTCTCTAACCATCTCCTTCATCTGGTTACCAGTCTGTTATCAGGTGACATCCATCCCAACCCAGGCCCCTCTACCTCCACCACCACACGCAAGCCTCTATTACTTACTTCATTAAACTCCCAAAGTATAGTCAGCAAAGTCACAACCCTCCATGCCTGGCTCACTCATAATAAACCTGACATCCTATCTATCTCAGAAACATGGCTAAAACCCTATAAAAGACTCTGAAATAATTCCGCCTAACTACTCTATCATTAGAAAAGACAGGTCCCACAAAAAAGGCGGTGGTGTAGCTCTCCTATTTTCTACCTCCTTGCTAATTACTCCCTATAACAAACCTATCCAACACTTTAACAACACTGAATTACTCCTCACTCTCCTTCAAGTCAATAAGCATAAACACATATGTCTTGCATCCCTCTATATCCCCCCAGGGGATAATATTTCCACACTAGAAGATATCCTCTCCTGGCTCTCCAACAACATTAGTAATGAAACCATAATCTTAGGAGATGTAAATATCAACTGGGCCTCCATTCAATCTCCAGCTAACCCCATTAACATCAACCTATATAATTTTTCCCAGCTAATCAACACTGTAACACGTCCATCTAAAAACCTCTCCTGTGGCAGTATTCTAGATTGGATCCTAGTTTCACATCCTCACTATTATTCTGACAGTGGTACTCTTCCCGACCCACTAAGCGATCATATGCCCATCTTCACTCACCGACTCCCCTGTATCTCTTACCACACCCATAATTATATTACTACCCGCAGCCACAAAAATTTTAACCCATCAACCTTTTTAGATTCTCTAAAAGCAATTAACTGGAATAATCTAAGGACATTATCCTTAGAAGACGCAGTAGCCCACTTCAACTCTACATTCTTAAAAATACTAGATTCCCAAGCCCCTTTAAGGACAAAGAGAATAAAAAATAATTCCGCCCCCTGGCTAACCAAAAACACACTAGCAACCATGCGCCATAGAGATAAAGCCCGGACACTTTATCAGAAAGGAATGACCCCTGAATCCAACATTGAATACAGAACCCTTCGAAATAAAGTAAAAAAGCTTATTATCTCTGATAGACAAAATTACTTCATTACATTCCAAAACAATAATAAAACAAATCCACAAAAGTTCTGGAAAGGAATCTCTACCCTCCTTAACCCCAGCAAACCACACACCCCTACCCCTGACCCAAATGCCCCAGATTTAGACTTGGCTACTCAATTTAACTCCTTTTTCATTGAATCTATTAGCAAACTAACTTCCTCATTTCCTACTTCCACCTTACTATCCAATACACCTCCATCCTCTCCTGCCAACAATCCACCCTGCACTTCTGCTCCTTCCTCATTCCCATCTACTTACTCTCTATCCCCCACCTCTTCTCCTACTCTAACTTCCTCATCATCCTTACCATCCTCTAATACTCTCTCTCCCCACTCAGCTCCATTCTCATTAAAACCTATACCCACTTCTACTATTAAGAAACTCCTTCAGAAATTGAAGCCTTGCACTAATGCACCTGATAACATCCCCTCTTACTTCCTAAGCATAGCTGCTGAAGCAATTGCCTATCCCATAAGCATTCTCATCAACCGCTCAATTCTGGAATGTACAGTGCCCCAACTCTGGAAAAAAGCCTTTATCATTCCTCTGCATAAAGGCGGCAATAACTGCAATGTCAACAACTTCCGACCCATTGCTATCCTGTCCCCCATTTCTAAACTTCTAGAAAAGTGTGTCCAACTTCAACTATTACCACATCTTTTAGACAATAACCTTCTAACCCCAACACAACATGGTTTTAGGCCAAATCATAGCACCATGACAGCCCTCCTCTCCTATCTTGAAACTGTAAATAAAGCACGTGATTCTGGCCAAATTGTCTCTACCCTACTACTTGACCTCTCTAAGGCCTTTGACACTATCTCACACAGTCTGCTCTTAACTAAACTTTCCAAACTTAACCTTTCTCCCTCCTCTGTGAACTGGTTCTCCAGCTACTTATCGAATAGATACCAAGCTGTAAAATGGAAAAAGGCCACTTCCTCTTTTCTTAGTACCCCCACCGGAGTTCCCCAAGGCTCCATACTTGGTCCTCTTCTCTTTAACATATTTATAAATGATTTCCATAAATCTATCCCATTCTCAAACATCATCCAATATGCTGACGATTCTACCATTATCTGCTCTGCCACATCTTCCCCCATGCTCCAAAAGCTTACGCAAGAAGCTTTCTCAATTACTGAGAATTGGATGAAAATTAACCACCTAGCTCTCAACGCCTCCAAAACTAAACTTATGGTATTTACCCCCTCTAAAACTACTCCCTTCGATATAGACACATTCTTGATTACTAGTCAAAACAACTCATTTCTAGAACTGGTGTCTGAAACTAAGTTACTTGGTGTCCAAATTGATAACCAGCTTAATTTCAACTCCCATCTACAACTAAATATTAAAAAAAAACACCAAAAACTCGGTATGCTCTACCGTCAAAATCAGTACCTCACAAAGACCACCAAAATCACTCTCTCTTCTTCCTTCCTTATTCCCTCCCTTCTCTATGGAGCACCACTCCTAACTAATCTTCAGTCCTCTCTAAAAAAACAACTTTCCTCTTGCTACAACAAAATCGCCAAGTTCGCTAACAGCCACAGGTCTTCCACCCACCACTGTTCCTCTCTCCAAAAACTAAATTGGCTTGAACTACCAAATCAACTCAACTATACTCAGTTAACCCTAGCCCATAAGCTCATTAACAACCCCTCTCTTTGTCCCTCCCTGTCTTCTGCTTTTAAGATGCACCTACCTGACAGAGTCTTAAGGTCAAACAATCAAAACCTATTAGAAGTACATAAACCTACTCGTCCCCCAGGCAAAAACGTACTATCCTTTAACCTAGCTCGTCTTTGGAACTCACTCCCACCATCCATTCACACCATCTCTAATCATTACATGTTCAAAAAATCCCTTCACATACACCTAAAGTCCCAATGGGAATGCTCTTGCTCCCACCCCTCATAAAAATACGGTAATCTTCATCTTCCATTCATTCTCATGTCATTTGACTATGCCTATATTGCTAATGCTCCCTACAAAATAACTACTCTGTATGACAAAGCAATACCTCCTCTTCAAAGCCCAAACACCTCACATTTATTTTATTTTTTACAAGATTGCATTGTTGGAATGTATCTCAAATTCTAACTCAATGTTTATATTCTCTTTTTACATTTGTATAATTATGATTAGTAATCTATTGTATGTACCTAGTCTGTTTGTTTTTTGGAGCTTTTCTATTGTATGTACCTAGTCTGTTTGTTTGTTTTTGGAGCTTTT
Organism: Protopterus annectens; assembly: GCF_019279795.1. NCBI lineage: Eukaryota > Metazoa > Chordata > Ceratodontiformes > Protopteridae > Protopterus > Protopterus annectens. The sequence continues at coordinate 572,900,031 of NC_056736.1, forward strand.
CTCCCCAGGACTCCATTGAAAACGGGTTCTTTTAGGCCCAATGGACTATCCTGGTAAACCAACTGCAAATAAATAAATAAATAAATAAAATAAAATGATGAGTGTGGTGTAGTGCAAGTGTTTACCTTCTCCTCTTGCCTGTCAAGTTCAGTCTTGATTGGAGAGAGCTTTACCTCCAGTTTGGCTAGATAAGTGCATCTCTCACAGGTTGTAGTGTTGGGTGGTAGGAGGAGAGGTTTAGCTGTGTACATGAGGCTCTTGTTTGGCATCTACTTCTCTGAAGTACAGGCCAACACTAAGGGACTCTGGCTAACAAAGTTCATGGATGACTGCAAACTGGTAGCCATTATTGAATCCCCAAATGATGTGGATATTCTACAAAAGGGCTTTACAGAAACAGGTGCTTGGTGCCAGAGCCATGGGCTCAAGCTCAATGCCAAGAAATGTATAGTTATCCCCTTTGGGAAAAAATATGTACCCGTGAATTATCACATAGGTGGCAGTACACTAAACACTGAAAGTGTGATAAGAGACTTAGGTACATATGTGGACAGTGGTCTCACCTTCGATAACCACATCGCCACAACAGTCAGGAAATCCTTCTATGTGGCACACCTCATGACTAAGGGCTTTTCATCCAGAAAAAAAGGAGGTCATTGTCCCACTGTACTCATCCCTCATTAGACCTATTACAGAATACAACGCCCTGTTTGGTATGTACCTCACAAGACATCTGCAACAACTTGAAAGGCTGCAGAAATACCTCACTAAAAGAATCACAGTACTAAAGCAGATGCCCTATGCTGACAATCTAAAAAAACTCCAGCTATACTCTGTCACATATCGTCTACTCAGAGGCGATCTCTGCTTAACATACAAGGCCATGTCAAACCCAGAGCTGTTGGACATGCTACACTTAAAGAAATCCCAATCCTTCAGAGCCACATGCTCCAGGGATCTAAACCTTGTTATCACAATGAACAAAGCATGTTGGAGGGATAGGTTACTGACCCAGAGACTACCCAGAAGCTGGAATAGACTGCCCATACATGTCAAGCACAGCACCTCTTTGGCCCTCTGCAAAAGGAATCTTGACGATTGTATGGGAGATAGGAAATTCACCCTGGGATCACATCAGTCGCCCTGCTAGACAGGGGTCCAGGGAAGTAAATATGGTGGGAAGAAATAGCCAGGGAATTGTTATGGCTAGGCTTGTGTAGGCCTTAGGGCCGATAGCCTAGTACCACCCTATGAACCTATGAATTGCTACATTGCTCCAAGATGCCCAGATTCATCAAATAGACAGGAGAGAACGCTGGGAGCTGACCCTTGGATATGCCTGAATAAAAAACTATTTTCCTCTAGACAAGTGAGGAAAGTGAGTACAAGAGCTGTTTTTCTCTAAGCAAGTGAGGAAAGTAAGTACAAAAACTGTTTTCCTCTAGGTAATGAGAAAGGGTGAGTGCTGTAGTAATTTGTAACTTATTTAGTGCTTACAACAAGTTCTGAACAAGTGCTGAGCACGAATAAGCAAATTCAAGTGCTAAAACTAAGAATCTGTATCTGAACTAGACTAGTTACAGGAAAGAAACAAGTGCAATTGTGGGCTTTTAAATCAGAAAGTTGAGAGAGGTGGAAAAATTGCCCAAACGGCCAATAACTACAATTTCTGGGCCAGAAACCACTCCTTATGTGGTAGCTAGGTTACCTAGTGCTTACCACTTCCACTGATAAGCTAGCAGGCTTCCCTCTGACACAGAAAGGCTTGAGGGCCTCAGAAGCTTACAAACAGTCCTGGATACAGCAAATCTGTATCTGGAATAGACTAGTTACAGGAAGGGGGGGAACAAGTGCAAATCCAGGCTTTTAAATCAGGAAGTTGAGAGAGATGGAAACACTGCCAAAACGGACAGTAACTACAATTTCTGGGCCAGAAACCACTCCTTAGGTGCATAGGTTCATAGGTTGGTACTAGACTATCGGCCGTAGGGCCTATACAAGCCTAGCCATAACAATTCCCTGGATATTTCTTCCCACAATATTTACTTCTCTGGACCCATCTAGCAGGCAACTGACATGATCCCGGGGTGAATTTCCTATCTCCCATCCAATCATCAACGCTCCTTTTGAAGAGGGCCAAGGAGGCACTCTGCTTGATATGTATGGGCGGTCTATTCCAGAGTATGGGGAGTCTCTGGGTCAGGAATCTATCCCTCCAGCATGTTTTGTTCATTGTGATGACAACTTTTAGATCCCTGGAGCTTGTGGCTCTGAGTGATTGGGATTTCTTTAAGTGGAACATGTCCAACAGCTCAGGGTTTGACCTGGCCTTGTATGTTAAGCAAAGATCACCTCTGCGTAGATGATATGCCACAGAGTATAGCTGGAGTTTTTTTTAGATGGTCAGCATATGGCATCTGCTTTAGGCCTGTGATTCTTTTAGTGAGGTATTTTTGTGGCCTTTCCAGCTATTGCAGATGCCTTGGGAGGTACATACCAAACGGGGCATTATACTCTATAACGGGTCTAGTGAGGGATGAGTACAGTGGGACAATGACCTCATTTTTCTGGATGAAAAGCCCTTAGTGATGCGGTGTGCCACATAGAAGGATTTCCTGACTGTTGTGGCAATGTGGTATGGAAAGTGAGACGACTGTCCACCTGTGTCCCAAAGTCTCTCATCACACTTTCGATGTTTAGTGTACTGCCACCTATGTGGTAATTCATGGATACATGTTTTTTTCCAAAGGGGATAACTATACATTTCTTGGCATTAAGCTTGAGCCCATGGCAGTGGCACTAGACATCTGTTTCTGTAAGGCCCTTTTGTAGAATAGCCACATCATTTGGGGATTCAATAATGGCTCCCAGTTTGCAGTCATCTGTGAACTTTGTTAGCCAGAGTCCCTTAGTGTTGGCCTGTACTTCAGAGAAGTAGATGCCAAACAAGAGTGGTCCCAGGACTGAACACTGAGGTACTCCACTTGTCACTTGTTTGGAGCTGGATTTGGAGTCGGCTACTTTTACAGTCTGGGTTCTGTCATTAAGCCAGTTGGCAACCCATCGAGTGACATAGGGATTTATGCCCAGCTTAGTAAGTTTATCTATGATTCCACAGTGGGGGATGGTGTCGAAGGCCTTGGCAAGGTCCAGATAGGCTGTGTGGACCGCCTTACCCTTGTCCACAGCTCTGGAGACTGATTCGAAGAAGTCAGTCAGGTTCAGGAGACAAGATAAGCCCTTCACAAACCCAAACTGGGTGGGGCCAGTGTTTGAAGGTTGCCAATGTCTTTGTTTATAAGTTCCATGATAATGCGTTCCATGCCCTTCCAGATCAGGCTCATCAGACTGATGAGATGGTAGCTCTCGGGATCCAGGGTGGATCCCCCTTGTGGAGTGGGATAACTGTGGCTGTGCGCCACTCAGTGGGTATGAAGTCTGAGGTGAGCTATGATTAAACATGACACTTAGATGAGGTGCCAGTTCATTTTGTAGTTCATGTAATACACAGCCTGGGATGTCATCTGGTCCCATGGATGCTGTATTCTTAACTTTGGAGAGTGCATTTTCTACCTGTGTGGCCGTGATTACCTGAATTTGGCAATCTTTTGGTATTTTGATGGGTCCTTTAGGGGGTGAGAGGGATGAAGTTGGCACTAAATCGATCTGCCAGGATATTGGCAATATCCTTGGGATCAGTATATTTAATGTCATTCTGTTGAAGCTCAAAGCAGATCTGAGCATTGCCATTTAGATTCTTGACATAACTATAGAATGCCTTGTGGTTGTCTTTGGAATCTTTGGCAATTTTATTTTCGTAACTAGCTTTTGAGGATTTTATGAGGGATCTCAGCTTATTACTGAGGCTGGTGAAGGAGTTTTTTGTATCCTGGGATTTTCCTCTTTTCTGCAACAGTTTCTTCCTTTTGTTGTACAGTTTGTTTATAGCAGGGGACCATCAGATTGGCTTCCTTTTTTTGGAGGAGAGCATCTTGGTTCTATTTGGGATGGCACAATTCATGCATGAGTGGATGTGCTCATACAGTGCCTTAGTGTAAGATTCTGCAGTCAAACTTTCAGATCCTGTCTGCATGGGTGTCATGAAGTTTGTCACTTCTGACTTCAGTAGCATGAAGTTGGCTTTGGAGAAGTTGTTTATGGAGGTTTCCTTACTGGGGGGGTGAGGGTGGGATGTGGATGTCAAGGGTGATTTGCTTATGGTCAGACCTGACCAATGAGGGGGTGACCACTGGTGTGGAGCATCTATCTCCCATGTTGGTAATGACCAGGTCTATGATATTGGAGCCCCTATGTGGGACAATGGATTAGTTGATCCAGGGCGTTGGAATTTATGAATTCCAAGAACCGTTGGGAAAAGGAGTTGGTACCCGAGTAGTTTTCCCAGTTAATGGCAGGGTAGTTTAAATCACCCAGTATTAGGGTATTTGGTTGCATCTTAATATTTTCCAGTATGTTTAGAAAGGTGTAGTGAGAATCTTGGGGCATGGTGGGGGATCTGTAGCAAGCTACAATTTGGATTGCAGTCTTACCTAGTGTTAGCTGCACCTGGAGAATTTCAGATGCATTGTGTTGGGCAACTAGTCTTGAGGTGTGACTATCCTTGGTGAATATGGACACTCCTCCACCTTTAGTGTTTTGGTCTTGGTTTTGTGGCCGAAAAGTGTGGTAAGAGTTGTAGCCTGGTATTGCAGGGGTGCTCTCTGGAGCCTTGAACCAAGTCTCAGTTACAGCACAGATATCGATGTTCTCCATTTTTAGGAGTGCCTCGAGAGAGTGCATTTTGAGGTTTAGACTTCTAGCATTGAGTAGCATTACCTTCATATTTTGCATGCTTGTATCTGCTACGGTGGTGGTTTTGTCTTTTAAAACTTGACTAAAAAAGGCACTATAGGGGTGGCAAGAGCTTTAGCCAGTAACCTGAATCCCAGGGGTGACAGGTGCAGACCATCTCTGGCAAAGCATCTTGGTTTGTCGATCATGTCTTCCCAGGCAGACAGATAATGTATCCCCTTTGAATGACACCAGAAGCTTATCCAATTGTTGAAGTCAATCAGTTTGTCCTTATACTGTGGTATCATTCTGGGTGAAGGTAGGATGTTACTCAGGGCTAGGGTCATACCTGCCTGGGCCACATGATCCAAGAGCTCTTCCATGTATCTTTTCATGTAGTCCAGGGAGGTACATCTCAAGTCATTCACTCCAGCATGGACAATGACAGAGTCATATTTGTACTTGCTGTGGAGTGACTTGAGTGCATGCGTTATGTGGCGGATCCTGGCACCCGACAGGCAGCTGACTATAATTTTTTCCTTGTTCAGCCTGGTGAGTGGGACATCAGTGTGCCTGACTATAGAGTTACGTATGACTAAATTGTTAGGTACATTGTCTTGCCTTAGGGGCTGTTGTTGGATAGCACACTGGTGCTGTGAGCTATGTGTCACTTTTTTTGTGACTGGTGTTTGTTTGCATTTCAGCTTTGGAGGTCCTTGTTGCTTGGGCAGGTTAATGTTAAGGGCCTCCGCATATGTGGGTTTAGTGTTGCTATGTGTGGGTGTTGATGGTGTGGGTTTTGAAGGGCTATGAGTTGCTTGAGGTGTAATACAGGTGTTAACCTTCTCCTCTTGACTGTCTAGCACAATCTTGGCCGGAGAGAGCTCTGCTTCCAGTTTGGCTATGTAAGTGCATCTCTCACAGGTTGTAGTGTTGTGTGGTAGGAGGAGAGAGTTGTCTGTGTACATGAGGCAGTTGCCGCATTGCCCCAGAATGCCCAGATTCACCAGGTGGACAGGAGAAATCACCGGAAGCTGACCCTTGGACATGCCTGTTTAGGTGCTTTTTTTGTAAAGTATAAGAGCTGTTTTCCCTTACCTTTGCAAGGTACTTTGCAATTATAGGCTGTTTAGTGCCTACGATTAATTTCTCCTTACTGACAAGGAGAGTTGAGTGCTTGTATAAGTTTCAGGCTTCCTAGTGCTTTCCAGCAGGTTCTAGAGCAAGCGCTAGTCACAGGGGTTCAGATTTTAGTGCTACTACTGAGAAACCAGCTAATTCTAAGGGAAAATTTGAAGAGCTGACTTTCTGGTACTTGGAATAGTTTAACTGTAGCCTCACGGTGCTGCAGAATGCGAAAAATGTGGTAGATAGGTTACTTAGTGCTTTCCACTCCCACTGATAAGCTAGCAGGCTTCCCTCCAACACAGACAGGCTTGGGGAGCTCAGAAGCTTACAAACAGTCCTGAATATAGCAAATCTGTATCTGGACTCGACTAGTTACAGGAAAGGCAGGAAATAAGCATAATTTTTTTTGTTACATTTAAGCAGAACACAGGGAGATTCTAGCAAAGTTTTTTGTAAAGGAAAGGGAGAGAGGAGAAGCAGAATATAATTCAAGGTTAGGAAACTAAGTAGGTTGGCCTTCTCAAATGTTCTCTCTGTATTAGGTAGAATGAGCTAATGACACTAGACTGGGAGGAGTTTCCCAGATCAAATTTACAGTAGGGGTGGGCAACTGCAAAGACACCAAGTATAACAACAAGACAAACACCAACAGGGAGGAAGGGTAGGGAACAATACTACAGCTATTAGCCTACATTCGTTTAGACAGTAAACACTACAGAAATGTTTACACAGCAGAAGAACAGCAGTGAGCCACAAAATGAAAGTTTTAAACAGATAAAGGAGCAAGGAGACTATACAGAATGCTTTCAACTGCCAACAAATCAGTTATATGATATACTCCTTGGCAGGAAATCAGAACAAACCAACAGGTGCTTAACAAGTACAGAAAATTTCCCTTTAATACCTTTCACACAGTGAAACTAGCTAAAAAGCTTTACAAACAGTATGACAGTAAAAACCTTATTTATCAGGCCCTGTAAGGCAGACAATTTTAGTTTAACCGTGCAGATTAGTTAATATCAATAAAATACAGTAAAAAGTATGCAGCAGGCAATAAAAAGTGCTATATATATATATATAAATTGCTAGAATCAATAACTAGTAAAAATAAGCAAAAAAACAGGATACTTATTGTTATATATTTCAGATCAGAGTTATAGTCAATGCCCCTCCTCCACTTGGCTCAGTATGTATTCTTAACAACCTGGATTCCTGAATTTTTAGACTTGAAAGAGGGATTTTCATTTGGAATTGAAAGGGCGCATAGAGCACTGAGGAAACCTGCTTCTAACTCAACAAATACTCCACCTAGATCCATAGATCTGATTCCAAGATAGTTGCCCCCAAAAAATAACTCCTACAACTACATCTCTCAAAGTATCAACTGATATGGTACATCACTTGTCATCTGTTTTTATTTAAAAAAAGGAGGGTTTCTTAAACATCTAAGAAACAGTAATGCTTTATTCAGACTGTTCAAAGAGTTCAATAATTCTTCACAAACAAAGGTAGCTTACTATTTACATTATATATAAGCCAAACAAAGCAGCATATAATACAAACATAGACGTTTCTATTCCCCTACTTGAACTCATTGAATACGTATCTTGTTCATTTTTCATTGATTTTACTTATAATAATTTAAGTAATTAATTAACTAATTCAACAACGTACCATTCATCAGAGTTCAGACTCAAATGTAACACATTAACAGCATATATAATAGCAGTAACAGTAGAGTGTTTTGAAAAAAAAATGCTATCATGGAGACTAATGCCTTCTTCAGTTAAAGTATGATTTAGAAATGTCATGTACATCCAGGTTAAATAATAGTAGCAAGCTCTTAGTACAAATGTCATCATTATTCTATCTAAATATTGTTAATTTCAATTATGGCAGGTAGCACAGATACAAATGCTGTTTGATCAATCCTGATTTGGTGTGCATGGATGCAGCTGTGTCTGGCAGCTAGTACAAATGTCATTATTATTCTGTCTAAACATAGTTAATATCAATTATGGCAGGTATCATAGCCTCAAGTGCTATTTGATCAATCCTGATTTGGTCTGCGTGGATGCAGCCGTGTTTGGTGGCTAGTACAAATGTCATTATTATTTTTGTCTAAACATAATTAATATTAATTATAGCAGGTATCATAGCTTCGAGTGCTGTTTGATTAAGCCTGACATGGTATGTGTGGAGGCAGCTGTGTCTGGCAGCTGTTGTATGTTGCTGTTTTTGTCTCTGGGAAGCTGTGGGTTGTGGCTTGTGATCAAGGTTTACTGATGTTTGTGTATTAGGAAGAGACATTTGGTGTTTTAACCTGGATCTAGGGGAAGAGGGTGGATAAAACTGTGATTTGGGATATTTTGGAAGAGAATAGTTTGTGTATACATCTGCTGAGTGAGAGGTGGGAAGGCTGGAAGAATGTGTTATCTCTTGCGGTGGCTTGTTGGGAGTTTTTTTTTTTTTTTATCTGTTTGCTCTCTGTTCTTTTCCTGGCTGCTGCCTCACAGAAAGGCAGGGAATTTAGGCTTGAAGCTGCAGTGAAGTGAAGCTTTGCTTCAGGTACATCGTGAGGCTCTTGTATGCGGTATACAGACACACTAAGAGAAACAGACGCTCCCAGGTTGCTATGGTATCGGAGACAGAGTGACAATAATTCTTAGAGGCTCTGAGGAGCCCCCAAGATGATTCTCGGCAATGAAGTTTTTGGTTTTAAAAATATAATAAAATGGCTGTTTTAAACCACATGTACACATATTGATGGTCTCCCAACACTTTGTTTAGCTCATTTATTTATTTATTTATTTTTATTTATTTTACATTTGTTGACCGGGCTAGTCTAACTGGATACATGTCCATTTTCAGTAGAGGCCCGGGGAGAAAAGCTTCAAGCATAGGCAACAACTTAACTAACAGCATAACATACAATGTATACAATAATAAGATAATAGTAGAACATTGTTGAGATTCTAAATATGGAAAAACTTATAGTCCATTTCTTTTTTTTGTAAAGCTAATATAAAGATTCTTATAAAGTAGTAAAAAGAGAAAATTGTTAGATACTAGTGGGATGTTAAATAACTGGTTAGTTCAGGTCAGCATCCATTTACAAAAGGTTAGCAAAGTATGAGGAGAGCATGACTGAGGAGAGAAGTATTAGTCAAGGTTAGAGCAGGGACAAAGCCAATGTGTTTTAAGGTATTCTTTAAGGCATTTTTTGAAAAGCTGTGTAGAAGAAAGAGTCAAAAGTTCACTTGGAAGCTGGTTCCAGCTTTTCCCACTGTATTAGAGAAAAGTGAGTCCCCAGCTCTGTTGTTAAGTTTAGTAGTTGAGACTAGAAGTTTATTAGCTGAGTGTAGTGTTGCTAGATTTTTGTATGGGGTAATAAGGCTAGAGAGGATTGGGATATTATTAGGGTGGTGAAGGATTTTTTGGGTCATAGTAAGTTGACATTGAAGTTGGTTCTGCAGTTCTAACCATCCCAATTGTTTAAGGTTGTGGCAATGGTGGGTTCTAAAAGGGGCACCATTGGCAAATCTAGCTATGTTATTGTAGCTGGTTGCAAGTTTGTTAAGGTTGTTTTTGGATAGATTGGTATATATGGCTGAAGCATATAGCAGGGTAGAGATAAGGTGGGTCTGGGCAATAGTGGTTCTAGCTAATGGCGTAAGGAAGGGCTTGATTCTATCAAGAGAGCCAAGTTTTCTGTTGACAGATTTTATGGTAGTATTAATGTGATCATCAAAGTTAAGGTTGTGGTCAATAGTAATACCCAGGAGACGAGTTGAAGTATCAGGGGATATGCTAGTTCCATTGTTGGAAGTTACTGTGAACTGAATTTGTGGTGACTTTTGGGTAGGAGCAAAAAGCAGCAATTTTGTTTTTTGGGGGTTCAGGAGGAGGCAATGTTGCATGAACCAATTTTCAACAATATTAAATACTGTTTGGGTGAGGGTCTGGAGAGAGGTTGGGGACTTGGCTGTGCATATTAAAGTAGAATCATCTGCATATTGTATGCAGGTGGCTTGGAGAATTTTGGCATTTAGATCGTTAATAAAAACTGAAAAGAGAAGAGGGCCTAAAATAGAGCCTTGAGGTACTCCAATGTTGACAGAGAGGGGTGTAGAAAGATTATTGTCCCACAGCACTGCTTGGTGCCTGTTTTCCATAGGTTCATAGGTTCATAGGTTTATACTAGGCTATCTGCCCTAAGGCATTTATAAGCCTAGCCCAAATTTTTGTGGCTTACACCCTTATATGAAAAAATACTGTGCCCATTAGTTTGTTGTGCCTCTGTCCAGCAGTGACACAGAGATGATTCCCGGGGTAAACCTACGATCTCCCATCCACAGGTCTAGATTTCTCTTGAACAGAGTCAGCAAGGTGCTCTGCCTCACATGGACCAGGATTTTATTCCACAGCATAGGAGTCTCTGGTGATAAATCTATCCCTCCAGCACGTCCTATTTATATCCGTGCTAAGGTTTAAGTCGCTTGCTCTAGTGGTTTTGGTGGATTTGGATTTTTTGAGGTGGAGCATGTCCATTAATTCCGGGTTGGACATGGCCTTGTATGTCAGGCACATGTCACCTCTGAGCAGATGGTATGCGACTGAATAGAGCTGGAGTTTCTTCAATCTGGCAGCATATGACAGATTTTGGAGTCCCTTTATCCTTTTGGTGAGGAACTTTTGGGGTCTCTCCAATTGCTGCAGATGTCGGGTGAGATACATCCCAAGTGGGGCATTGTACTCGATCATTGGTCTGATAAGTGAAGAGTACAGGGGAACGATGACCTCACTAGATCTGGATGTGAATCCCTTCATGATCAGGTGGGCAATGTAGAAGGTCTTTCTAACCACTTTAGCAATGTGAGTGTCAAAAGAAAGGCCACTGTCAACCTGGGTCCCCAGGTCCCTGATAACCTCTTCTGTGCTTAGTGGATTGCCACCTATATGGTAGCTTGGGGTTACCTTGTTTTTCCCGAAGGGTATGACTATACATTTTTTGGTGTTTAACTTCAGGCCATGGCTCTGGCACCAGCTATCTGTTTCCGTGAGTCCCTTCTGAAGGATATCCGTGTCCGATGCACTTTCCACTATGGCGTCATTTGCAGTCTTCCAGATAGGATTTAAACCAGATTAATGATTGTGGGTCAAGTGATAGGGCTTTTAGTTTGTCCATAAGTAGGTGATGGTTAACCATGTCAAATGCTTTTGAAAGGTCAATGAATAGTGCAGAGGAAAGAGAGTTGTTATTATGATGTTTGTTTACAGAGTCAGAAAAGGATAGGAGGGCAGTAGTAGTGCTATGGTGAGGCCTGAAACCATGCCGGCAGTTAGCAAGTAGATTATTTTGGAGGAGGTGGTATAGTAATTGTCGATGTATACATTTTTCCATTATTTTAGCTATTGGAGAGAATAAGGCAATTGGTCGAAAGTTAGAAAGTTCAGTAGATGCACCGCCTTTTTGTAGATGAATGATATGGGAGACTTTCCATATGGATGGGATTGTGCTTTCTGTAATTGTCCTATTAATAAGGATGGAAATGGGATAGGCAATGGCTGTGGCAGCAATCTGCAGGTATTCTGCTGGAAGACAGTCAGCAGAAGGGGTGCCTGGTTTAAGTTTTTGTAGGAGGGTGCAAATGGGAGATGTAGGTACTGGTTGTAAATGGAAGGTAGGGACTGGGCTATTTGTAGTATTAGATGGGCTAGTGCTAATAGGAGGTAATGTGTTAGCTAGTGTTTGAATGGCGTAAGTGAAGTAGTTGTTGATGGCATCAGCAACTTGTTTAGAGTTAGTATAAGGGATACCTGTTGGGGCAGGAGTTTTAGAGTGTCCTGGTTGAAGCAATTTGTTAATGCTTGACCAGAACGTTTGTGGTTTTTGCTGATGGGTTTGTTGGAGGTGCAGGTAAAAGTTTTTTTTTTGTCTAGTAGAATGTCTTTTTTGGTTGCATTACGTAGTTGTTTAAAGTGAAGGTGGTCTGTTGGGCTTTTAGAGGCTCCCCATTTAGCCCAGAATTTATTTCGTAGGAGGATCTTTTGTCTGGTTCGTTTTGTGAGCCATGGGGCAATTTTGGTTCTTACTCGGTTGGAGCGAGAGGGGGGGCATGGTAATCTAGGATCTGTAGGAATCTAGTATTAAAGTAGGTGACTGCTTCATCTAGTTGAAGATGATGCAGTGGGGACCAGTCACATGCTTTGAGTTCATTTTGGAAGCTGTCTGAATGAAAATGTATTTTAGAGTGAGAGGTTTTGTAAATATTATCATTGGGGCTATGAGTTTTTTGTTTAATTGTATAAGTCAGAACATGGTGAATGTAGATGGGTAATTTTGTTGTTAATGCTACGGATGTTGAGGTGAGCTATTAAGAGCGAGTTTGAAGGTCTTTTTGGTGTAAGGATAGCATGGGATGTTAGGTTTTGTGGGTCTTTGTGAATTGTTATGTTGGAGCCAGGGTTTGGGTGAATATCACCATCTAATAGAAGATGTTGAGGTTTTTGTATAGACTTTAAGAGTTTGTTATAGTTAATTAGGGTTTTCTTATTATAGAGATAAAAGATATGGGTCGGTCTATGATACTTTGGAAGTATGTAGATAGAAGTGGAGGTAATGTTTATGTGATTGAGGGAGTTTGTGAGAGAATGTGAATTTGTTTGTTGGCGGGGGTGGTGATGTTCAGACAGAAAAAAATGTTCATAGAAGGTTAGTGCATAGGGTATAGATAGAGAAATTAGGATAGTAGTTAAGAATAAAACAGTTATGTATATAGTTTTCTGTAGTGAGGCCATTAGGATTTATAGGTGAGGAGATGTAGTATGAGGAGGGAGAGTACTTAATAAAAGTTACAATAGGGGTAAATAGTAGGAGATGAAAGTTTAAACTAGTCCTGGCTCCACAAAGTCTGCTGTTCACTTTTTCCCTTAGAACTGCTCTATCTCTCAAATTAAACACCATATTCTCATTCTAAGGCCCCTCACTGGTCCAAATAAGTAATTTTACAAGTTAGCACTAATAAACCATAAGCACTACTTACTCTTATACACTCTACGATTACCTTGTCCCCTATTGGTCCGTTTTAATTCAGTTCCCTATATTACTCTAGCATGTCCAAAGGTCAGTCAATGGTTTCCTCTCCAGTCCAGCTGGTGAATCTGGGAATTTTGAGGCAATGTTACAACTGTCTCACGTACATGGACAACACTCTCCTCCTCCAAACAGGTTCAAATATATGTGAGAGATGCAACCATATAGCCAAACTGTAGGCTGAGCTCTCTCATCTCAAAACTGGTGTAACCAGTCAGGAGGAGAAGGTAACCTCACACAACACAATTCCAGTATCACATAGTCCCACCACAACAGTGAACCAAACACATAAAAACACAAAAACATACTTGGAGGCTCTAAATAAAAATCTACCTAAGCAACAGAGACCTCCAAAGCAGACATCCAAGCAAACGCTACCCCAAAACAAAACACGTACAACACATAGCACACAAAGTCAGTGTGCCAAGCAGTCACAACTCTTAAGGCTGAATAACACACCTGATACTCTTGTAATAGGTGACTCTATTGTCAGACACACTGACGTCCCGCTCACCAGGCTGAATAAAGAGAAGGTCACAGTGAGCTGCCTGTGGGGTGCTAGGATCCGCCACATAACGCAAGCACTCAGGTCACTCCAAAGCAAATACAAATATGATTCAGTCATTGTACATGCTGGCGTGAATGACCTGAGATGTACCTCCCTTGACTACATGAAAAGAGACATAGAGGAGCTCTCTGATCATGTAGCCCAGGCCGGTATGACCCTGACCTTGAGCAGCATCTTACTCTCACCTAGAATGATGCCACAGTATAAAGACAAAATGATCGATTTTAACAATTGGCTAAAATTTTGGTGTCATTCAAAGGGGATCCAGTGTCTGTCAGCCTGGGATGACATGCTCGGCAAGCCATGTTGCTTCGCTAGGGACGGCTTGCACCTGTCACCCCTGGGCTTTCGGATATTGGCAAAGGATCTTGCCACCCCCATAGTGCCTTTTTTAGGCAAGGCCCAAAAGTCAAACCCACCTCCATAGATAGCACAAGGAACAAGAAACTAAGGGTAATGCTGCTAAATGCCAGAAGTCTTAACCTCAAGATGCATGCACTCGAAGCTCTCCTCAGTATGGAGAACATCGATATCTGTGCAGTGACAGAAACCTGGTTCAAGGCTCCAGAGAGCACCTCAACACTACCAGGTTATACCTCATATCATGTTTTTCGGCCCCAAAACCTGGACCGAACCACAAAAGGAGGGGGAGTTTCCATATTTATCAAGGATATCCACACCTCCAGGTTAATGGCATTACACGAAGTATCGGAGACCATCCATGTGCAGCTGACGGTGGGCAAGACTGCTTTTCAGTTTGTAGCATCCTACAGACCACCCTCTTAAAGTCAGGAATCCCACTTGGCTTTCCTGAAAACATTGGAGAACATGAAGATCTCTCCGAACACCATTATATTGGGCAACTTCAACTACCCAAACATAGACTGGGAGCATTACTCAAGCCCCAGCACCTTAGCCCAAAGGTTCCTGGAATTTAAAAACTCAAATGCTATGGAACAACTAGTCACCACTCCCACGAGAGGAGAAAACATACTATCATTACCAACATGGGGACTCTATGCTCCATACCAGAAGTATATCCCTCATTGGTATGATCAGACCATAAATTAATTTCACTGGATATCCACATCCCGACCCCACCCCCAGCCCAGAAAACCACAGTGAAAAACTTCTCAAAAGCGAACTTCACACTTCTCAAAACCAAAGTGGAATCCTTCAAGGCCCCAGGGCCAGTGGAAACTATGGCCCAAACTGCAGAATCCTATATAAACGCATTCTACGGACATCTCCAGGAATGCATGGATCATGCTATCCCAAACAAAATCAAGACCCAATCATCCAAAGGCAGGAGTCTAGTCTGGTGGACCCCAGCCATAAATAAACTGTACAACAGAAGAAGGAAGCTACTACATGATAGAGCAAAATCCCTAAAAGGGAAGGCATCTCTGATCAGTGCTAGCAAAAAATTACGATCCCTCATAAAATCCTCCAAGGCCAGCTTCGAGAGAAAAATTGCACAGGTCACTAAAGACAATCATAAGGCTTTTTTCAGTTATATTAGGAACCTGGGATGCAACTCCCAGACTTGTTCTGAGTTGATTCTAAGCGGCAAAAAATACACTGAACCCACAGACATCGCCAATATCCTGGCAGACAGGTTCAGTGCAAACTTCTCCACCCCCTTCCCCCCCCAAAAGAGCAAGTATCTATCCCGGCAGAGTGCAGCCTCCCAAACATCTCTGATGCTCAGCTGAAGGCCGCCCTCTCCAAAGCAAAAAAACACTGCTTCCATGGGACCAGATGGCGTCCCGGGTTGCATCCTACATGAACTCCAAGAAGAACTAATCCCTCAAGTAAAACTGCTGTACAATCTCAGCCTCACTACAGGATATGTGCCCAAAAAATAGCATACAGCAACAGTGGTCCCACTCCACAAAGGTGGCACCTCTGCGGACCCTGGAAACTATTGCCCCATAAGCCTGACTAGCCTAGTCTGCAAGGCTATGGAGAGGATCATCATGGAACTCATAAACAAAGACATTGGGGACCTACAGACACTAGATCCTACCCAATTTGGCTTTGTCAAGGGCAGATCCTGCCTTTTGAACCTGGTCGACTTCTTCGAAACAGTCACCAAGGCCATAGATGAGGAAAAGGTAGTCCACACAGCCTATTTGGACCTCGCAAAGGCATTTGACACAATACCCCACTCGGGCATCATAGATAAGCTATCCAGCCTAAATATAAACCCCTATGTCACAAGATGGGTCGCAAACTGGCTCAAAGACAGAACCCACAGAGTCAGAGTTGCTGGAGCCATGTCAGACTCGAAACCGGTCACAAGTGGCATCCCACAAGGTTCTGTCCTGGGACCTCTCTTGTTCGGTATTTACTTTTCTGAGGTACAGGCCAATGTGGGAGGACTATGGCTCACCAAGTTCGCAGATGACTGCAAACTGGGCGCCATAATCGACTCTCCAGCTGACACAAACATCCTTCAAAAAGGTCTCGCAGAGATGGATAACTGGTGCCAGAGCCATGGTCTAAAGCTAAATGCCAAAAAGTGTATAGTCATACCCTTGGCAAAAACAATGTGCTCACAAATTACCACATAGGTGGTAACCCATTAAGTACAGAGAAAGTAATTAGTGATCTGGGGACCCAAGTTGATAGCAATCTCTCCTTTGACAACCACATTGCCAAAGTGGTTAGAAAGACCTTCTACATAGCCCACCTCATCATAAAAGGATTCACATCTAGATCAAGAGAGGTAATCGTGCTCCTTTATTCATCCCTCATCAGGCCCATCATAAAATACAATGCCCCCTTTGAGATGTACCTTACCCGACACCTGCAGCGATTAGAAAGACCCCAAAAGTACCTCACCAGGAGGATCAAGGGACCCAAACAGATGCCATATGCTGCTCGGTTAAAAAAACTCCAGCTCTACTCAGTTGCATACTGCCTACTTTGAGGAGATCTATGCCTGTCATATAAAGCTATGTCCAACCCAGAATTAATGGACATGCTCCACCTCAGTAAATCTAAATCCCTTAGAGTCACGCGCTTGAGGGACTTGAACCTCAGCACAGAAATAAATAGAACATGCTGGAGGGACAGATTCATAACCCAGAGGCTCTCTTCGCTCTGGAATAGAATTCCAATTCATGTTAGGCAGAGCACCTCACTGACTCTCTTCAAGAAGAATCTTGATGAGTGGATGGAGGATCGTAGGTTTGTCCCGGGGATTACTTCCGTGTCACTATTAGACAGAGGCACAGTAAACTAAACTTTAAAAAGGGCACAGTATACTCAAATCAAGGGGTGGCATAAGCCAAACACAATTCAGGCTAGGCTTATAAATGCCCCAGGGCAGATAGCCTAGAATGAACCTATGAACCTATATAGTGCAACCAGTACAGGATAATAAGTGTGCAGAGATGATGGAGAGAAGTTAAAGGTGTGAAGCTAATTGAGGAGTGGTTAGGATGGGGTGGAGCTATTAAGTGGTAATAGTCACTGATAGGTTAAAGAGGGGAAGGGGGCATGGATACTGGGGTATAAGGTTAACAGCACTGGGGTGGGTGGGAATTGGGGGTAGGGTAGGGGAGCAGAGTGAGCCCGCAGGGTGAACGGAGCAGGAAGAGCAGGTCAAGATTGTACAGAGACAATGTGAGAGCAGCAGATGTCTGAGGCAGTGCAAATATTTACAGATAAGTACAGTGTGATACAACAGGTGTAAGATAGAGAAGGATAGTGGAAGGAGGAAAAAGATGTATAGCTAGAAGGTGGGAGGAGAAAGGATAAGAACAGTGAGATGCCGCAGGGAGATAATCAACTAGTCAAGGGATACAAATTTTGAGAGTATTCAGAAATGATACCTGTGAAAATAGAGGAGAGAGTATTAGCTAACATATAGATAAGGGTGTTACCTATTGGTCAGAGAGCAGAAAACTGCAAGGTAAATATAATATAGATAGCTAGTAGAGGTAGTTCAGATAGTGGGTTCAGGGGGGGGTTAAGTTTAGAAGTTGCTACAGGGATAGCGAGGAGTCTGGCTGCTGGCTTCCTGACTCAGTGGCTATAATACTTCATGTACTTAGATAAACTACAGTTAATACAAGTATCTTAATGAAGGACCAGGGTGGAACGTACTTTCTGAAACCCTTTAAGACTGGGAGAAAAACAGTACTGGGGTAGTAGAAATTCTTGATTCGATGTTGGGATGGCTAGAAATTAACAGGAGGGGATCCTTAGAGATCAGGCAGATCCTTTAGTGCAGGATAGGAGGTAGTGAGTTTCTGAAACCCTTTAAGACTGGGAGAAAAACAGTACTGGGGTAGTAGAAATTCTCGATTCGATGTTGGGATGGCTAGAAATTAACAGGAGGGGATCCTCATTAAGTTGAGTCTTGATAAAAAAATAAATAATAAGTGCAATTTTATATTTAAAATGTATTTTGGTCCAAACACATTAAGGACTTACATAAGAGTGGAAGTCTGAGTTATTGTGAAAGACTAAGAGCACTTGGTCTTGTACAGTACCCTTTGCAGTGGTCTGGGAGGTGAGCTTGCCTCGGACGTGTTGGGCATATGGGGAAAGCTGATTCTAGGGCTGTCTGGGGTTGCCGGGAAGTGCTAGAGAGTCATCAGATTTCATTAGTGGAAATATCTATGGGAATGGAAGGTGTGTTAAGTGGTTCACTGGCAGAGTGGCCACTGCATGGAACCGGCTGGTAAAATGGAACAGGACAAATATTGGTTTGGATATTTTAAGAACAGCCTGGAAACACACCACATGAACTATTGAATGGTATTCTGGCAAAACTGGATGGGCATTGTTGCCCATGCTTGAAGTACTGATATGTGTATATGTAAGGATGCAAATATACTTATAACAAATAAGAAACTACAAGGGTCTCATAATTTAAAGTCTATGGACTGTATAAACATGCTTGGAAGGAGCTAATAATAAGAATAACCATTACAGCTTGTGGTCTCTAAAATAAATAAGCAACAGCCAAAAAAAAAAAACAAAAAACACACACAATAGTTATGTAATGTATGATTTTCGTACATCTGGACTTAAATATATAATCATCATATACGATGAAGCAATCTACTGAATTTAGATATTAAAGACAGGTTTTAATAATATGAGCTTGTGTATAATAACACTACTATCTTAATTTCCTCTCCTGTTTCATCTGTAACTAACCCCAGCTTTAATTCTATATCCTTTTAAGAATGTCAAGGTAAAACTGGATAATGTCTACACTTGCCTTGATTTTATAGTATAAAGTAAAGTGACTGTGCAAAGTAGCATACCTTTTCTTAAGGTTTACTGGGTGGTTTCTATTCATTTTGCACTTCACAGTGAGTGTCTGCAGAGTTCATTCAACCATTGGCTAGCCTTCTCCTTCCCTGTAGTCTTTACCCCTCCCTCCTCCAGCTCTTGTTCTGTATTGGATAGCCTGAGGTAATTTAAACCCAGGGTGCCATTTTGTTTTTTTTTTTGTTTCAAATCCAACAGCAGCTGTTTGTCTCCCTTGGTGTGTAATCATCCTACTGTAAGTTTTTGCATTCAAGGTATGCTGTACATTGTGGTTTAATACATAATTATTTAGTACACCATCTTATACTACATGTTTCTGTTATTTTTAACACTGCAGGATGCCTTTAGATAATTCTGCTTAATGAACTGCTGTCACATATGCACCCAGATATGTTCTGTTTTTTCTTGTTTATTGTTATAGAGCCAGAAGGGCTATTTCACGTTGCATTTCACTGCTCTGTCTAACTGCATTGACTAGTTTTTAAATATTTTGAAAGTGTATCTTGCTTAATTTAGTAGAGGACTGTTTTATGTATTTACATTTTATTTTTGTATGTTGCCATAAGAAAAGATTTTATGTTATCAGGTGCTGAAGCAGGAATAACCATTGCCTGATGTTTTTGTTATTGACTATTGCTAAACAAAAGTCCAATCTGACTGGTCACACAGTATGTGCTGCCTTAACCTAATGCTCTCTTACATTTTTCATCTATTTTTCTTTCAGTAATCCAAACCATCCTTCAGGTCAAGCAGGTCTCTGCCCCCCCCCCATATTAAGCAGTGGACATTTCAAAATTTTCTCTTGAGCACTGGGCACCCACAGACACTTGTCCTGCAACTAAATAGGCTAAATACTAATGTAGGTGCTTAACTTCCAAGTGTCTAGACAGTAAAATACCTTACCTGCATTAACTTAAACCAATGTTAGTGAGTGTATTGGTACATTTTTGCTGTATAGTTCCTTAGTCAAACCTCTGTACTGATGAGTATATCACCAGGAATAAACAGCTGTATATTGCTCTCCAGTTAGTGCCCCCCCCCAAACTAAAGTCAATTTTCTTTTGAGAAATACTCAAATCTATAAAATAGCATTTTATTTCCTCTCCAGTTTCATCTGTAACTAACCCCAGCTTTAATTCTATATTCTTTTAAGAATGTCAGAACATTATACTCTGTACCCATAACATAGTCTATAACTTAGTGTAAACATACAGTTTAAATTACAGTTAAAATTTCAGTTTAACATATAACAATTTAAGCTAACACTACATACTTACCAAAGCCTAAAGAAACACTTGGAGTCAGTGTTAGCCCGCTTTGCTCGCTCTCGCTGCGCTTGGGCTTGCTCCTCTACCATTCCTGCCCCCTATTCCCACCCGCCCCCACTACTTCTACATTTATTCTAACCCCTAATCACCTGACCAGTAGTCCAACCCCTAATTCCCTAACGACTAGCCCAACCCACTCATCCTACCTCCCCCCAATCCAATTACATCCCACACTGATCCCACTCCCAACAAGTCATTTCTAGACAACACAGCTCTACCCTCACACACAGCCAACCAGGAATACTAGTTGTACTTCTCACTCAAAGTAGTATCATGTTACCCACACTCACATCCCTATCACTAGCTCTACTATCACTAACCTTCCTAACTTCCTTACAAACAGACCTACCACTGCACAACTACAATCACACTACCCACACTAGCCCACCCTCTCGAACCCACTCAGACTTCTACATCTGCCCTACAATCATAAATCTTTCAACTACATATTACTCACTAACAAAAATTACACCATCTCATCACACTAAGAAAAACTCTCATAGACCAAGCTCACAAACAATTAATATTAAAAAACACATACTGACACTCCTACAAACTCTGCTAACCTCTGGTGACATTCACCCAAATCCAGGTCCCCTCTCAGCTAGACAAATATCTGACCTGCTAATCCTAAATCTCAACATAAGAAGTATTGCCAACAAGCTAGCAGACCTACATGCATTCATAGCCCACTACAACCCTGAGATACTCGCCATTACAGAAACCTGGCTTAAACCCAGTATCCAAGATGAAGACTTTCTTCCATCAGGGTATAATACACTTAGATCTGATAGACCAAACAGGAAAGGAGGAGGAGAAGCCATTCTCTTTAAAAACACCCTTAACCTCTAGCTCCTGCACACCACACCACCCACTTTTCAAAATGCTGAAGTCCTATTTTCTGTCCTATCCATAAGAAACACCAAGAAGATCAATATAATATGCTGCTACATACCTCCAGGCAACAACTCGCTCATAATAGAAGACATCCTACACTGGACAAAGGACAATCTACCTCAGGAAACAATCCTACTAGGAGACCTTAACACTGACAGGGCAGCCTGTAACTCAAGCAACCCCTCTACTCATATCAATCTATATGGGTTCTCTCAACTAATTAAAGAACTAACTAGAATAGATGAGAAAACAAAGAGAGAATCCATACTGGACTGGACACTAACCAACTATCCCAAACAAAACTATACAGTAGGCTGTCTCCCAGATGACTTAAGTGATCATCTCCCCACCTTCCTACTCCAGGAACACTCCAATCACCCCAAACCAGTAGTCTACAAATGTGTACGCGATGACTGTAACCTTACCCCATGATACCTAAATACTGTCCTAAGCCACTGCAACTGGGAACCACTATGGACACTTGTGTTAGACCAGGCAGTAGACTACTTCAATACTACCTTCTCTAACATCATTAACAGTCTAGCTCCCAGCAGAAAGATCAGAGTTAAAGCCAACTATGCACCCTGGCTAAATAGGGACACCAGAGCCTTAGTAAAAGCTAGAGATAAAGTCTGGAAAATCTGGAAAACTGACAAAACCCCTAGCTCCAGACAATACAATCAACAGCTTAGAAACAAGGCCAAGGCTGAATCCAAAATAAACAAACAAAACTATTTTGTTAGTGCCCAAAGGAAATATTCAAATAGTCCACAAAATTCTGGCATGCCTTTAACTCCCTCCTAAAGCTAGGCAAAACCACAAACCCAGCACCCATCTCTACTAACAATACTCTAGACATAGCTTCTCAATTTAATAACCATTTTACTAAATCCATCTTAGCCCTGTCCAGTCAAATAACCAAAAACAGTCTACCTCAATCACAACCTAACCTATCCCACACCACCCCCTTTCAGCCTATCACCAGTGCCCACCTCAACTATCAAAAACCTCCTCCTAAAACTAAAGCCAACCACACTAGCAGCTGATAACATACCTGCTGCATACCTAAAAATGGCTAGTGACTCCCTATCATATCCTGTCTCCATCCTTATCAACCGCTCCATACTAGAATCCTACATACACAAACTCTGGAAAGTATCTCACATCATTCCTCTCCATAAAGGAGGTAATTCTTATGAATTCTCCAACTACAGACCTATTGTCATCCTTTGCCCCTTATCCAAAATTCTTGAGAAATGCATCAACTTGCAAGTGATGACATTTCTTAACACACACAATCTACTATCTACCACACAACACTGTTTCCGTCCACATCACAGCACTACCACAGCCCTTCTATCCTTCACTAATTATATAAACCTTCACAGGAATGATAACAAATATGTATCAGCCATTTTCCTAGACCTCTCAAAAGCATTTGATATGGTCTCCCACTCCATTCTACTAGACTCACTACTAGACTAACATCATTATCCTTCACCTCCTCTACTATAGCCTGGTTCAGAAGCTACTTGTCTGACAGGCAACAATCAGTCCAGTGGAAAGGAACTCTGTCTACACAACTTCCAACCACCATAGGTGTCCCACAGGGCTCTATACTGGGCCCACTATTGTTCTTTATTTTCACAAATAACCTCAAATGCTCTACACAACATGCCACACTCATACAATATGTGGATGATTCAACCCTGATCTGCTCCGCCTCATCTCCCACCACCCTACATACACTCACTCAAGATACCTTTATCTCAGTAGAAAAATGGGTAACGGGTATCCAACTAATTCTAAATCCCAAAAAAGACAAAACTGCTACTATTTACCCCTAATAGATAAAAAAAACCCTCTCCTTTACCATAACATCTAAGGATGGCACCAACATCTCCCCTTCTAACCACACCAAACTTCTGGGCATTGAAATAGACAATAATCTCCACTTTGATGTTCACATCTCACATACCATAAAACTAGTACACAAAAAACTAGGCTCCCTATACAGGCATAAGTCCTTTCTCTCATAAAAAGCAAGAGTCGCTCTTGCACAAATCCACCTTCTCTCAACTCTATTATATGCAACACCAATCTTTACCCAAATCAGACAATGTGACCTAGACAAACTAGAATCATGCTACAATAAAATAGCCAAGTTTGCTACTAACTCAACCTATAGAACCCATCACTGTGCTGCACTAAAAGAACTAAAATGGCTTGAGCTACCACAGCTACTTAACTATCACCAGCTGGGCACAGCCTACAATATTCTCAAATATCCTGAAAAAAACCCTCATTAGCCAACCTACTTACTATCTATACTGCAAACTGGTACCTAAGATCCAGTGAAAAATCTCTCCTCTCCATCACCAAGGCTAACAATAATGCAGGGAAAGGGTTCTACTCCCACACTGTTGCCAGAAACTGGAACTCTCTTCCCCTATCCATGTCCGCTGCCACTTCCACATCCATATTCAAAAACTCCCTCAAATCGCACCTTCTTAGTACCTGGTTATGCCCTTGTATCACATAACCCTACCCATACTACTATTAACTCCCCAAATTCCTCTCTGATCACATGCTGGAGCTCTGATCCCCTGTATACTTGGTCATCTGAAAGGGTACGTTTAACTGTAGAATCTTACTTGATATATTTTCTTCTCTTACCAATGTATAACTGACATTGTCTTTTTACCCATGTTCTATATCTTCTTTTACCTGGAGTGTTTTTATTAATTTCTTGTTATATTACTATGCTCAGCATACATGATGTAACCTGTTTTGTACTGTATTTGTATAACTTGATGTTGGAGCTTTTCTCCCCGGGCCTCCGCTGAAAATGGACCTGGTCCAGTCGGAATTTCCCGGTTAACAAATATAAAATAAAATAAATAAATAAATAAACTTGTCATAAATGACATACAATACATTGAACATTAAGGGGAAGCATGATGATTTTCTTATATAAGTAAATATGCATAACAAGTCATGTAATTGCTTTAACTTGAATTGTAGTTTTTGTAACCCATCTTGACCACATATAATACTTACGCGGTTACCAAGGTAACTAATGCTTTATACATGACATCAAACTGACAATATTGTTCAAGGGAAACAATAGAAGCCTGAACTAGGAATGTCACAGAATGATACAGAATGTAACAATCACATGCTGGACAAATAGTATTAAATTGACAATAATCACTCAGTTTAACTTTTGCTGATTATACAAAATAAATGTTGCCATTTAAATCTAAAAACTTTCACTATATGCCATAAAATGGCAATTTATAAATATGGAAAGGGAATTTGCAATGATTATCACAATAAGTGATTTTTTTGTTTTTAACCTATAATTTCACTCATTTTATAATAAGAAATGAGATGTGAAAATCCTTATGTGTAGGAAATGGGGGGAAGAGGGATGCACTGATAATTAAAATGCACTAACTTTCATCAATGTTCACATAAAACAAACCTGATGCTTTAAGTAAGTTAGCAACAAAGTGATTACTTAAATACTGGCAAACAATGAAATATAACATATGATATATCCAGTAAAATACATTGTATTATAAACATTAGGTATACATATTATTACCATCTATTTATATTAAGTAATATGTTTTGAAAGACTTCATCAATAAAGGTGAATATGTTAAATAACTGTGTGCTATAATCTTTTACTGAGGTTTTATATTTGATACATCCTACTTTACTATGATTGAATTGCTTGTCATCTATCTTTCATGTAAATATTAATTGCTTATACAATAAGTAGACATTTATATTGTATTAGAATTCTGTCTAATCTACAATAGTACTATATCTGTTCAAAATAATATAAATATTGCTTATTCTTATTACAAATATTGTCCATATGATAATCCAATTTATAGAGCTCAGATGTTCTGGATTGTCAAGGTATGAGCAATAATATGATGGACTTAGGTTTATCCATCAGATTAGGAATGATTTTCATTCCATGGCTAGTGCAGATCTTAGTTTTGTTAACATTTATTAATTTAAATTTATTTCACAAAAACATTTTTAGTATGCCTGACCAAAACATTACTTTATTGGTAAACACTCAAAGTATAAAACTGATCATTTCCTTTACAAGCTCAAACATATACTTTATAGTTATCAGAGGAAAATGTTTAATAGTCACAATAAAACAAAAATACATAGTCTAAATAACCTAAGATGGATTTAACTTTATTATCTTTAAATACCAGTGGCTTAAACAATCCTAGCAAGAGATCAAATCTACTGAAATACTTAAAACTGAAAAAAGCACAAATTGTCTTCCTTCAAGAAACTCATTTCAAAATAAATGACAATTATAAATGGAATCCTAAGGAATATATGATATTGGTGTAATCCACTTATAAGACAAAGACAGAAGGGGTAACAATTTTATGGAAAACAAATGTGATTAACCCATAAATCATTTATAAGTATGAAGATAAAGAAGGCCTTATGGCATTAGTAATAGTTAAATATAATAACAGAATATACTATCTATACTGGTTCCCAGGCATTGGAACAGGAACTGTTAAGAAACACTTGGATTTAATTTCCAATAATTATAAAGGCAACTTAATATTAGGAGGAGATTTTAACTGTATATTTGATATTTCTGAAACTACAAATAAAAGACTGCTGTGTATATCTGGTGTATCAAAAGCTTTAAACAAGTGGGTAGAATCATTTCATCTTGTAGATACTTTCAAATTTAAAGAATATAAATCTTTGTTGTTTTCCCATCAAGATTACAGATTTGGTATCCAAACTAGAATAGATACAATATTTGCTGCCCATGGCTTACACTCTAAAATCATTAATTTCTCAATTATTCCCTGCCCCTTTTCAGACCATAATTCATTGATACTAAAGCTTCAAAATGTGTACAAATCATTAATCTTTAACTCCAGAATTCCAGCATATATATAACTAAAATTAAAGAGTTCCAATCCTGGTTATTATCTGAATTACAGTTCTTCTTAGATATTAATTACACCACAGAGATAAATAAAATAATGACATGGGACTGATTAAAATCTTACATATATGGTAAAACCCTTACTTGGTATAAAAAAAAAATCAGAGACTGGGATTCTGAATTATTAGATCTACAATCTAAACTTTTGTTAGTAAAAGCTGAAAAAAATCAAAATCATTTGGAGATGAAAAAGAAAGCAGAAGTATTAAACAATAAATACAACAAAATCCCAACACATAAAACTAGTTTAGCTTTAGAAAAACTAAAAATTAATACCTTGGCCACTTCTCCTAAATATCTACATAATTTATCCACAAGAATCAAAATATAATCAAAAGCTAATAACATTAAAAGTATCTTCCATGAAAAGAAAGGGAAAAATGTCTCGGATATAGGTGATATTCTTGATGCCTATAGAAATTACTATATGGAACATTAACGCAAACGACAACCCGACTGGTCTGGACCTAGGCAATAAAGGATCAACGCAGCTTCCACAGCAAGTCCATTTAATGTACAAAAAACATCAAAAAATACACGACAGGAACTGGATCCACAATATACATCCACAACAGTTCTGATGAAGTCTGCCATCGGCGGATGAAAGCGCTTAACTGTTGTGGATGTATATTGTGGATCCAGTTCCTGTCGTGTATTTTTTGATGTTTTTTTGTACATTAAATGGACTTGCTGTGGAAGCTGCGTTGATCCTTTATTGCCTAGGTCCAGACCAGTCAGGTTGTCGTTTGTGTGAGTTGTTCACGTTTTTGCTGACTTACTATATGGAACATTTCCAAAAAGAAAACATACATATTGATCAATTAAATCTCGATGAAAAATGTTCTAATATAAAAAAATACCAGAAAAATTAAAACTAGATCTGCAAGCACCCATATCCCACAAATAAATTACAGATACAATAAAACGGGGTAAAATAATAAAGCTCTAGGTATAGATGGCATAATTATGGAAATATATAAACTTTTTCCTTCAACGATACTATCCCTCTTCAATAAAACTCTATTAGAAATTCAGTCACAGGCTTTAATACCACCCTCTTGGAGATATTCCTTAATCACACCAATCCTAAAGTAAAACAAATCCCCAAACTTCTGTACCTCATATAGACCTATATCATTATTAAATAATGACTGTAAGATATTTATGATAATATTAACTAACAGAATGAAAATACCACTATCCAAAACAATAAATAATAATCAAACTGGATTTATATATCATAGACACACACATTACAATTAAAAGGATAATTTTTCTTATAGATTATGTTAATAAAAAAAATAAAGAAACACTCATAACTAGCTTAGATATAGAGAAAGCCTCTGATTCCCTAAATTGGGACTATTTATTCAAAATCCTAATGCTGTTTGAATTTCCTGCATCCTTTGTTCATCTCCTAAAGAATATGTATACAAATAATTCAGTGTATGTCAAGCTGGGTCCTTTTACCTCTGAATCTATACATATAACAAAAGGCACTAAACAAGGATGTCCCATGTCACCGATTCTATTTGCTATGGCTATTGAAATATTGGCAGATTCAATCCGTAACAATATAAAAAATCAAAGGAATAGATGTTTACGAGCAATACAATTCTAAAGCAATGCTGTTTGCTGGTGATATATTACTAACATTATCTAATACAAAAGAGACATTAGAAGAATTATATATATTAATTGACACATTTCATATGACTTCAGGACTCCATTTCAATAAATCAAAATGTTTATTTTTCAATAAAAAAAAGAACTGCAGACTAAGGGGGAATCACATCATAAGAAAACAAGAATCTACCTTAAAATATCTAGGAATTGAGTTATGCAAGGATAATAATGAATTAAAATATCTAGGATTTGAGTTATGCAAGGATAATAATGAATTAGTCTCAAAGAACTACAATAATATCATCAACACAATTAAAATCTCTGTGGAAAAATGAAACAAAATAATATTAACATTTAAAGATAGACTACAGTTAATAAAAATGGTTTTACTGCCCAAGATCCTATATATAGCCTTGGCAATACAACCGTTACCAGAAAGGAATATACTTAAATAAATAAATTCATGCCTAATAACATTTTTATGGTTTCCCAAAAGAAACAGAATAGCTTTAATATATCATATCAGACCATGGAAACAGGGAGGATTAAACTTTCCTGATATAGAAACATATATAAAAGCATCAATATCTAAAACAATCTCATATTGGATAAGTCCAAATTACTCTGCAAATTGGAAAGAATTACTAACTGTAATATCAATAAATTAATTTGATTTACAAAACAAATTTCAAATAACAGATAAAAACAAATTGCCATGGCACATATTATGTATTAGTATGCAATATAACATAACTAAACCCACTAAAACTGGTATGATTAATTATTACATTGACTCATTTAGGAAAATTATTAATGCAAATATAGATTTAAAAATCTGGTTTGATCCTTTAACACCATTTATAGTTACAAAGAACTTTCTACATAAAATATATAGATAAATTATTAACTCCTGGGAACAGAATGGATTTGTTTGTTGGCTCCAATGTATCAAAGAACTAAAAGTTTTAGATATGCAAGTAATAAGAACAACATACAAAATTCCACAACAGGACTGGCTAAATTTACAGAGTATTCTGTCATATTTGCAAGATTTAAGTAGAATAATTAACAAATTTTCATTTAAAGAAATACCTAAATTTACAAAATACACATATGACATCAAATATAATGACTTTGACATGAGAAACAGTGTTTCAAAATTTTACAAAATATTGATAAACTATAAAACAACACCCAAAACCTCATATTGGAAATATATAACAAGAGGGCACTTAATACAGTTACCAATAAAATATACATATTTTACACAATACTGGAATTTTTTTAATTGGAAATGCTTGCACAGAGTATTCTTAACTCCAGACAGAATCAGTAAAATTAGTTCTTCCATAAAAGGAATATGTTGGAACTGTGAGCAAGTACACAATGAAGATTGG
Organism: Protopterus annectens; assembly: GCF_019279795.1. NCBI lineage: Eukaryota > Metazoa > Chordata > Ceratodontiformes > Protopteridae > Protopterus > Protopterus annectens. Next base: position 572,929,171 of record NC_056736.1, read on the forward strand.
AACCACATTTTCTTTGATTTTGTTAAAATTAAGCCATTCTGGAATGGTATTAATAACTTTCTACAAGCTATATTTAATGAATCATTTTATTTAACTAAAGTTCTTGTATTATTAAATGTGAACGAAGGTCCTCATTTGAATAGGTCAAACATGTATCTGGTATAGATAGGTTCATAGATTAGTACTAGTCTGACTGCTCTTGTGAGCCATTTTAAGCCTAGCCAATTATCCCTTGTGAGACTCAAACCCTGCACCTTGTGTTTGTAAGGCAAACATCTTAACCATTAGGCCACCCTTGGAGATCATTTTATGAGTATGGCCTATACTTGCAATTTCAAGGAAGTGTATAACAAGAAGATGGAATACAAACACGATACCAACTTTGGAAGACTTCTACCACCTATGGAAGACCACAGGATTATTGGAAATTAAAATTAAATAACTAAGAACAACCCTTGGGGAAAAGGCTTATCGTTGACTGACACTATACAATAACTGATTAGACACTCTGATAATGGATTGGACATACTTATGAAGTAACTGCATACATTAAGATCTGTTATAGTGTCAGGCTAATGTAAGTTGTGTACATAGTTATTTAGGATGTTATGTATAAATACTATGGAATTCATTCAAATGTATTTGAAAAATAATAAAAAAACATTTTCAGAAAAAAAAAAAAAGGAAATGCTGACTCTTCGCCAGAGTCATGGCGGTAATGAGGAAGGGAGAAATTGGACCCCAGAAGCACAAAAGGTCAGTAAATTTCTTCTGCAGTTTACAGAGGGGGATAATTTTGATAGTTTCATTCATATGTTTGAGAGGGTATGTAAACAATATGATGTTGACCAAATGCTCTGGGTATGGTTCCTGACCCCCTTACTCCATGGTAAAGCTGTAACTGTGTTGTCTAAAATTTCTGATCAGGAATGTTTTGATTATACTACTGTTAAGAAATGCTAGTTAGAATGTTTTAAGCTAACACCTAAAACTTATAGGAAAACGTTTCATGAGCATAGACGCAAGGCAGATGAAAGTGTGTGTGACTATGTTGCTGAACTGAGCACTTATTTTCATAGGTGAGTGAGTGGATGCCAGGTCACCACTTTTGAAGGGCTGGCAGACCTTTTAGTGAGGGAACAAGCCCCTAGCACTTTGCCTGAGGACATGAGGATCTGGTTAGCTGATAGACAATGTGCTACTTGCATTGGGGAAGAAGGGAGACCTATACCTAACAAGCAGGGCATCCCTTCACAGGAAATTGACCCCTAGTACTGCTCATGGGTCTAAAGGAACCCATGGTGAGCAGCATAGACTGCCCCAACAGAATCTGCCAGTAGCAGGGGAAGACACTAGTCCAGGTACACGTCCAGGACCTAGGGTTAAATGGTTTGAATGCAACCAATGGGGCCATGTGGCATACAGATGTCCACAGAGGCAAGGTGGGGAACAGAAGGTGAGAGAGCCAGTAAGTGGGAAGGACAAAATGCCAACAGTAGGTTGTCTGGAGACAACAAGGGTACCAAACTACCATCCTGCAGATGTCCTGATAGGGAAGGATTTGGATGAGGCAGTACCATGTGCTAATGCAGTTACACTCAGTCAGGCTTTGAGACAAGCATGTGGGTCTGGTAGCCTGGGGAGACCCAGACAGACCACATACTTGCAGCCAAGACTGGTGAGGTGGTTACTTCAGGGAGAAAGCTATGCTGTAGCAGTGAGACTGAAGGTGAGCCACAGCTGCTTGTGGGTACTGATGTACCATTGGACAGAGTGACTGCAAAGGTAGAGGTGAGTAGTAGTACCCAGGTTGACAGTGAGGCACCACTGTCAGAGGATGCCAGAATTCCTGTGGAAGGGGAGCTGGGAAGGGTTACAAACAGAGAGTTGAGACAGGCTTAGCTCTCACACCCTACATTGCAAGGCCTGAGGCAGGTAGCTAGTGAGGCACCTGATTCACAAGGGAAGGGTAAGCTGCATAGTGAGACAAAGGGTTACTTTATAGTGGACCCCTGACAGTGGGCTAGAAGGTGAAAGAGTACAGCAGTTGGTAGTGCCCAGAGCCTACCATCTGGTGCTTCTAGCCATAGTCAATGATATTCCCTTTGCAGGTCATATGGGCATAAAACATACAAAGAGACGTATTATGCAGAACTTCTGTTGGTCTGGAATTTCCAGAGATGTAACAGGGTACTGCAGGACCTGTGAGCAGTGCCAAAAGGTAGGCAATGCAGGAGACAAGGTGAGAGCTCCTTTGATGCCTTTGCCATTTCAGAGGGTAGCTATGGATATTGTGGGACATCTGAGTACCCCAAGTTCCACAGGGAAAAAGTATATCCTAGTGGTAGCGGATTATGCTACAAGATACCTTGATGCAGTGGCTTTGTCCTCTATTGAGGCAGAAAAGGTGGCAAATGCTTTGTTAAAGATTTTCAGCAGGGTAGGTTTCAATACTGACTGACAGAGGTGCCAATTTCATGTCAGACCTGCTGGCTTGTCTGTGGAAGTACTGTGGGGTGAAGCACCTGAAGATCACCGCCTAACATCCACAGACTAATGGTCAGGTTGAGAGGTTAAACTCTACAACCAAGTCCATGCTATGGGCATTTGCAGACCACTTTAAGAGGGAGGGGACAAATATTTGCCCCATCTGTTGTTTACTTACAGAGAGGTTCCCCAGGAATCCACAGGTTTTTCACCCTTTGAGTTGCTGTATGGGCACAGGGTGAGGGGACCTCTAGATTTAATTAAAGATGAGTGGGAAGGTGAGTGTGAATCTCACAAGACGTCTGTTGAGGCATATGTCCTAAACCCCAGGACAAGGCTCAAGGAACTCATGGACTTGGCCCAGGAGAACCTGGCAGAAGCCCAACAACAGAAAAATTTATGGTATGTCAGGAATGCTCGAGCTAGAGAGTATGCTGTAGGGCATCAGGTAATGGTTCTCATTCCTGTCAGACACAACAAGCTGCAAGCAGCTTGGGAGAGATCCTATAAGGTTGTAAGAAAGGTAAGTGATGTTAACTACATGGTAAAACTGCTAGGCAGGAGGCAGGACCACAAATTGTACCATGTTAACAGGATGAAACATTACCATGACAGGCAGGCCCTTGGGCTGAGCATTTGCAGTGGATTACAGGAGGAGTCTGAGGGAGATCTGGTGACTGATCTTCTCAGTGAGGCTCGGGCTGACACCTCAGTGGAAGGGGTAGCAGTGTCCCAGCAGCTTTCTCCTACCCAGGTTTGAGAAATCCGAGCAGTGTTATGGGAGTTTGGGGACATGTTCACTGGGAAACCAGGGTGCACCACCTAGTGCAGCACCAAGTGGATACAGGACCTGTAAAACCTATTAGGCAGGCCTCTTATAGGGTGCCTGAGAGAGTCAAACAGACTCTGAGGGAGGAGGTACAGGAAATGTTGGAACTAGGAGTAATTCAATAGTCCAACAGTCCCTGGGCCTCCACAGTGGTGCTGGTGCCAAAGAAGGATGGCAGCACCAAGTTCTGTGTGGACTACAGGAAATTAAATAGTCACACAAAGTCAGATGCTTACTCCATCCCTAGGACAGATGAGGCCCTATAGCAGCTGGGTGGGGCTAAATATCTTACCACCATTGATCTTACCAAGGGTTACTGGCAGGTGCCCTTGACTCCCAGTGCTAGAGAGAAGTCAGCCTTTGTGACTCCTTTTGGCTTGTATGAGTTCGCAAAGATGCCCTTTGGGATGAAAAATGCCCCAGCGACTTTCCAGAGGCTGGTAGATCACATCCTAGCAGGAGGGTTTGCCCTTGCTTATCTAGATGATATTGCCATCTTACAGCCCTTCCTGGCAAGAACACCTTCAACATGTCAGTGAGGTGCTGAGCATGACTACAAAAGGCAGGGTTGACCATTAAGCCCAGCAAATGTCAGGTGGATATGGCAGAGGTCTCCTACCTGGGACACAGAGTGGGGATTGGTAAGATCAGGCCAGAACCTGCCAAAGTAGAAGCCATTCAGGCATGGCCTACACCTGTTACCAAAAAGCAGGTGAGGGCATTCTTAGGGACAGCAGGGTACTACAGAAAGTTCATCCCCAGTTATAGTACCATAGCTGCTCCCCTCACAGACGTGACAAGCAGGAACAGGCCAGATAAGGTAGTGTGGACCCCAACATGTGAGCAGGCATTCCAGGAGCTTAAGTAAGCTTTGGGAGGATCCCCTGTTTTAGCCAGTCCAGATTACAAAGAATTTGTTCTGCAGATGGATGCTTTGAACCGTGGGGTGAGGGCTGTACTTAGCCAAATTTCTTCAGAGGGAGAAGAGCACCCAGTGGTTTATCTTAGTCATAGGCTCCAACCCAAGGAGGAATGCTATACAGCTGTAGAAAAGGAATGTCTAGCCATAGTGTGGGCACTGCAGAAACTCCAGCCTAATTTGTATGGAAGGAAATTCACTGTAGTGACAGATCACAATCCCCTAACATGGTTAAATAGCGCCAACCAGCAAAATGCCAAGTTGCTAAGATGGAGCCTAGGGTTGCAATCATATGATATGTCAGTGCAGCACCGCAGTGGGATTAGCAATGCAAATGCAGATGGGCTCTCAAGACAGGGAATGGTTTAAGGTATACTCAGATAGATCAAACCTTTTCAAGCAACGTTTCTCAAGGGTCACCTGAAAAACTAGCTTGAGTTCTCCAGGGAGGGATGTCTGAAGATAGGTGAAGGATGCCAGCCTAGCTAGATAGAATTTTGTAGATAATTCTGTCATTTGTAAATATTAATATAAGTCACAGGCTTGTTCTCTTAAATGTGAAAATACTGTATTGGATGTTGAACTGAATAAAATGTAACACAGTGCACTCTGCTGTAAGAAAGCTGATAAGTCAAGCATTGTGAAATGCTTTGATCTAAAACTCAGAGCCAAGATGTCTAGAGGGAGGCATTCTGCCTATTGTTTTGAGGCCAGAGTTAATAGGTTCATAGGTTCATAGGTTCATACTAGGCTATCTGCCCTGGGGCAATTATAAGCTTAGCCCGATTCTGTATGGCTTACGCCACCCCTTGATTTGAGTATAATGTGCCCTTTTTAAGGTTTAGTTTACTGTGCCTCTGTCTAATAGTGACACGGGAGTAATCCCTGGGACAAACCTACGATCCCCCATCCACCTATTGAGATTCTTCTTGAAGAGATTCACTGAGGTGCTCTGCCTCACATGAACTGGAATTCTATTCCAGAGCGAAGGGAGACTCGGGGTTATGAACCTGTCCCTCCAGCAAGTTCTATTTATTTCTGTGCTGAGGTTCAAGTCCCTCGAGCGTGTGGCTCTAAGGGATTTAAATTTACTGAGGTGGAGCATGTCCATTAATTCTGGATTTGACATAGCTTTGTATGTCAGGCATAGATCGCCTCGAAGTAGGCGGTATGCAACTGAGTAGAGCTGGAGTTTTTTTAACCGAGCAGCATATGGCATCTATTTGAGACCCTTGATCCGTTTTGTGAGATACTTTTGGGGTCTCTCTAATTGCTGCAGGTGTCGGGTAAGGTACATTCCAAAAGGGGCATTGTATTCTATGATGGGCCTGATGAGGGATGAATAAAGGGGCACGATTACCTCTCTTGATTTAGATGTGAAACCCTTCGTGATGAGGTGGGCTATGTAGAAGGTCTTTCTAACCACTTTGGCAATGTGGTTTTCAAAGAAGAGATTGCTATCAACTTGGGTCCCCAGGTCCCTAATAACTTTTTCTGTACTTAATGGGTTTCCACCTATGTGGTAATTTGTGGGCACATTGTTTTTGCCAAAGGGTATGACTATACATTTTTTGGCATTTAGCTTTAAACCATGGCGCTGGCACCAGTTATCTGTCTCTGTGAGACCTTTTTGAAGGATGTTTGTGTCAGCTGGAGAGTCAATTATGACACCCAGTTTGCAGTCGTCTGCAAACTTGGTGAGCCATAGTTCTTCCACGTTTGCCTGTGCCTTGGAAAAGTATATACCAAACAAGAGTGGTCCCAGAACAGAACCCTGTGGGACACCACTTGTGACCAGTTTCGAGTCTGACATGGCTCCAGCAACTCTCACTCTGTGGGTTCTGTCTTTGAGCCAGTTTGCGACCCATCTTGTGACATAGGGGTTTATATTTAAGCTGGATAGCTTATCTATGATGCCAGAGTAGGGTATTGTGTCAAATGCCTTTGCAAGGTCCAGATAGGCTGTGTGGACTACCTTCCCTTCATCTATGGCTTTGGTGACTGTTTCGAAGAATTCAATCAGGTTCAAAAGGCAGGATCTGCCCTTGACAAAGCCAAACTGGGTAGGATCTAGTGTCTGTAGGTCCCCAACGTCTTTGTTTATGAGCTCCATGATGATCCTCTCCATAGCCTTGCAGACTAAGCTAGTCAGGCTTATGGGGCGATAGTTTCCAGGGTCCGAAGAGGCTCCACCTTTGTAGAGTGGGACCACTGTTGCTGTACACCATTCTGTGGGCACATATCCATCCTGTAGTGAGGCTAAGATTGTATAGCTGTTTTATTTGAGGGATTAGTTCCTCTTGGAGTTCATGTAGGATGCAACCTGGGACGCCATCTGGTCCCATGGAAGCAGTGTTTTTTTGCTTTGGAGAGGGCAGCCTTCACCTGAGCATCAGAGATGTTTGGAAGGCAGCCCTCTGCTGGGATAGATACTTGCTCTTTTGGGGGAGAGGGGGTGGAGAAGTTTGCACTGAACCTGTCTGCCAGGATATTGGCGATGTCCGTGGGTTCAGTGTATTTTTTGTCATTTAGAATCAACTCAGAACAAGTCTGGGAGTTGCATCCCAGGTTCCTAACATAACTGAAAAAAAGCCTTATGATTGTCTTTGGTGTCCTGTGCAATTTTTCTCTCGAAGCTGGCCTTGGAGGATTTCATGAGGGATCGTAATTTTTTGCTAGTACTGATCAGAGATGCCTTCCCTATTAGGGATTTTGCTCTATCATGTAGTAGCTTCCTCCTTCTGTTGTACAGTTTATTTATGGTAGGGGTCCACCAGACTGGACGCCTGCCTTTGGATGATTGGGTCTTGGTTTTGTTTGGGATAGCATGATCCATGCATTCCTGGAGATGTCCGTAGAATGCGTTTATATAGGATTCTGCAGTTTGGGCCATAGTTTCCACTGGCCCTGGGGCCTTGAAGGATTCCACTTCGGTTTTGAAGTGAGAAGTTCGCTTTTGAGAAGTTTTTCACTGTGGTTTTCTGGGCTGGGGGTGGGGTCGGGATGTGGACATCCAGTGAAATTAATTTATGGTCTGATTTTACCAATGAGGGATATATTTCTGGTGTGGAGCATAGAGTCCCCATGTTGGTAATGATCAGGTCTAATATGTTGTCCCTTCTTGTGGGAGTGGTGACTAGTTGTTCCATAGCATTTGAGTTTATAATTTCCAGGAACCTTTGGGCTAAGGTGCTGGGGCTTGAGTAGTGCTCCCAGTCAATGTTTGGGTAGTTGAAGTCACCCAATATAATGGTGTTCGGAGAGATCTTCATGTTCTCCAATGTTTTCAGGAAAGCCGAGTGGGATTCCTGACTTTGAGAGGGTGGTCTGTAGGATGCTATAAACTGAAAAGCAGTCTTGCCCACTGTTAGTTGCACATGGATGGTCTCCGATACTTCGTGCAATGCCACTAACCTGGAGGTGTGGATATCCTTGATAAATATGGAAACTCCCCCTCCTTTTGTGGTTCGGTCCGGGTTTTAGGGCCGAAAAGCATGATATGAGGTATAGCCTGGTAGTGCTGGGGGTCTCTCTGGAGCCTTGAACCAGGTTTCTGTCACTGCACAGATATTGATGTTCTCCATACTGAGGAGAGCTTCGAGTGCGTGCATCTTGAGGTTAAGACTTCTGGCGTTAAGCAGCATTACCCTTAGTTTCTTGTTCCTTGTGCTGTCTATGGGGGTGGGTTTGACTTTTGAGCCTTGCCTAAAAAAGGCACTATGGGGGTGGCAAGAGCCTTTGCCAATATCCAAAAGCGCAGTGGTGACAGGTGCAAGCCGTCCCTAGCGAAGCAGCAAGGCTTGTCGAGCATGTCATCCCAGGCTGACAGACACTGGATCCCCTTTGAATGACACCAAAATTTTAGCCAATTGTTAAAATTGATCATTTTGTCTTTGTACTGTGGCATCATTCTAGGTGAGGGTAAGATGCTGCTCAAGGTCAGGGTCATACCAGCCTGGGCTACATGATCAGAGAGCTCCCCTATGTCTCTTTTCATGTAGTCCAGGGAGGTACGTCTCAGGTCATTCACACCAGCATGTACAATGACTGAGTCATATTTGTATTTGCTTTGGAGTGACCTGAGTGCTTGCGTTATGTGGCGGATCCTAGCACCTGACAGACAGCTCACCGTGACCTTCTCTTTATTCAGCCTGGTGAGCGGGACGTCAGTGTGTCTGACAATAGAGTCACCTATTACAAGAGTATCAGGTGTGTTATTCAGCCTTAAGGGCTGTGGCTGCTTGGCACACTGACTTTGTGGGCTATGTGTTGTGCGTGTTTTGTTTTGAGGTAGCATTTGCTTGGATGTCTGCTTTGGAGGTCTCTGTTGCTTAGGTAGATTTTTATTCAGAGCCTCCGAGTATGTTTTTGTGTATTTATGTGTTTGGTTCGCTGATGTGGTGGGACTATGTGATACTGGAATTGTGTTGTGTGAGGTTACCTTCTCCTCCTAACTGGTTACACCAGTTTTGAGATGAGAGAGCTCAGCCTCCAGTTTGGCTAAATAGTTGCATCTCTCACATACATTTGAACCTGTTTGGAGGAGGAGAGGGTTGTCCATGTACATGAGACAGTTGTAACATTGCCTCAAAATTCCCAGATTCACCAGCTGGACTGGAGAGGAAACCATTGACTGACCTTTGGACATGCTAGAGTAATATAGGGAAACTGAAGTTAAGATGGACCAATAGAGGACAGGGTAATCGTAGAGAGTATAAGAGTAAGTAGTGCTTATGGTTTAATAGTGCTAACTTATAGGATTACTTAATTGGACCAGTGAAGGGCCTTAGAATGAGAATGTGGTGTTTAAATTGAGAGATAGAGCAGTTCTAAGGGAAAAAGTGAAGAGCAGACTTTGTGGAGCCAGGAATAGTTTAAACCCAATTAGGCGGCGCTGGCCGCTGTTGCGCTATGCACAAAAATGCACAAAACCGTGCAAAAGAGGGTTTTAAGAGAGGAAGATGAAGGAGTTAGGAAATTACCCAAAATGGCCAATAAAACTACAGTTTCAAGTCAGTAACCACTCCCACAGGGGCAGGCAGGCTGCTCAATGTTTTTCACTGCCACTGATCAACAGAGAGACTTCCCTTTAGCCCAAGCAAAAAATGGCCTCCAAGAAACTTACAAACAGTTCAAGAACAGCAAGCCTGTAACTGAACTTTTTTAAATCTCAGAAAAGTGGGAAAAAAGCAAGATTTTTTTTTTTTTTTTTTTTTTTTTCAGAGATAGCAAAGGTTCACAAGTATCAACAAGTTATAACAGTGCAGTAAATGACCCCACACAAGAGTGCTAGGCCAACGACAGATAAAATGCAAGTTTTGAGAAAAAAACGATTTTAAAAATAAGTGCAAACAGGAAATTCAGTAAACAGCTCTAGGTTGTGCTCTAAATACAGTTACTAATGCAGAAATCAAGTTTAACAAGCCAGAAAATGCTCAAAATAGGCAGCTATGCAGAAAAACTTAGCAAATAGAGGAAAAATACTTAAAATCTCAAAAGTGGCTCCTTTCTTCTCTCAGCGTTTTCTCCTTTTGGTGGGTGCTTCACCAACAGCCAACAAGCCTGAAAAGACTCCAAAACCACAAGGCAACCAGGTTTTAAGAGAGGAAGATGAAGGAGTTAGGAATTGACCCAAAATGGCCAATAAAACTACAGTTTCAAGTCAGTAACCACTCCCACAGGGGCAGGCAGGCTGCTCAATGTTTTTCACTGCCACTGATCAACAGAGAGACTTCCCTTTAGCCCAAGAAAAAATGGCCTCCAAGAAACAGTTCAAGAACAGCAAGCCTGTAACTGAACATTTTTAAATCTCAGAAAAGTGGGAAAAAAGCAAGATTTTTTTTTTGTTTTTTTCAGACATAGCAGAGGTTCACAAGTATCAACAAGTTATAACAGTGCAGTAAATTACTCCACACAAGAGTGCTAGGCCAAAGACAGATAAAATGCAAGTTTTGAGAAAAAAAAACGATTTTAAAAATAAGTGCAAATAGGAAATTCAGTAAACAGCTCTAGGTTGTGCTCTAAATACAGTTACTAATGCAGAAATCAAGTTTAACAAGCCAGAAAATGCTCAAAATAGGCAGCTATGCAGAAAAACTTAGCAAATAAACAGAGGAAAAATACTTAAAATCTCAAAAGTGGCTCCTTTCTTCTCTCAGCGTTTTCTCCTCTTGGTGGGTGCTTCACCAGCAGCCAACAAGCCTGAAAAGACTAATGGCTAGAATTTACATGTATAATTTCTTTTATTGCTCTGGCTTCCTGACCAGCTGCAAGATCAAAAGGGCTATTAACCTCTGAATCCGGTTAGCCTGGGAACCAGAAAGAAATGACATAATCTGAAATTAATCAGTGGTACTGTGTTATTAATTTAAGGACAGAAATAAGGACGGCATTTGTCTTGAGGACATCCAGCATCACCAGTACTGTCTTGCTCTATATGTAGGTTTATTTTAGAACTGTGTTTTCGCTTAGAAATATATAGGAAATAGGAAGATTAGACTAAGTGTTTTTCTGTGTTGATGTCAGAACTATTCCACTGTATTATTTTAAGAATTTTCCTGTGATCTCTGAACTCTTGACTAGCACTGTCTTGTAAGAAGTATTGTCCTGTGTTTGTATTTATTATTAAATATTTTTAAACCTTTCAACTGTGGTTGTTTTGTGTAGAGATAATTTAAGCTCTAGAGTACATTGCATGTATATGGTGATACTGTCCAAGTCACTCCAATAAGCTTTGCTGTTCAGTCACACTTACCATTTGTACAACAATATCGCACAGTAATAACTGGACATCCTTTGTTAAGGGCCTTTTTAGTAGCTGATAAATATTAGTGGGTGGTGGCAAGTGGTACTACTGTATAGTCTGGGTAAAAAGGGCACAGCTGGAGAACCTGTGCCAGCGTTCCCCATGAGTGTCTGTGTGGTTGTATATAACTCATATCTCAAAGTGTGTGTGTGTGCCAGCTACTTGGGCAGGGGACATGAAGCATTGGTTGGACAGAGAGGGTGCTGGAGGTTTTAGCTTGCCCACTAGGCTGAGATCTGGACCCTATAGCTGTGCCAGTGAGGAGTCTTATTGGGGACCTGGAGAGAAAGGAAATAAACAGCCTTAGACTGACTGAGATCTCTGTGTGCTCTTAAGGGAAATTGTACTTTACTGTGTGTGTATTTATTATCCTTTCCCTATATGGATGCCTCTCACTGGTGTTAGTGGTGAGGATTGAGGCTCCTTGATTGCTGGGACAGCGCATGGGTGTCACAGCTTCCATTACTCATTCTGCCATCTTGAATGCCATTAGAAGAAGTCTTGACAATACTTCTTGGAAAGAATCTTCTCTCCCAGCAAGGAGGGAAAGTCATCCACCCCACCATCAGAATGCTTTGTGCAACAGCACAGAAAATACCTAATTAATATCTAACAGTCTTCTGTTATCCAATGAGGGCTTGTATATTTTGAATGATGCTAAGAGATTTAATGTTATCATATCTTTGTAAGTGGACTGATTTCCCATCCATCCATTAAATGCACATCACATCTCCCTCCATCAGGTAGTACAGCACTTAAGAGCCCTTACTTAATACAATGCTGGCTTACTCAGCTTCTAAAGCACACCTTTCAGACATCATGTATGATTACGTGGAGCCTCCTGTAGCCACAAATACAGTTCCTACAGAACACCCTACATAAACACCTTACATAAAATTGAAGATTTTTCCAAGACCTCCAATGGCCTTCAGCTTGAGATCTAAATTTTGTTCTCTAAAAGTTGATTATAGTTCTTTTGATCCAATCAATTCTACTGACTTGAAATATTCATCTTGGAAGATTATTTTAGCAGTCTATGTTACTTTCACTAACAGGATTTCTGAGTTATAAGTTCTAATGTTTAAAGAGCCTTTGTTACCCAAAAGAATGTTTGATGTGTAATTTTGTTTTTGTCTTTTTAGTTATAAGGGAATATGAGAGACCAGATGGCTTAGTGGTTAAGGTCTTTGCCTCCCATGTACAAAGTTCAAGGTTTGATCCTGACCTCCGACCAATGCCTGTTTGCAGTTTGCAGAACATAGAGCCACCTAGAGACATATTTTACACCATCGAGTGGCTAGCCCTGCATGGCATGCATCAAAAGAAAGAAGGAGTGCAAGAAGATGTGGGAGATAGAAAAGACTATCCAAAACAAGCACCCACTGTAGTACAGGAAACAAAAAAGCAACAGTAGAATACAACCACGTTGAGAAAAACTTTTAATACAAAAAGCAGCAGCAAAGCTTTCGGGTCTACACCCTTCCTCAATGCTAAATACAAAATCAAAACACATGAGTTAGAGTTTAAATAGGAGCCAAGAAAAGTCATGTGATCGCAGCCAGCCGATCAAATGACAACAACATATAAAATCACGTACAGGTTATTTAAAAAAAAATAAATCCAACCAGATGGAAAGGAGTGCACACCAGCAAAATGATGAAAAACTTTATTCGACAAGTAAATCACACCACATAAACGCTCTTCAGTAACAATGCGTTTTCGTCCACAACGAAATAGGACTTCATCAGATCAGATTTAAAAAAAAAAAACAAAATTTAAAAGTAAGATAGAAAGCACATATAAAAAATAAAAAATAAAACACACATAAAAATATTGTTATGGGACACATATAGAAAATTTTTACAATCAAACTACTCTGCTGTAACCTCAGTAGAATGGGCTTTAAGGTAACAGCAGTATTAAGGCCAGGGGGATGATCAGCAGCTAGCCTCAAAATCCATTCATATTCCTTGACTTCTAAGGAATTATTAATATTACCACCTCTCAAAGACATATGGACCATGTCTACAACCCTAAATTTAAACCTATGCATGCTACCACAAGATAAAATGTGTTTATAAAGTGCATTCTTATCATTATTCCTCCTGATCTCAGACTTATGTTCAATAATACGGTCTTTTAGTCTTTTTGTGGTCTTTCCTACATAGGATCAAGTACATTGGAGACAAGTAGCCAAATAAACCACATTAGTACTAATACAGTTAGCAAACAGCTTAAAGTTGTAGACACGTCCAGTAACAGGGTGGGTGAAAATATCACTGCCTTTACCTAGAATATCATCACAGCAAGTGCAGTCCATACAACAAAATGTACCCACCCTTGTACTAAGTTGTGGGATGCATTTACGGCTAAAATCTTTGTAGCACAATCTACTTTTCAAATTTCTCAAGCTTCTATAAGAGAAGAAAGGTTTGGAATCTAACACATTCCTAACATCAGACGATGCCATCAAAATTACCCAATTCTTCTCAATAATGTGCTTAACTGCCTGGGTATTAATATTAAATGTTGTCACATATCTAACTCTATGTGAACCCCCCCCCATGTCAGTCTTCCTACGCATATATACATCAGATTCGCTTAGCATACTGAAAGATGGTTTAAGTGACACAGCCCTATCTCTTGCAATTTTACCCATTATATCACAGAGAAATGTTGAATCATAACCACTATATAAAAAGTCCATCTTCATATCCTCCATCTGTTTTAAAAAAACACCTTCATCTGTATTGAGCCGACTGGCTCTACTAAACTGCGCAGTGACTATCCTTTTAAATATGTGCAGAGCATGCATGCTGTTCCTATGAAGGTATCTACCAGCACATACTTCTTTCTTGTGTATACTCGTACATATCAAACCCTCCTTTAGTTCTATACATAAATCCAAAAAGGTAATACTGGTTTCAGAGTATATCATTTTAAACTCAAGAAATGTAGTTGCACCATTCAAATAATCTAAATAGGTGTACAGATCACCGATAGACCCCTTCCAGATAAGGAAGCAATCATCAACAAAACGCTGATAGAGGCAAACATTGCTGTTTAACAGATTGGCATCACTGCACACATATTTGGTTTCCCACTGATGGAGAACCAGATTGGCATAGGTATTGGCCACAGATGTGCCCATTGCAACACCAGTGAGTTGTAGAAAAAAATTCTCATAAAACAAAAAGACATTCGTAGTGAGAACCAAATCTAATAAAGAGCAAATATTCTCTATCTGTCTAACAGGCATAGTAGCCATGCTAGTCAAAAACTCTCTGATGGGCTCAATTCCAAGGTCATTAGGGATCACTGTGAACAAGGATGAAATATCAAGGGTAACAACTAAATATTCACCCTGAGATAACTCAGTAACATTTAGACTATCATACCACTTCCTAAGTTTCAATATGAAATCTGTCGTGTCTTTTAGCACATTCTCACAACCTAACAAAAAAGGGTGCAGTTGCCTCTGTAGATAAATAGAGATTGGTTCTGTTAACCAACCATTGCCAGATTTAATTGGTCTCATGGGAGGATTACATAGACATTTATGTATTTTGGGCAGCCCATACAGCTGTGGAACAACTGGGCAGGGTACAGTAAAGAAATGAAAAAGATCAAGATCAACATCTCCATTAATCTGAAGGTCATATGTAAACATATTAACCTTACTGATACATTTCTTAATGTCTAAAGGAGAGATACTCTTGAAGGCATTCCCATCATCAAGCAATAAATACATAGCTTTCAAGTAATCATCACGATTCATTAAAACCACAGAACAAGAAGTTATGTACTCACCATAACGTTCGATGTATGTAGTCCATCTTGCCTCACATTCTTACCCGTAGGGTTCGGAGCCAAATATCAGCTCTGACTCTGCCGATTATACTAGCTCGAAGTCTTTCATTGGCTGGGCTAAGCAGGTATCCCATGGTGCACTGCTCCATATCCCCAGATCTAGTTTGCTGCGAAACTCATTTGTACTCCATGCACACATCACATCCAGGCAAAGAATAAGCTAAGCAAGGGAACTCTGCAGATGACAACCTAACCTCCAAATCCTCTAGGAAGGGGGAAGGTGGGAGGGTAAGTAAGAATGTGAGGCGAGATGGACTACATACATCGAACGTTATGGTGAGTACATAACTTCTTGATGTTATGTAGTCCTATCTCGCCTACATTCTTACCCGTGGGACAGCGTCCCTAGCACCTACATCCTGGGTGGCTCATAGGAAAATACTCCTGAGAACTGTGGAGCCAAAGGAAGACCTGCCCCTGGAGACCACGTCCAATTTGTAATGAGAAACAAATGTGTGATGAGAAGCCCAAGTAGCTGCAGCACATATATCATCCACTGACAATCTGGCTTGATAGGCTGTGGATGTGGAAACAGCCCGAGTAGAGTGAGCCTTGACCGGAAATGGCAGATCTTTACCTCCTGCTTGATAGATGAAAGAGATACAACTAGATATCCATCTAGACAGTGTGACCCTGGAGACCAGGGAACCCATTCGGTTTTCCAAAACAGAAACAAAAAGTTGGTCCGACTTCCAGATATCTTTTGTTCGGTGTAGATAGAAGCGTAATTGTCTATGTACATCCAACTGGTGGGAATCTAAATTCTGCCTTGTTAAAAAAGTGGGGAAAGAAAACAGGCAGCTCAATGGACTGATTTAGGTTAGACAAGGAAGCCACTTTAGGCAGGAACGAGGGGTGTGGTCTGAGAGAGACCCTGTCTTTATGGAAGATTAAATATGGAGGTTTGATAGAGAGGGCTTGACTCTCTGAAACTCTCCTTGCTGAAGTGATTGCTGTTAAGAAGGCTGTTTTCCAGGTCAAGAATTTCAATTTGCAGGTAGCTGCAGGCTCAAAAGTTGGTAAAGTAAGGGCTTGTAGAACAAAATTGAGATCCCAGGGCATGATAGGTTCAGACTTCGGGGGATGGAGCAACAGAGTACCTTTCAGAAACGCCTTGCATAGTCTATGCTCCTATGCTCCATGACACTAGGCACATTCGCTACGTGGAAATTAGAGATCGCCGCCAGTTGAACTTTGATGGTGGCTGATGCGGAACCCTGATGGAAAAGCATAGACAAAAACTCCAGAACTGAAGCTATTGCAGCTGTGTAAGGATCAATGCCTCTGGTATGTTCCCAGATAGAAAACCTTTTCCATTTACTAGAATAAATTTTCCTAGTGGATGGTTTATGAGAGGACGATAATATATGAACCACTTCCGGCGAGAAATTATGAAGTCTGACTAAAGATGGAAGTGGAGTAGCCAGGCTGTCAACCGGAAGGTCATCAGGGAGGGGTGGAACTGTCCCGACATGTGTGTCAGTAAATCTGGTTGAGGGTCCAGAATTCAAGGAGTGTCCACAGTGAATTGCTGAAGAAAAGGGAACCAAACTTGGCAAGGCCAGTGTGGAGCAATCAGAATCATTCTGCTTCCTAAGGATTGCGCTTTCTGAATCAACTTTGACAGCAAGGGAAACGGAGGGAAAGCATAAAACAGACCGGAGGGCCAATCGTGAACCAGAGCATCCCTGGGTGACTCCCCCTGTGGGGGGATCAGTGTGAAGTAGTTGCTGTATTTCGCATTGAGGGGGCTGGAAAAAAGGTCACAGCAAGGCTGACCCTATCTGCTGAAGATTCGCTCTGCAACCAGGCGATTCAGGTACCACTTGTGAGGCATCAGGATAGCTCTGCTTAGTCTGTCCGCAATCACGTTGGACATCCCCAGAATGTGCATTGCCACCAGAAACCATTGGGAAGTTACTGCCCAATGCCACACTCGCATGGCCTCTCTGCACAGAGGGTAAGACCTGGTTCTCCCTTGCTTGTTTAGATACCACACTACTGACATGTTGTCTGAGTGTATCGTAATCGTCCCTAGAGGAAGAACACTCTGAAGTGCCTGCAATGCAAGACACATTGCTCTCATCTCTAGGACGTTTATATGCAGATGTATCTCATGTTCTTGCCACGTGCCTTGGACTGTCCTGCCAAGATAATGCCCCCCCCACCCCATCTGGGAGGCGTCCGTGGTCACCGTGCCAACTGGGATGGGTGGAACGAAGGGCTTTCCCCCGTCCAAATTGTTGCTGCACAGCCACCAACCAAGGTCCTGCTTGCATCTGTCCGTGAGTAAGATAGGATGAGACAGTGGAAGTCTTTGGAGAGACCATTGAACAAAGAGGAGCCATTGGAGAATTCTCATGTGTAATCTCACTAGGGGAACCAACATGATTGTTGCTGCCATGGTCCCTAGGAGCTGGAGAATCCATCTTGCCTTCGCTTGTCTCAGGGGCATCAACATGTGTACCTGTTGTTGTAATACTCTGATCCTTTCCTGCAGTAAAAATGCTCGCATTCGAATGGTGTCTAATTCTGCTCCTATAAAGGTGACACGCTGTAAGGGCAATAAGGCAGATTTTTCCCAATTTATTGTTATACCCAACTGGTGACATAGATTGATGGTAGTGTCCCTGGTTTGAACTAGTTGATGCCTGGTGGGAGCGGTAAGGAGCCAGTAGTCCAGATACGGAAACACCTGGAATCCCTGACATCTCAAGTGAGCCGTCACCACCACCATACACTTGGTGAACACCCTGGGGGCTGTGGTGAGACCAAAGGGCAGGGCTCAAAACTGGAAATGACTGGCTCCCAGCCGGAAGCGTAGGTGACTCCTGGATGCTCTGTCCATCTTCACATGGTAGTAAGCATCCTTGAGGTCGATGGAGCACATCTATACTTCCTCTCCCAACAATGGGAGAATTGATTGTAGTGTGACCATACAGAACTTGGACTTGTGTACATAGTTGTTCAGTTGGCTGAGATCTAGTATGGGTCTCAGGTCCCCTGTTCTTTTCGGCACCAAAAAGAATCTTGAGTAAGTCCCTAATCCAATTTGGTCTGAGGGGACATGCTGGATGGCTCCTTTTTCTAGCAGCTGTGAGACCTCTGAGGCTGCTTGACCCCTTTGACTGGGTGGTACATCTGGGATTTTTCTGATTGGCGGGAGTTCTGATGAGAATGAAAAGAGATAACCTCCAGAAATTATCCGTAATACCCATCGGTCCTGGGTAATGCTTTCCCAGGCTTCCGGATATAAGGAAATTCGACCCCTGACTGGCTCCGGATAAGCGCAGTTGGGCACACCCTCAGGAACGAGAGTATGGGGAGCCACAAAAGGAATCGTGATCTCCCAAATTGTGGGGGCCCCCTCTGCCTCTGGGGCAACGTCTCCCTGAATAACGCCCCCTCCCCTGCCTCTAGAGGGGGGGGGTTCACCTTGTGCGGCAGTAAAAACCTCTGTGATTTCTTGAACTACATCTCCCCCCCGCTGGGTCTTGAGATAAGGCCTAGAAGGAAGGGAAAAATGGACCCTATGGCAGACAGGGTCTTTCCCTCTTGCTTGCACCTGGTGAGGGTGTCTTTCACTTTGGTACCAAACAAGGAGGAACCATCAAAGGGGGCGTCAGTGAAGGACGACTTGAAGGCCTCCGCAAAGTGACACAGGCGCAGCCAGGCTTGCCTTCTAAGGGCGACCCCTGAGCTTGCTGCCCTACTCGCTCCCTCGGCTGCATACGAAATGAGCCGCATGGATGAGTTAACAATGGAGTTGAGAGCAGAGACCTGGGCGTTAACCATCTGAGCCACCGCCTCAGGTACGTTACCCGCAAGAGTATCTCCTAACTCTTTGAGGAGATCTCTCTGGAGCTGAGTGAAGTGAGACAGGTAATTCAGCGACTGTAATGTAAAGGCTGCTGACGAGAGGGTACGCTTCCCGTACCGATCTATGGTCCTAGGCTCCTTGCTAGGAGGATGGATGGATGAGGAAGACTCTGCTACTTCCTTCTGGGTGGCTGCCGCCACCACCATGGCATCTACAGGGACTCCTTTAGACAGAAATTCTTTGCCCTGGGGGGTGGAAAGAAACTTGTCGGGATGCCTGGCACGGTCTCCACAGAATCAGGGTTCTCCCACACTCTTTGACAAATCAGGTCAAGGAGTTTGTCGAAGGGGAGAGACACCCAGGAGGCAGAGGGTTGAGCACCAAAAGCCTTAAGGAATACTGACTTTGGAAGGCCAGTCACCTCTTTGTTTCAGTATCTCCAGGATATCGGAGAAGGAAACATCATCAGAGGATGACTTGGGGGACCCCTCCGATTTCTCAAGGTCAGTATCAGAGGTGAGGGACTCATCTTGGGAGTCTATGTGCTTCCTCTTGTATGTTTTCTTTCTGGGGAGCTCCTCAGGCACAAACTCTGAGGGACCCTCAGAAATTTGGGGACCACTCATGGGGGTATCCCTAGGCCCTGGTGCTCTGCTGTCCTTGGATGAGTGGTGATCAGAAGCTCTCACCGGAGTGGTGGGGGACAGAGAGACCGACCCACCTGATGTAGCTGATGATTTGGCCAGCACGGTCCGCAAAGCCTCAAAGGCCATCCCCCCCGAATCAGAGCAGCGACCAGTCTCCGAGGCCATGACGGGGGTCGGAGTTCCCCAAGTCGATGCGCCGAGAGGGAGGCTTGGAACCAAAATAAGCCCCGAGATGTCCCCCTCGGGACTGACCTAAGAATCCCAAGTCCTGAACCCAGAGAACGGAGCTGATGGGGTCGGAGCCGATGCCGGTACCAATGGAGCCAAATGGGGCATTGGAGCCGGCCTAGAAACATCACGTGGTGCGGAACACTCCAGCTCCGAAGGCAGAGATGTGCTCGGAGGAGGAATGATCAAAGACGGGGTCGGGACGGGCTCCAGAGCCAACCGGGCCAGAGCCGAAAACAATTTTGCCAAAACCAGTGACTGGAGGAGCCTCTGAACCACCCTATCAACATCCACATCTGAAAGGGTCCTGGAGGATTTGGAGGACAGGGATGGAGAATGCGATCTCCTCTCAGGAGAAGCTGGTCTGAGACTGGGCGATCGGCTCCTGGGAGGTTCCAATACAATTGGAGCTGATGCCGGTTCCGTCAATACCGATCCTTTCTGCGGCCCCGAGGACAATGGAGCCGAGGAGGTTGATGCAGTTTTAGACATTTTCTCCGGGGGCTCCAATGAAGCTGACAGAGCCAGAGATCTCTTCTTTGACCTGCCAGATTTTGACTTACCACTGGAAGCCGAATCCATAGCTCTTCAAAAGAGGGTTTTAATAGTCCCTTTTTTAGCTTATTCTTTCTCTCTTGGAGAACTCTAGGGCTAAACGCATAACAAAAACTGCAGGATTCCTGCCGATGGATGGCTCCTAAGCAGTATACACAAATGGAATGCCCATTGGTAATGGACATTTTGTACCCACATTTCGAGCACTTTTTAAAACCCGAAGGTTTGTACTCCTTGGTATCCTTAGACATCTTAACTACTGCACCCACAACGCAAAACCAAGTCTGTAACAATACACAGGCGTTCACTCTATAAAAGCCGGAACGATGCTAACAGTAACCAACACTAAAACAGTGATCAAACACACACCAAAAAACTAGCACACACTTTGAACAACTGATTGAAAACCACAAGGAAAGGGTAGCCGAAACCTCTAAATTAAATGGTTTAGACCGAACTCACACAGAAGGCAACAGAGGAGAACTAGGCCCTCTAACTGAAACGGGCCTAGCCCGAGGGAACAGTAAGAGGGATACCACACAACAATCACACAATCACAATTCTTGATCAACTAGACAAACTTAGACAAATAGCTATGAAAATAGCTTTTGACAGGAATCAAAACTTTTCTTAAGCCAAGAAAAAAGATGGTACTTAGCCACAGCCAAGCGAGACCACGTCCGAGCTACACGAGCAGCAAACAAGATCTGGGGATATGGAGCAGTGCACCATGGGATACCTGCTTAGCCCAGCCAATGAAAGACTTTGAGCTAGTATAATCTGCCGAGTCGGAGCTGAATATCGGCTCCGAACCCTACGGGTAAGAATGTAGGCAAGATAGGACTACATAACATCAACCTTTATCAGCCTGCTTTATAACAGTAGATGTATCCTTCTCTAAAGATTTAAGGGCTATAAACTCATCATAGATTAAGTTGCAACATTTCTTTCTTTTAACATTAGAATATAAACTTCTAAGCTCAACCTCACATAAATCATGGAAAGCCATAAGGAAGAACTACTGGTTGGCTAACAAATAAGCTAAGAAAGAAGTTGCAGTAGCAAAGAATAGGGCATTGGAGGCACTGTACCAACTTCCAGAAAGTGACTCAGTAAGGGGCACAAAGAAACTGTATCAGGTTGCAAGGTAAAGACAGAAAGATAAAGAAGATAGTAAGACACCCTTCATAAGGGATGCCAGTAACAACCTGCTCACCAGTCCAGAGGACATCAAAGGCAGATGGAAGGAGTATTTCCAGCAGCTTCTGAATGAAGAAAACCCAACAGAAGCTATACTGTCCCAGAAACAGCCTACGATGAGAGAAGAAGAGGATCCCATCCTAGAA
Source organism: Protopterus annectens (assembly GCF_019279795.1). Lineage (NCBI taxonomy): Eukaryota > Metazoa > Chordata > Ceratodontiformes > Protopteridae > Protopterus > Protopterus annectens. The sequence goes on from NC_056736.1 coordinate 572,950,677, forward strand.
GAAGTAAGAACAGCACTAAGGAAGATGAAGTCAGGGAAAGCAGCAAGCTCGGATAAGGTCACAGCACATATGATAAAGATGCTGGGTGAGATAGGGGAGAAATGGCTCCTGAGGGTACTAATAGCAGTGTGGAGAGAAAGGTATATCCCAGACGACTGGAGAATAAGCAAACTACCGCCGTATTAGCCTGACGAGTCTGGTCTGCAAGGCCATGGAACGTATCATTGTGGAACTCATAAACAAAGACATTGGTAATCTCCAAACTCTGAACCCTACCCAGTTTGGATTTGTAAAAGGCAGATCATGTCTCCTAAACCTGATTGACTTCTTTGAAGCAGTCACCAAAGCCATAGATGAGGGTAAAATGGTTCGCGCAGCTTATCTAGATCTCGCCAAGGCTTTTGACACCATCCCCCACTCTGAAATTATAGATAAGCTCACTAAACTAGGTATAAATCCCTATGTCACAAGATGGGTTGGCAACTGGCTCACGGACAGAACCCACACTGTGAAAGTAGTGGATTCCAAATCTGACATCAGACCAGTGACAAGTGGAGTACCACAAGTTTCAGTCCTGGGTCCTCTCCTGTTTGGTATCTACTTCTCTGAGGTGCAGGCCAACACGGAAGGTCTTTGGCTAACAAAGTTTGCAGATGACTGCAAACTAGGAGCCATAATTGAAACTCCTAACGATGTGGACAAACTACAAAAGGGCCTCACTGAGACAGATACCTGGTGTCAAAGCCATGGCCTGAAGCTCAATGCCAAAAAGTGTATTGTCATCCCCTTTGGTAAAAACTCTGCACCCATGAACTGCCACATAGCTGGTAGTCTACTTAATGCCAAAAATGTGATAAGAGACCTTGGGACACAGGTGGACAGTAGTCTCTCCTTTGATAATCACATCGCCACAGTGGTCAGGAAATCCTTTTACGTGGCTCATCTCATCACAAAAGGATTCTCATCCAGAAAAAAAGAGGTCATTGTTCCCCTCTACTCATCATTCATTAGACCCATTATAGAGTACAATGCCCCTTTTGGTATGTACCTCACAAGACATCTACAACAATTGGAAAGACCACAGAAATACCTCACAAAGAGGATTACTGGCCTCAAACAGATGCCCTATGCAGATCGTCTCAAAAAACTACAGCTTTACTCCATCGCATATCGCCTACTCAGGGGTGATCTCTGCCTAACATACAAAGGTATGTCAAACCCAGAGCTGTTGGACATGCTCCACTTAAAGAAATCCCGATCCCTTCAAGCTACACACTCTAGGGACCTAAACCTTGTCACCACAATAAACAGAACATGCTGGAGGGATAGATTATTGTTCCAGAGACTTCCCATACTCTGGAACAGACTACCTATCTATGTCAAACAGAGCTCCTCATTAGCACTCTTCAAGAAAAATCTTGATGATTGGATGGGAAATGGGAAATTCACCCCGGGGATCACTTCTGTGGCTCTGCTCAACAGGGGCACAGGAAAATAATTTTCTTGGGTGGCGAAAGCCAGGGTACATTTTTTGGCTAGGCTTGTATGGGCCCTAGGGCCAATAGCCTAGTACCTACCTATGAACCTATACTCATGCCAGTGTACAAGAACAAAGGGGACATCCACAACTGTGGGCAGTACAGAGGTATCAAACTCCTATCAATTTGCATGAAAGTTCTGGAGAGAGTGATTGATAAACGGATACGCAGAGTAGTAGAATATAAGATGGAAGATGAGCAGTTTGGATTCAGATCAGGATGCAGCACAACTGACCCGATCTTTGCATTGAGACAGATACTTGAGAAGAAGCTAGAGATGAGGATAGAGACCAACTGGGCATTCCTACACTTGGAGAAAGCATATGACAAGGTCCCAAGAAAGCTGATCTGGGCAGTACTGTGGTGGTTTGAAGTCCTAGAAACATTGGTAGAATTAGTGCAGGCTATGTACATAGACACAGTGACTCAAGTACGAACAGTGTTCTGCCTCACAGAGGGTTTCCCAGTAGGAGTGGATGTACATCAGGGTTCAGCTCTGAGCCCACTGCTGTTCATACTGGTGATGGACTACATTAGCAAACAGGTTGGAGGGGATGGATCAACAAAGCTGCTGTATGCAGACGATGTGGCAGTACAGGCACACTCTGAGGTAGAACTTCAGCAAAGGACAGGAAACCGAAATGCAAATCTGAAGGCACATGGGATCAAACTAAGCACATATAAGATGGTGGTAATGGCAGCAAATTGGGGAAATCAGAAGAAGCTGAGAATAGAGATAGAAGGAAAGATCGTGGAACAGGTAAAAAGCTTCAAGTATCTGGGAGGGGTAGTTGAGGAGAAGGGTAGTCTGAATGAAGAGCTCAATGGTAGAATCAGAGGGGTTGCAGCCAACTGGCATAGAGTATCAGGTGTAGTCTATGACTGAAGAATGCCAAAGAAGTTGAAAAGTAAGGTGTACAAGACAGTGGTGTGACCACTGCTACTGTTTGGTACAGAAACCTGGGCAGTAAAGGCAGAACAGTTGAAGAAGCTAGAGGTGATGGAAATGAAGTGCCTGAGAAAGGTGGTAGGATGCACACTGTGGGACAGACGAAGAAATAAGGACATAAAAGCAGAAGCCAAAGTAGCTCCAATTGCAGAAAAGATTAAAGAGAACAGATTACGGTGATTTGGGCTTGTGTAGAAAAACAGAAGACAATCTGGTGAGGAAGATTTGGGACAGACAGGAAGAAAGTAAGAGGAAGCGAGGATGTCCAGCAAAGAGGTGGATGGATTGTGTGAAAGAAGATCTGCAACAGTCAGGCATGAGTGTTGAAGAAGGCAGGAGTGTGGCACTGAATCAAGAGATTTGGTGACAGTTAACACAATACCCTGACCCCATGTAGAAAAATGGGAAAAAGGGGGCTGAAGATGATGATGATAAGGGAATAGATTTATGATAGGTACCCAAGTCCGGTGAAACAATAAGGCAACAGAAAGTAGTCAGGTAGAATGCTTTAATCCAAAAGTAAATACTGTAATCATGAACAAAAAAACATTAACGCCTCCAATATTACGTTTTCGTTTGAAAAGACTTCATCAGATGTGGGCAGTCAACTCCACAACAAATCACAAACCAAGACAGGATTGTTTTGATAAGCATCTGCATGCTTTTTTTGTTTGTGATTACAGTATTTACTTTTGGATTAAAGCATTTTACCTGACTACTTTCTATCGCTTTATTGTTTCACCGGACTTGGGTACCTTTTGCGGATACACTTTTTGGATTAATAGATTTATGATGCTGGAACAATCAGACTTGATGACTGCGTACTTTCAGTAATTTCTTTCCTAATATTGACCATTAAAGAAATTTAGGAACTGAGAAAATATAATGTATTGATGTATGGAAGAAACTGGTTTACCTTTAAAATGTCGACTGTACAAAATCAAATGCACCACTGAAATGTTTCTGCAAAACCCGACCTGTACCGCTGAAATGTCACAAACTAGAAAAACCATCGAACGTCGACATTTCTGACCATGCCACACCTACAAACAAGTGCTAATATGGGTCAAAAAGGGGGCAAGATTTTGCAGTTCAGAACATCGTCATTTGAGGTTTTCACCAGGTGTAGTTCAGAATTCGCGGAAATGGGTTCAACGTTTCTACCATCAACATTTTAAAGGTAAACCATGGAAACTATATCATAAAACACAAAAATACTGAGCAATATTATGTTTGGGTATATTGCTAGTGCTATTTTATGTATCTATCTATGTGTGTGTGTGTGTGTGTGTGTGTGTGTGTGTGTGTGTGTGTGTAGGTATGTATGTGTGTGTGTGTGTGTGTGTGTGTGTGTGTGTGTGTGTGTGTGTGTGTGTGTGTGTGTGTGTGTGTGTGTGCGTGTGTGTGTGCGTGTGTGTGTCTGTGCGTGTGTGTTTATGTACAAATTCCTACATGATTCAATGCATTGAATGTCAAAGTGTTAACTTTAACACTATATACTTCCCATTATCCCCTTACCTCTCAACTGCCCCAGACTTTGCTTCAGATTTTTGGCCTGTCCATAGAAAAAAATTGATTTTCTAGTAAATCAGTGAGGATTACAGTCAACCAATAATGCCATACATTAGAGTTTCATACTTATTTTTCAGAAAATGCATGTTGATGAAAGACCTTTTTATGTATTCTAAACACATGCAACAACTGGAACTCCCACAGAAATACCTTACTAAAAGGATACAAGGCCTAAACAATATGTCTTCACCCTCCTGCAGCATCTTGCAAATTTGTGTTAACCCTAACCATAACTTTAACCCTACCCTTGCCCATAACTCTATGCCTACACTTTACATTATTAAAACCTTACCCTAACAGTATCTCTAACCCTACATACAACATTACTAAAATCCTTACCCTAACAGTATCTCTAACCCTACACTTTACGTTATTAAAACTGATATCCTAACAGTATCTCTAACCCTACACTTTACATTACATTACTAAAACCCTTACCCTAACAGTATCACTACACAAGATGTTGACCTTTATCTGTCTCCCCTGCACATCAGGCTTCTGGCAAAGGCTCTTCCTCCCCCATTGTGCCTTTTTAGGCAAAGTCACGAGGACAAAATTACCAACATGAAAAATTCTTCTAAATTAAATTTAATGGTCATGCTGCTAAACTCTAGGAGTCTTAACATGAAACTGCACTCATTGCAAGCATTCCTTACCCTGGAAGATGCTGACATTTGTGGAGTTACGGAAACCTGGTTCAAAGCTGAGGAGAGCACCCCCAACCTACCAGGTTACTTGTCCTACTATACTTTCACATCCCAAACAGAGGGATACAAAACCAAAGGAGGTGGAGTTTCAATATTTATCAGAGACATACACACCTCCAGGCTGGTCAAACAGTATGACGCACAGGAGACACTCTAGGTGCAGTTAACTGTTGACAAAACACATATTCAAATCATAGCTAGCTACAGACCCCCAACCATGACTCATGAGGCCCATTTCACCTATCTGGGCTTACTTGAATCCATCAAGATTGAACCCTCTACCCTGATCCTAGGTGACTTCAACTACCCAACCATAGAGTGGAAGACCTATTCTAGCTCAAACACGAACGCCCAGAGATTCCTCGACTTCGTCATTGCCAATGCATTAGATCAGCTGGTCGATACACCAAGAGGTGAAAATATCTTGGACCTGGTCCTAACCAACATAAGTAGCCACTGTAGCACCCCTATAGTGTCATCCTCCTTGGTAAGATCCGACCACAAAGCAATCACTTTCAAAGTCACCATCTCCCCTGACCCCCCCACTGCCAGGGTCGAACAAAAAAACTTTTCCAAAGCTGACTACAACTTCCTGAGAGCAGGTATAAGCAGCTTTACAGCCACAATCCCTTCAGTTGGAACAAGCACTAATGTTCAAGCCTACATTAAGAAACTATATGAGCATGTATATAACTGCATGGACTCAGCAATACCTGACAGCACCAAATAATCTTCCTCAAGGAGGAGTAAACCTGTCTGGTGGACATCAGCAATAAACAGACTCTATAATAAAAGGAACAAATTGCTGTCTAGGACCAAGAAGCAGCAGATGCCAAGTTGGAAGCAATCTTTCCTTTGTCTAAACAAGCAAATAAGGTCACTGGTGAAATCCACTAAGGCTAACTTCGAGTCCAAATTGGCCACATCCACTAAGGATAATCACAACATCAATGGGACCGGATGGAAACACAGCATCAATGGGACCGGATGGTGTTCCCGGCTGTGTGCTACACGAGCTAAATGAGGAATTAAACCCGCACATAAGGCAGCTGTTTAATCTCATCCTTACCACAGGATACGTGCCCAAGGAGTGGCGTACGGCAACTGTGGTCCCACTCCACAAAGGCGGTGCCTCTACGGACCCTGGTAATTACCGCCCCATAAGCTTAACAAGTTTAGTCTGCAAAGCTATGGAGAGGATCATAATGGAGCTCATAAACAAAGATATAGGGGACTTGCAGACATTGGACCCGACCCAGTTTGGCTTTGTCAAGGGCAGATCATGCCTTTTGAACTTGGTCGACTTCTTCGAAACAGTCACCAAGGCCATTGATGAGGGAAAGGCAGTCCATACAGCCTACCTTGACCTTGCAAAGGCTTTCGACACAATACCCCACTCGGGTATTGTAGAAAAACTTACCAGCTTAAATGTAAACCCATATGTCACAAGATGGGTTGCAAACTGGCTTAAGGACAGAACACACAGGGTTAGAGTTGCTGGTGCTATGTCAGACTCCAAGCCGGTCACAAGTGGTGTCCCACAGGGCTCGGTCCTTGGCCCCCTATTGTTCGGCATCTACTTCTCAGAAGTACAGGCCAACATGGGAGGACTTTGGCTGACAAAGTTTGCAGGCGACTGCAAACTGGGCCATAGTGGAAAGTGCATCGGACACGGATATCCTTCAGAAGGGACTCACGGAAACAGATAGCTGGTGCCAGAGCCATGGCCTGAAGTTAAACGCCAAAAAATGTATAGTCATACCCTTCGGGAAAAACAAGGTAACCCCAAGCTACCATATAGGTGGCAATCCACTAAGCACAGAAGAGGTTATCAGGGACCTGGGGACCCAGGTTGACAGTGGCCTTTCTTTTGACACTCACGTTGCTAAAGTGGTTAGAAAGACCTTCTACATTGCCCACCTGATCATGAAGGGATTCACATCCAGATCTAGTGAGGTCATTGTTCCCCTGTACTCTTCACTTATCAGACCAATGATCGAGTACAATAACCATTCGGGATGTATCTCACCCGACATCTGCAGCAATTGGAGAGACCCCAAAAGTTCCTCACCAAAAGGATAAAGGGACTCCAAAATCTGTCATATGCTGCCAGATTGAAGAAACTCCAGCTCTATTCAGTCGCATACCGTCTGCTCAGAGGTGACATGTGCCTGACATACAAGGCCATGTCCAACCCGGAATTAATGGACATGCTCCACCTCAAAAAATCCAAATCCACCAAAACCACTAGAGCAAGTGACTTAAACCTTAGCACGGATATAAATAGGACGTGCTGGAGGGATAGATTTATCACTCAGAGACTCCCTATGCTGTGGAATAAAATCCCAGTCCATGTGAGGCAGAGCACCTCGCTGGCTCTGTTCAAGAGAAATCTTGACCTGTGGATGGGAGATCGTAGGTTTACCCTGGGAATCATCTCTGTGTCACTGCTGGACAGAGGCACAACAAACTAATGGGCACAGTATTTTTTCATATATGGGTGGCGTAAGCCACAAAACTTTGGGCTAGGCTTATAAATGCCTTAGGGCAGATAGCCTAGTATAAACCTATGAACCTATGAACAAGGCCTTCTTAGCATACATCCACAATCTCAAAGGTAACTCCTAAATCTGCTCTGAATTGGTGGTCAACAATACTACATACACAAACCCCATAGATATAGCCAACCTGCTGGCAGACAATTCCAGTGAACCCCCCCTTCCCCCCATCAGTAAACCAGGACATCCCCAGCACCTACCGCCCTCCCCTCATCACCAAGGAGCAGGTTATTAATGCCCTCTCAAAGGCAAAAAATACAGCCTCCATGGGACCCGACAACATCCCTGGCTGTTTTCTACATGAACTCAGGCAAGAGCTCTCAGCACCACTAGGCACCCTATTCAACCAAAGGCTGTGCACCAGCTGCATCCCAGCAGACTGGAGGACAGCCACTGTTATCCCTCTGCACAAAGATGGAGTGTCCACCGACCCAGGCAATTACAGGCCGATCAGCCTAACTAAATAAATAAAACTGGGTCAGTATTGAAGAAAACACCCATTTAATCAAACGTAATTAAAAATAATAAACAAAACACATAGCAGCTCAGGTTTGACTAAGCGCTTTCACTCACTACCTGGGCTTCATCAGAGTCAAATAAAAAACTCACTTCACTTCCTTTTAAGCAAACTATGAACATTAATTAATCACATCACTTCCCCATGATCAATTATAGTATTGCAAACATTAATCCAATTAAAACTCACACTAATCTCAACATAGAATATAATGAAACTACCCTATGTACACTACATCATGTTAGCAATAATACATATAATAAATACATGTAAAAAATTATTTTATATATATATATATATATATATATATATATATATATATATATATATATATATATATATATATATCTGTGTGTGTGTGTGTGTGCATAAAAAAAATACCCCAGAATCTTGTATAACAATCCAACCTAGTCAACATATAACAGTATGTAAGATATAACTATTTTGTCAAAATAACTGATTTGTGTTACGGAATATAAAAACAACATATAAAACTCAATCATAAAAAAGATGTTTTTGTTGTTATTAAATTAAATGACTCCTGCCCTATATTTTAAAATTCCAGAAATGGAGATATACTCATTGATGCCCGGTTCTTTCCTAGCATTTAATCTTATCCACCACTCAGTTTCCTTTATTTCAACATCTAACTTAGGGTCCTCACCTCTTTCTTTTATATTCTTTGCTATTGACAAAGTGATGATTCGGGCATTTTGTACTATGCATATATAAAGAATTACTTTATTTATTTTGTTTTATTTATTTTTCGTGCCTGTTTTACTGTCCTACTGTTGTTGTGGCCATCAGCCTAACGAGCCTGATCAGCAAGGCCATGGAACGCATTATCATGGACCTTATAAACAAGGACATTGGCAACCTCCAAACTCTTGATCCCACACACTTTGGTTTTGTCAAAGGGAGATCATGCCTGTTAAACTTGGTAGCCTTCTTCTAAACAGTCACCAAAGCCACAGATGAAGGCAAGACCGCTTACCTTGACCCAGCCAAAGCCTTTGACATGATTCCCCACTTGGGCATAATAGATAAACTCTCCCAGCTAGGCATCAACCCATATGTTACCAGATGGGTAGCTAACTGGCTCAGTAATAGAACCCACTCAGTTATAATAGGGGAAGTCACCTCTAGCAGTAGAGCCATAACAAGTGGCATACGCCAAGGATCGGTCTTGGGCCTCTACTGTTTGGGATATACTTTTATGAGGTGCAAGCCCAAACCAGTGCTCTGTGGCTGACCAAGTTTGCAGATGACTGTAAGCTGGGCACTGTCATAAATTCCCCTAGTGATGTGAACATCCTCCAAGAGGACCTTAACCAAACTAATGACTGGTGCCAGAAGTACCTCACTAACCCTCTTTAAGAGGAACCTGGACGACTGGATGAGAAACAGAAAATATATCCCTGGGATCCCACCTGTGTCCCGCTGGACAGGCAAAACAGGTGCTGACTTTGTGGGAACATGGGTGAAATTCTTTGCTAGGCTTATAAGGGCCTCCGGGCCAATAGCCTACTATCGTCCTATGAACCTATGACACAGAACAAACACGACACTGACTCTGTCCCCTTACCTAACCCTTACTCTAGGCCTAACCTGAAAAAATTGCATATTCACACCAACTGCTTAACACAGTCTTGCTGATTTATACAACCTCTTTTTCATTCAGACATTAATTCTGCTGCACACTCCTGTTAATCTACACTATTTAAAAATAAATTCAGCCATATGTGATTCACTCAAATGCACATTCACTCATTTGTGCATTCTGTGTATTTTACACCCACAAAATCCTTCCTACTAAATGTGTATTCTATATTTTGAGTTATTCTTTCTCTCTCTCTCTCTATCTATATATATATATATATATATATATATATATATATATATATATATATATATATATATATATATATATACACACACACACACACACACACACACACACACACACACACACACACACACACACACACACACACACACACACACACACACACACACACACACACACACACACACACACACACACACACACACACACACACACACACACACACACACACACACACACACACACACACACACACACACACACACACACACACACAGAATAAGTCAAAAAAGACACTGGAGGCAGGATATATGCAAAACATAGATTTACTGAACTTCCACAAACTAAAATATTAGGCTGTGCAGCTCTGCAGTATTGAAAATAAAACAAAACTGTCTTCAAAACAGTGTCCAGTATACACAGCCCTTCCAAGTTTCAGGCGGCCTTATAGCCAGAAATAAAGTCCCAGGACTCAGGCCTCTTCCAGGCTGCGATAAAATTCCCAGTTTACAGTCATTTTCTAGGCCCTACTTTCAGTTTTAAAACAGGCACTTTCACAAAGTAAAATCATCAAGTTACATTCCACAGGTTAGCACCAAATGTGCCCTCTGCCACTCCACACATCCAGATCTTTCTTTCATATAATTCTTCAATAAGGGACTAATTTTCTGAGTTTAGACTTTCAGGCTGCCCCCTTTTACACATCGGTTATCACCAATTAAAGAATTATGATCTAGCTAACTGTAGTGAGAAGTTTTCTCTCACTCCATACTTTCTGAGTTTCTATTTAAAGGTACATACATATTCCATAACCAACATATTAAAAGTAACCCCCTCTGAGAACAGTCAGTGGCTTTGGAATCATAACAACAAGTTTTATATCCTTTACAACCCATCATCTTCTATGTTGGTTAGCTCAGGACTGTGAGTCACTGTATACCAAAATTGTTGCAGAGAGTGCCACAGACACAGCAACTTTGTATTGCCTTTATTTAGCCTACTTAACCATTGCAAAACAGCATGAACTGTTGCCAAACTGAACTGCCTTCTTGCCTAACAAATAATATTTCAAGGCAGAGCAGGCCCACTGTATTGCAAACCATTGTTTTTCAATAGTAGGGTACCTCCTTTTTACATTGTTCGGCTTCCTGCTGATACACAGGATGTTTCTAAGTTTGAACATCCCAAGATAGTACCATCCTCAAACCTAACTGCACTGCATCAGCAAATAAGGTAAACTCTTTAGTAAAATCAGGAGCACATGTTCATTGCAAGAGAACCACTTAAATTTATTAAATGTTCTGTTTGCCTCAAGGGACTATTACACATTGAGAAGAGCTTTCAATTTTGGGAAACTGGTTAGAGGGCAAGCAATATTCACAAAATTAGGCACAAATTTTCTGTAGTAGCCATCTAGCCTAAGGAAAGCCTTCACATATACCTTAGTAGGGAGTACAGGCTAGATTTGCATAGCGTCTATCTTCAAGTTGTGGTCTTATCACCCCTTCTTCTTACAAGGTACCCTAAGAACTTGGCTTCCATCATACCCAGTTTACTTTCTTCAGCATTTGCAGTCAAGCATGCCTACTTATGGACTGTAACATAGTCTGCACTTTAGGTAAGTGAGACTCCCAGTTCTCTGAATGAATAACAGCATTATTCAGGTATGCCTCAGCAGAGTGAAAGTGAAGCTTCATCATTTTCTCCATCAGCCTCTGAAAGGTAGCTGGAGCTCCATGTAACCCAAATGGTAACAGTGTAACTTGGATTGACTATTGGGGTTACAAAAAATGTTTTTTTTTTACAAAGTGAATAAGTGATACCAGCTAGTATCTCTTCAAGTCTGCTATTGTCAACTATCTAGCCTTGTCTAAGTTCTGTGTAAACTCATTAGTTCTAAGCATGGGATAGCAATTTAGCTTTGAAATGTTGAGTTTCCTAAAGTCATTACAGAATCTAATACTTCGACCAGGTGTAGAGACCACCACTTTTAAACTATATCAGTCATTCAAACTATTCAATCATATCTGACCAAGCATTTTTTTTTTAATTTTCCTTACTGTTTTTGTGACTCTGATAGTCTGTAAGGTCTCAGTCTAACTTTTTTTCCAGTTGTAATCTTTGCATTATGTTCTGTCAGTTTAGCTCTCCCAGGCATTTCTGGAAACACTCTTTCTGTTCTTAAGAGAAATTCTCTTACTTCCAGTTATGGTTAGGGTTAGCACAAATTAAAAGGATTCTTCTAACTGTACTTCAGATATAAATTCCTTCATTTCTCCTAAAGAAACTTCAGCTTGCAAGCTCTCTGCAGAAATGTCTGCTTGCTTCCGTGGCCTATGTGATAATATTACTATATCTTTCTGTTTTCCGGCCATCTAACTTTATCATTTACTGCACGTATTCTTTCCATCCCCTCAAATAGCCCCTGCCATTTGATCAGAAATGTGTTTACCATGGAGGGCACTAGTATTAGTACCTGGTTTTCTGGGTCAAACTGTGTAAGATGAACATTCTTATTATAAACTCACCCGGGACTGGCCTTTGGTCAACTGGTGCCCTCGGCAAAAGGGCTCCACAGCGCCCCCCCTCCTCCACACCACCTGGAGCCCTCATCCTGGCATACCTGCACCATCCAGATTACTGGAAATGTACCCCTGCCAGAGTGGCGCCCTAGGCAGCCGCCTAGTTGACCTATGCCTAAGGCCGGCTGTGAACTCACCATTGCATTTCCTAAACTCTGTGCATGCATCCCCTTACTGTGGAGCATTACTAAGTTTACTCTAGACATTCAAACTAACATTGTGCTCTATTCAACTTTTGAATAATGCTTTTTACCTTTCTCAGGTTTCCTTGACAAAGTCCAGTAACCCTCTTGGATGCCTGTGGTACACAGGTTCACATGGAGTAAAACCAGTTGAAGTCTGTGACAATTCTATGACTGTAAAGAGTAAATAAGCCATTGACTAATCTTATTTTTTGCCATCCACATCCACAATTTTGTCAGCATGGATTTGAGTGTTTCATTAAACTTCTCTCCTAATCCATAACAATGTGAATGGTAGAGTGATGTCTTCAGCTGTTTAAGTTTAAAGCACTGATACAATTCATGCAGTCGCCTTGTCATAAAGGCAGTGCTCTGGTCAGTAAATATATCTTTAGGGATACCAGTTTATTTAGAATAATAGTGCCAACTATCTTTCAACATCCCTAGCATTAGCTTTGTATAGTGTCATTGCTTCTGGAAATTTGATAGCACAGTTCATTATGACTAGTATGGTGTGATACATATTTAAACATTTTTACTATTGGCTCCATGAGGTCCATTTAAATATATTCAAATGGTATTTTTAAGCAATTAGATTAAATGACTTTTACATCTAAGACAGAGTGTAGCTTTATAACATTTTGGACAAGAAGTTCTATATGTCTTTAATTAAGCCTGGCCAAAACAATCTGATAGCTTGATCTCCTAATATGTAACTATGGGCTAGGTTCATTTCTAGTGTCTTGAAAGGCTTCAGAATTAACATCTGATTCAGAATTCATTCCCTCTCTTCCTTTACTTTATATGACAGGCCATTTTTAACTGTAAATAAGGTTAAGAACGTTTGAAAGCACCTTGCTTACTTTCTTCTCCTATAACATTACTTACGTTTTCTTGTGCTCTACTTAATGCATCATTTTCCCACTGTACAATTTTAAAGTTTATGTAAGTCCAGTAACCCAGGATTACTGTCTTTAGTATCTTGCTTAGAGGCAGAAGATTTAGTCTCCTCCATTAAAAACACTGGCACTGTAACTTCTATTTATTCGCGTACAAAAAGTATCCCTAAACAAGAATTCATTTCTGCCTTACCTTCTTGGCTACTAGCACGGGCCTCTTAAGTGTTTCCTTTAAATCAGCAGACTTGCTACTACCATCTCATTTCTATTGCTTCCCTATCATTGCCCCCCCCCCCACAGAGGGTATGTTAGAGCACCATTTATTGTCAGTTTTATGTTTTTCCTGATTCTCATACTCCAATTGCTTATAGCCCACCCTCAGTTGCATTGCCCGCTTTACACTATTAGGCGTATGCTCAGAACTCTGCATTCTCTTTCTTATCTCACTTTCTGCATAAACTTTGTTCCGAGGATCCCACTCCTGTGCCTTTCTTTTTCTATATCTGTCTCATTTTCTAGGCTAGAACCTCTTGTAAGTGTTCGTGCTGACATCTGTCTTGTGCTGATTTTTTTCCTTTGGTTCCTATACTGACATATCTTACAATTTTAGATGCCTGTTGCCCTATCATTGGAGCATGCTTGTGATAATAGGTAGGAAGGATCCTTTTAAATTCTGGCTTCTTCTGTAGTTTTTATACCAACTCACTTTTCTCAGTTTTGATTCTGAATCTCTATCTGTGGGGTTACTGCCTTGTTTTCCCACACTATTTGTATACTGCACAGATTTATCAGCTTAACACTTTGTAAATTCTCCTTCCTCCCACATTGACCACAATACTTTAAAATGGTGAAAATCTTTTCCTAACATTACATCATGAGTCAAATCAGGGATTACAGCTACAGGATGTGGCATTTTTCCTTGAACTGTCTGAATTTCTACGTGTAAGGAGATACTCTCATCTGTGACGATGAATACATGTGTAAGGAGATACTCTCATTTGCGACAATGATATTACTTCTATTTTCTTTTTTTTTTAACAGTTTTATTGATTTTGATTGTAATGTAAACAATCACATAGACATATACAAGATAATTTACATTATAGATTTACAAACTGATAACATATATTTAAAACATTTAAATATGAATATAGGAATAACAAAGCAAACAAACTAAAGTATGTACATAGACATCCGGTATTTATACATTAACATACAAACTAAAGTATGTACAGAGACATCCGGTATTTATACATTAAGATACAAACTAAAACATGTACATAGACATCCGGTATTTATACATTAACATACAAACTAAAGCATGTACATAGACATCCGGTATTTATACATTAACATACAAACTAAAGTATGTACATAGATATCCGGTATTTATACATTAACATACAAACTAAAGTATGTACATAGACATCCAGTATTTATACATTAACATACAAACTAAAGTATGTACATAGACATCCGGTATTTATACATTAACATACAAACTAAAGTATGCACACAGACATCCGGTATTTATACATTAACATACAAATATACAAACTAAAGTATGTACATAAACATCCGGTATTTATACATTAACATACAAACTAAAGTATGTACACAACGATATAACTCCCAAGTGCTGGATGTAGGAAGAAGACAGCTCGCCCGAGTGGAAAAAGTAATTTATTCACTTAAAAAACAAAGTGCACAATGGCATATACAATCGTTAAGCGCTTTCAACTGAAAATAAATCAGTCTTCCTCAGAACACCGACATCCATTAAAATCACAATTATATACTCTGTCAGTTACTTGGATTTTAAAAATTGCGCCAAAACTCTTAAAACGGCAATGCTGATGATGCATTGGAAAACTGTTGCAACTCAAATATTCATTGCAATAACCTATCATTTGAACTAATAAACACTGAATAATGCAATGAATGTTTACAAATTAATTCATACAATATTGCTAATAAATATGCTACACTTGTAGTAAAAAAACTATAATTAAGTGATATATTACTGTCGCTATTCATTCAAAAAATAAAAATTAAAATAAACAATATATGAAATTGGATAATAGTTTGTGTTAACCCATACAACCATATAAAGCCAATAGGAATATAGGAATATAGTAATATAGTGCAATAAATAGCCTAAACATACCATAATATACTAATAATAACAAGTTAGGGAACCACAATTTTTATCAATACATCCTATTAAATTCATATATACTGAAATAAAATAATTATAATTATATTGAAAATATTATCTTCGTGAATTGAATATGTTAACTTATTACTATATAAAATATTATTAAATATATATATTGCACTCAATCTATTTTAATATTAAAAACATTAATTAAAAATATCATGCATCTTCCAAAAAAGGTTTAATACTTATGTGATCATTAAGTCCCGGAAATCTAGTGGCATCACACCTCATCTGCCAGATGCTTTCTTTAAGGGCCAATCGTACCTTCCAATTACCACCATAAGTAGTTTGGTTAACCTGATCAATAGCACTAAATCTAAAGCTATGTTGTTCACCTTTATCCTCAATATGCCTATACAAGGCGTTATTCTTATCTTTTTTACGTATTCTATAAAGATGTTCATAGATACGCTTTTTGAACAACCTCTCGGTTTTCCCTATATAAAATGCTGTACAAACTGTACATTTAGCTATATATACTATTTGTTTTGAGTTACAATTGGCTCCTAAATTACAAATTAATGTATTGTTAATGTCACTTAGTATTATTTTCTCAACCGTATTAATATAAGGACATTGATTGCAAGACCCACACCTTACATTACCTTTTTTATTCCTATCCAAATTATCCATTCTATTGCCATCTTGTTCTAATAACCTTTTTATGTTGGGTGCCATTTTATATACTATAACTGGTCGTTCACCTAATAGCTCCCCCAAATTATTGGAAGTAATGACATCCCAATGTCTGAATAATATGTCCTTTATGTAATGTACAAATGGTGTATAGGTCAAAATGCAGGCTCCGTTAAACTTGTTGTTTGAGTTACAATCTAATTCAACTGAAAATTCCTTAGCTCCTAAAAGTGGTTTATATAGGTTGCCCCATTGTGAGGACACATATTGTATAGTGTCATTGAGTAATACGTCAGGATATCCCCTGTTCTTAAACATTGAATAAACCAACTTAAATTCATCTTCCATAATTTGTTTAGTGGAAGACATTCGTGCTATTCTGACACACTGCCCTTTGACAACATTTTTAAACATAAATGGAGGATGATTGCTATTGTACTGGATATAATCATTAGAAAAAGTTGGTTTCCTGTAAATCTTGGATATATATCCTTTATCAGTATTACTAATGAAGGTGTCCAAATAAGGAATGGATCTCCTCTCATAAGTATAAGTAAATTTTAAAAAATTAGTTGTATTGTTCAAAAATAAAATGAACTCATCAACCATTGCTTCTGGACCCTTCCATATAATAAAGATATCATCCAAATATCTGGCATAAAACACCACGTATTTGTAGTAAAGGCAATTGAAAAGATGTTCATTCTCCCAATTCAACATGACCAGATTCGCAAAAATAGGTGCGCAGGAGGCCCCCATTGCCACACCTATTTTTTGCCTGAAATACTCACCGAGAAATGTTATGTAATTATAATCCAAAACTATTGACATAAGTTCAGTTAGTAAACATATTCTGTCCCAACTGTACCCCGAATATTTAATCCAGCTGTTCATGAAATAGTCCAATCCTATCTCTTTAGGTATACAACTGTACAAATCTACTACGTCGATAGTAATGAATGAATACTCATGATTCCATAATTCTATAGTTAAACTACTTAAGAAGCTCCATGAATCCTTCATAATATGGGGTGTCAATTTGTAAATATGCTTGGTCCATACATCTATAAGAACACCTATATTGTAAGTCTTGGATTTGGACTTGAAACTATAGGTCGATATGGGGGATTTTCCATTGATTTGTGTATTTTGGGTATACCTACCATTTTGGCTAATATGGGGTACTCGGTCCTGAGAAATCTATAAATATCTTCACTTATTCTGTTATCAATACGGTATTCCTCTAAAAAGAGGTCTATCCTTCTATATCCTATATTGATTTCATTCAGTGAAACTACCTCGTATTTCCCAGAATCATATAATAGATTATGAATTTTACTATTATAATCCAATGTGTAACTAATGACTATTCCGCCCCCTTTGTCGGGTTTCATAATGCGGATGTCTTTATTATACATTATTTCTTTCAAACACTTCCTTTCTTCTTTCGTTAAATTGTCTACATAATTGTATTTATATCCCTTGTTGTTACTTATATCCTTATTTAACCAATAGATATCTTTAGTAACCATTTTTTCAAAATTGGCTACTTGTGGATTACTAATAGGTACATATGTACTTTTTTTCTTCAATCTATTAGTCTTACTAGTATGCTCATTGCTTTGTACAGAGTCAAATTGTGTAGTTAGATTTAATCTCCTACAGTACATCTTGGTTTCTTTGATAGTATCAACCAGATTCATACCAGTGGTAGGGATGAACTTCATACCTTTACTCATCAACTGAAAAAATTCTTGTTGGATATTTAAATCAGTAAAATTGTACACATTAAATCCATTAAAAGTACTAACTATCTGTTTATTATTAGTACAATTCTTACCACCAGTAGTACTACTATCTTGTGTACCTGTAATAGTCGAATTATTTTCATCTATGGTTCGAGAAACTGCACAAGATGTATCATTAACTATTGATGCATTGCTATAATATGTAATATTCTTGTCCACAGATTTCCCCTTGAATATATCAACCAAATTACTTAATTTCTCTTTCTGTAAGGTGTATTGTGTTTTGGAGCAGGAAAAAATCTTCCCCCTCGAAAATTTTCTTCCCTATAGTTACTTTTTTTTCTTTCTCTAAATTGTGTTCTATCTGTATACATTTTCTCTACCCTATCGACTGGCCATATATATACTTTATTGTCTTCATATGCCTCTATATCCCTCATCAATTTCCTATTTTTCCTGTCGAAAATATTTCTAACTTTATTCTGTGTCATGTCAAATTGTTTGTTATACATATCTTTCCATTTGCCAAAATCGCGATGCTTGATGATAACTTCATTCATACATTCCACTTCATTAGCCAAATGAATCATCTTCTCATCATTATATTTCACCAATGTCCTCAGAAATATCAAACCAAAATTATCAAACATTTCATTAAATTCTTTTTTAACATCATTATTCAAGTTAATGCCCAAAGGCAGCTTAAAAAATCTAATTCCTTTGGGTACTACTTTTATGTTTAAACATTTGGATAAATATGCTATATCGATCTTAGTGTTTTTGTATTGCAACAGTTTTTTACCAAAAGTAAAAATCATATCCCTTAAATTATATTGCTTAAATTCAGTAATATTAAAATTCACATTATTTCCTTTCTCAAAATCATTATCAAAATTGTAATCATCACTTAAAAATTGATTAAACACGTAACTTGTGTTGTCACACATACTGTTGTCCATATCCTGTTCATACATGCGTCTTTTGTCATTTAGAGAACTAGATAAATGCATAACAGTACCTTTTTTAACACCAAACTCTTTCTTCTTGGTGTTAACATATTGCTTGACAGTTTGTCTATCTTTTGGTCTTGCCCCTTGTTTATTGATGAATACATTGTCCGTTTCCCTTCTGTCTCGCTGCACACTAAAATCAAAGGTAAAATCTTCACTTGGGGACAGTAAACAATTTTGTTGGCGTTGTGCCCTCTAAGGTTTATGGGGGAGACCACACTGATGTGCGTTTCGTCATCACATATATTAGGCATGTCAATATTAATATTGTCCTGTTGCATATGGATGGAGTTCTCTTTCAATAAGACCGGAATCTCCAAATCCGGTGTACACATCAGCCCTCTAGCATTAGTAGAAGTACGAATCAGTCCCCTTTCATTAGTGGAAATCCCTCCTTGACGAGAATCAACATGTCCGTCTTTGGCTGCAATTGTGTCAGTTTCTTTAGTGGTATCAGCCCGAACACCACACTGTGATTTATCAATAGCAAAAATAGCGTTTGCACTTTCTTTACTGTCCAACATGCAAGCCGGTTGCTTGCGCTCCTTGCGCTCTGCCAATACCTCCGTAACTAGAACCAACAGCTTCTGTACATCAGATTGAAGAGCGGTAACCTCCGCTCTAAGTTGTTTAAATTCTCCACCAGACAATGAAGCCGAAACATCTCCCTCGCTACCAGCCATGTCTAGGCACTAACCAAATACAAACGCTGCACCACAACGATATAACTCCCAAGTGCTGGATGTAGGAAGAAGACAGCTCGCCCGAGTGGAAAAAGTAATTTATTCACTTAAAAAACAAAGTGCACAATGGCATATACAATCGTTAAGCGCTTTCAACTGAAAATAAATCAGTCTTCCTCAGAACACCGACATCCATTAAAATCACAATTATATACTCTGTCAGTTACTTGGATTTTAAAAATTGCGCCAAAACTCTTAAAACGGCAATGCTGATGATGCATTGGAAAACTGTTGCAACTCAAATATTCATTGCAATAACCTATCATTTGAACTAATAAACACTGAATAATGCAATGAATGTTTACAATATTGCTAATAAATATGCTACACTTGTAGTAAAAAAACTATAATTAAGTGATATATTACTGTCGCTATTCATTCAAAAAATAAAAATTAAAATAAACAATATATGAAATTGGATAATAGTTTGTGTTAACCCATACAACCATATAAAGCCAATAGGAATGTATGTACACAGACTTCCGGTATTTATACATTAACATACAAACTAAAGTATGTACATAGACATCCGGTATTTATACATTAACATACTCACTTTTCTCAGTTTTGATTCTGAATCTCTATCTGTGGGGTTACTGCCTTGTTTTCCCACACTATTTGTATACTGCACAGATTTATCAGCTTAACACTTTGTAAATTCTCCTTCCTCCCACATTGACCACAATACTTTAAAATGGTGAAAATCTTTTCCTAACATTACATCATGAGTCAAATCAGGGATTACAGCTACAGGATGTGGCATTTTTCCTTGAACTGTCTGAATTTCTACGTGTAAGGAGATACTCTCATCTGTGACGATGAATACATGTGTAAGGAGATACTCTCATTTGCGACAATGATATTACTTCTATTTTCTTTTTTTTTTAACAGTTTTATTGATTTTGATTGTAATGAAAACAATCACATAGACATATACAAGATAATTTACATTATAGATTTACAAATTGATAACATATATTTAAAACATTTAAATATGAATATAGGAATAACAAAGCAAACAAACTAAAGTATGTACATAGACATCCGGTATTTATACATTAACATACAAACTAAATTATGTACAGAGACATCCGGTATTTATACATTAAGATACAAACTAAAACATGTACATAGACATCCGGTATTTATATATTAACATACAAACTAAAGCATGTACATAGACATCCGGTATTTATACATTAACATACAAACTAAAGTATGTACATAGATATCCGGTATTTATACATTAACATACAAACTAAAGTATGTACATAGACATCCAGTATTTATACATTAACATACAAACTAAAGTATGTACATAGACATCCGGTATTTATACATTAACATACAAACTAAAGTATGCACACAGACATCCGGTATTTATACATTAACATACAAATATACAAACTAAAGTATGTACATAAACATCCGGTATTTATACATTAACATACAAACTAAAGTATGTACACAACGATATAACTCCCAAGTGCTGGATGTAGGAAGAAGACAGCTCGCCCGAGTGGAAAAAGTAATTTATTCACTTAAAAAACAAAGTGCACAATGGCATATACAATCGTTAAGCTTTCAACTGAAAATAAATCAGTCTTCCTCAGAACACCGACATCCATTAAAATCACAATTATATACTCTGTCAGTTACTTGGATTTTAAAATTGGCGCCAAAACTCTTAAAACGGCAATGCTGATGATGCATTGGAAAACTGTTGCAACTCAAATATTCATTGCAATAACCTATCATTTGAACTAATAAACACTGAATAATGCAATGAATGTTTACAAATTAATTCATACAATATTGCTAATAAATATGCTACACTTGTAGTAAAAAAACTATAATTAAGTGATATATTACTGTCGCTATTCATTCAAAAATAAAAATTAAAATAAACAATATATGAAATTGGATAATAGTTTGTGTTAACCCATACAACCATATAAAGCCAATAGGAATATAGGAATATAGTAATATAGTGCAATAAATAGCCTAAACATACCATAATATACTAATAATAACAAGTTAGGGAACCACAATTTTTATCAATACATCCTATTAAATTCATATATACTGAAATAAAATAATTATAATTATATTGAAAATATTATCTTCGTGAATTGAATATGTTAACTTATTACTATATAAAATATTATTAAATATATATATTGCACTCAATCTATTTTAATATTAAAAACATTAATTAAAAATATCATGCATCTTCCAAAAAAGGTTTAATACTTATGTGATCATTAAGTCCCGGAAATCTAGTGGCATCACACCTCATCTGCCAGATGCTTTCTTTAAGGGCCAATCGTACCTTCCAATTACCACCATAAGTAGTTTGGTTAACCTGATCAATAGCACTAAATCTAAAGCTATGTTGTTCACCTTTATCCTCAATATGCCTATACAAGGCGTTATTCTTATCTTTTTTACGGTTCCCATTCAGAAGCCTGAAACATCATAAGCCTGAAAATCAAAATCCTGAAACCAAAAGCCTGAAAATTCAGAATCCTGAAAACTCAAAATCCTGAAAGCCCAAAATCCTGAAAGACCAAAATCCTGAAACTCAAAATCCTGAAAACACAAAATAGACATACTGATGTCATTGTGGCTTTGCTATTGTTAGCCCTGTGGTGTTAGGTCATGCGTTGGGGGTCAGGTAAGTGTGCGGTTGGTTTTATGTTAGGGTTAGGGGCGGTTTAAGTGAGTTAGGGTTAGCGCAGGTTAGGCATGTATGCAATAGTGACAAATATTGGGGTTAGGGGTGGTTTAAGTGAGTTAGGGTTAGGGCGCGGGTCAGGTGAGTGTGCGATAGTGACGGACCTTAGGGTTAGGGTTAGGGTCAGGGTCAGTTGGTAGATATTAGTGTCTTTATAGTGACATATTAGCATTATTTGTGTTTTCAGGATTTTGAGTTTCAGGATTTTGGGCTTTCAGGATTTTGAGTTTTCAGGATTCTGAATTTTCAGGCTTTTGGTTTCAGGATTTTGATTTTCAGGCTTATGATGTTTCAGGCTTCTGAATGGGAACCCTTTTTTACGTATTCTATAAAGATGTTCATAGATACGCTTTTTGAACAACCTCTCGGTTTTCCCTATATAAAATGCTGTACAAACTGTACATTTGGCTATATATACTATTTGTTTTGAGTTACAATTGGCTCCTAAATTACAAATTACCGTATTGTTAATGTCACTTAGTATTATTTTCTCAACCGTATTGATATAAGGACATTGATTGCAAGACCCACACCTTACATTACCTTTTTTGTTCCTATTCAAATTATCCATTCTATTGCCATCTTGTTCTAATAACCTTTTTATGTGGGGTGCCATTTTATATACTATAACCTGGTCGTTCACCTAATAGCTCCCCCAAATTATTGGAAGTAATGACATCCCAATGTCTGAATAATATGTCCTTTATGTAATGTACAAATGGTGTATAGGTCAAAATGCAGGCTCCATTAAACTTGTTGTTTAAGTTACAATCTAATTCAACTGAAAATTCCTTAGCTCCTAAAAGTGGTTTATATAGGTTGCCCCATTGTGAGGACACATATTGTATAGTGTCATTGAGTAATCGTCAGGATATCCCCTGTTCTTAAACATTGAATAAACCAACTTAAATTCATCTTCCATAATTTGTTTAGTGGAAGACATTCGTGCTATTCTGACACACTGCCCTTTGACAACATTTTTAAACATAAATGGAGGATGATTGCTATTGTACTGGATATAATCATTAGAAAAAGTTGGTTTCCTGTAAATCTTGGATATATATCCTTTATCAGTATTGCTAATGTACGTGTCCAAATAAGGAATGGATCTCCTCTCATAAGTATAAGTAAATTTTAAAAAATTAGTTGTATTGTTCAAAAATAAAATGAACTCATCAACCATTGCTTCTGGACCCTTCCATATAATAAAGATATCATCCAAATATCTGGCGTAAAACACCACGTGTTTGTAATAAAGGCAATTGAAAAGATGTTCATTCTCCCAATTTAACATGACCAGATTCGCAAAAATAGGTGCGCAGGAGGCCCCCATTGCCACACCTATTTTTTGCCTGAAATACTCACCAAGAAATGCTATGTAATTATAATCCAAAACTATTGACATAAGTTCAGTTAGTAAACATATTCTGTCCCAACTGTACCCCGAATATTTAATCAAGCTGTTCATAAAATAGTCCAATCCTATCTCTTTAGGTATACAACTGTACAAATCTACTACGTCAATAGTAATGAATGAATACTCATGATTCCATAATTCTGTAGTTAAACTGCTTAAGAAGCTCCATGAATCCTTCATAATATGGGGTGTCAATTTGTAAATATGCTTGGTCCATACATCTATAAGAACACCTATATTGTAAGTCTTGGATTTGGACCCTGAAACTATAGGTCGATATGGGGGATTTTCCATTGATTTGTGTATTTTGGGTATACCTACCATTTTGGCTAATATGGGGTACTCAGTCCTGAGAAATCTATAAATATCTTCACTTATTCTGTTATCAATACGGTATTCCTCTAAAAAGAGGTCTATCCTTCTATATCCTATATTGATTTCATTCAGTGAAACTACCTCGTATTTCCCAGAATCATATAATAGATTATGAATTTTACTATTATAATCCAATGTGTAACTAATGACTATTCCGCCCCCTTTGTCGGGTTTCATAATGCGGATGTCTTTATTATACATTATTTCTTTCAAACACTTCCTTTCTTCTTTCGTTAAATTGTCTACATAATTGTATTTATATCCCTTGTTGTTACTTATATCCTTATTTAACCAGTAGATATCTTTAGTAACCATTTTTTCAAAATTGGCTACTTGTGGATTACTAATAGGTACATATGTACTTTTTTTCTTCAATCTATTAGTCTTACTAGTATGCTCATTGCTTTGTACAGAGTCAAATTGTGTAGTTAGATTTAATCTCCTACAGTACATCTTGGTTTCTTTGATAGTATCAACCAGATTCATACCAGTGGTAGGAATGAACTTCATACCTTTAATCATCAATTGAAAAATTTCTTGTTGGATATTTAAATCAGTAAAATTGTACACATTAAATCCATTAAAAGTACTAACTATCTGTTTATTAGTACAATTCTTACCACCAGTAGTACTACTATCTTGTGTACCTATAATAATCGAATTATTTTCATCTATGGTTCGAGAAACTGCACAAGATGTGTCATTATCAATTGATGCTTTGCTATAATATGTAATATTCTTGTCCACGGATTTCCCCTTGAATAAATCAACCAAATTACTTAATTTCTCTTTCTGTAAGGTGTATTGTGTTTTGGAGCAAGAAAAAATCTTCCCCCTCGAAAATTTTCTTCCCTATAGTTACTTCTTTTTCTTTCTCTAAATTGTATTCTATCTGTATACGTTTTCTCTACCCTATCAACTGGCCATATATATACTTTATTGTCTTCGTATGCCTCTATATCCCTCATCAATTTCCTATTTTTCCTGTCAAAAATATTTCTAACTTTATTCTGTGTCATGTCGAATTGTTTGTTATACAAATCTTTCCATTTGCCAAAATCGCGATGCTTGATGATAACTTCATTCATACATTCCACTTCATTAGCCAAATGAATCATCTTCTCATCATTATATTTCACCAATGTCCTCAGAAATATCAAACCAAAATTATCAAACATTTCATTAAATTCTTTTTTAACATCATTATTCAAGTTAATGCCCAAAGGCAGCTTAAAAAATCTAATTCCTTTGGGTACTATTTTTATGTTTAAACATTTGGATAAATATGCTATATCGATCTTAGTATTTTTGTATTGCAACAGTTTTTTACCAAAAGTAAAAATCATATCCCTTAAATTATATTGCTTAAATTCAGTAATATTAAAATTCACATTATTTCCTTTCTCAAAATCATTATCAAAATTATAATCATCACTTAAAAATTGATTAAACGCATAACTTGTGTTGTCACACATACTGTTATCCATATCCTGTTCATACATGCGCCTTTTGTCATTTAGAGAACTAGATAAATGCATAACAGTACCTTTTTTAACACCAAACTCTTTCTTCTTGGTGTTAACATATTGCTTGACAGTTTGTCTATCTTTTGGTCTTGCCCCTTGTTTATTGATAAATACATTGTCCGTTTCCCTTCTGTCTCGCTGCACACTAAAATCAAAAGTAAAATCTTCACTTGGGGACAGTAAACAAAGTCTTTTATTGGCGTTGTGCCCTCTAAGATTTATGGGGGAGACCACACTAATGTGCGTTTCGTCATCACATATATTAGGCATGTCGATATTAATATTGTCCTGTTGCATATGGATGGAGTTCTCTTTAAATAAGACCGGAATCTCCAAATCCGGTGTACACATCAGCCCTCTAGCATTAGTAGAAGTACGAATCAGTCCCCTTTCATTAGTGGAAATCCCTCCTTGACGAGAATCAACATGTCCGTCTTTGGCTACAATTGTGTCAGTTTCTTTAGTGGTATCAGCCCGAACACCACACTGTGATTTATCAATAGCAAAAATAACGTTTGCACTTTCTTTACTGTCCAACATGCAAGCCGGTTGCTTGCGCTCCTTGCGCTCTGCCAATACCTCCGTAACTAAAACCAACAGCTTCTGTACATCAGATTGAAGAGCGGTAACCTCTGCTCTGAGTTGTTTGAATTCTCCACCAGACAATGAAGCCGAAACATCTCCCTCGCTACCAGCCATGTCTATGCACTGACGAAATACAAACGCTGCACCACAACGATATAACTCCCAAGTGCTGGATGTAGAAAGAAGACAGCTCGCCCGAGTGGAAAAAGCAATTTATTCACTTGAAAAACAAAGTGCACAATGGCATATACAATCGTTAAGCGCTTTCAACTGAAAATAAATCAGTCTTCCTCAGAACACCGACATCCATTAAAATCACCATTATATACTCTGTCAGTTACTTGGATTTTAAAAATTGCGTAAAACTCTTAAACGGCAATGCTGATGATGCATTGGAAAACTGTTGCAACTCAAATATTCATTGCAATAACCTATCATTTGAACTAATAAACACTGAATAATGCAATGAATGTTTACAATATTGCTAATAAATATGCTACACTTGTAGTAAAAAAACTATAATTAAGTGATATATTACTGTCGCTATTCATTCAAAAAATAAAAATTAAAATAAACAATATATGAAATTGGATAATAGTTTGTGTTAACCCATACAACCATATAAAGCCAATAGGAATGTATGTACACAGACTTCCGGTATTTATACATTAACATACAAACTAAAGTATGTACATAGACATCCGGTATTTATACATTAACATACAAACTAAAACATGTACATAGACATCCGATATTTATACATTAACATACAAACTAAAGCATGTACATAGACATCCGGTATTTATACATTAACATACAAACTAAAGTATGTACATAGACATCCGGTATTTATACATTAACATACAAACTAAAGTATGTACATAGACATCTGGTATTTATACATTAACATACAAACTAAAACATGTACATAGACATCCGGTATTTATACATTAACATACAAACTAAAACATGTACATAGACATCCGGTATTTATACATTAACATACAAACTAAAGTATGTACATAGACATCCGGTATTTATACATTAACATGCAAACTAAAGTATGTACATAGACATCCGGTATTTATACATTAACATACAAACTAAAGTATGCACATAGACATCCGGTATTTATAGATTAACAAACAAACTAAAGTATGTACATAGACATCCGGTATTTATACATTAACATGCAAACTAAAGTATGTACATAGACATCTAGTATTTATACATTAACATACAAACTAAAGTATGTACATAGACATCCGATATTTATACATTAACATACAAACTAAAGTATGTACATAGACATCCGGTATTTATACATTAACATACAAACTAAAACATGTACATAGACATCCGGTATTTATACATTAACATACAAACTAAAGCATGTACATAGACATCCGATATTTATACATTAACATACAAACTAAAGTATGTACATAGACATCCGGTATTTATACATTAACATACAAACTAAAGTATGTACATAGACATCCGGTATTTATACATTAACATACAAACTAAAACATGTACATAGACATCCGGTATTTATACATTAACATACAAACTAAAGTATGTACATAGACATCCGGTATTTATACATTAACATATAAACTAAAGTATGTTCATAGACATCCAGTATTTATACATTAACATACAAACTAAAGTATGTACAAAGACATCCGGTATTTATACATTAACATAAGAACTAAAGCATGTACATAGACATCCGGTATTTATACACTAACATACAAACTAAAGTATGTACATAGGCATCCGGTATTTATACATTAACATACAAACTAAATTATGTACATAGACATCCGGTATTTATACATTAACATACAAACTAAAGTATGTACATAGACATCCGGTATTTATACATTAACATACAAATTAAAGCATGTACATAGACATCCTGTATTTATACATTACCATACAAACATACAAACTAAAGTATGTACATAGACATCCAGTATTTATACATTAACATACAAACTAAAGTATGTACATAGACATCCGGTATTTATACATTAACATACAAACTAAAGTATGTACATAGACATCCGGTATTTATAGATTAACATACAAACTAAAGTATGTACATAGACATCTGGTATTTATACATTAACATGCAAACTAAAGTATGTACATAGACATCCGGTATTTATACATTAACATACAAACATACAAACTAAAGTATGTACATAGACATCTAGTATTTATACATTAACATACAAACTAAAGTATGTACATAGACATCCGGTATTTATAGATTAACATACAAACTAAAGTATGTACATAGACATCCGGTATTTATACATTAACATGCAAACTAAAGTATGTACATAGACATCCAGTATTTATACATTAACATACATACTAAAGTATGTACATAGACATCCGATATTTATACATTAACATACAAACTAAAGTATGTACATACACATCCGATATTTATACATTAACATACAAACTAAAGTATGTACATAGACATCCGGTATTTATACATTAACATACAAACTAAAACATGTACATAGACATCCGGTATTTATACATTAACAAACAAACTAAAGTATGTACACAGACATCCGGTATTTATACATTAACATACAAACTAAAGTATGCACATAGACATCCAGTATTTATACATTGACATACAAACCAAAGTATGTACATAGACATCCGGTATTTATACATAAACATACAAACTAAAGCATGTACATAGACATCCGGTATTTATACACTAACATACAAACTAAAGTATGTACATAGGCATCCGGTATTTATACATTAACATACAAACTAAAGTATGTACATAGACATCCGGTATTTATACATTAACATACAAACTAAAGTATGTACATAGACGTCCGGTATTTATACATTAACATACAAACTAAAGCATGTACATAGACATCTGGTATTTATACATTAACATACAAACATACAAATTAAAGTATGTACATAGACATCCAGTATTTACACATTAACATACAAACTAAAGTATGTACATAGACATCCGGTATTTATACATTAACATACAAACTAAAGTATGCACATAGACATCCGGTATTTATAGATTAACATACAAACTAAAGTATGTACATAGACATCCGGTATTTATACATTAACATGCAAACTAAAGTATGTACAAAGACATCCAGTATTTATACATTAACATACAAACTAAAGTATGTACATAGACATCCGGTATTTATACATTAACATACAAACTAAAGTATGTACATAGACATCCCGTATTTATACACTAACATACAAACATACAAACTAAAGTATGTACATAGACATCTAGTATTTATACATTAACATACAAGTATGTACATAGACATCCGGTATTTATACATTAACATACAAACTAAAGTATGTACATAGACATCCGGTATTTATACATTAACATACAAACTAAAACATGTACATAGACATCCAGTATTTATACATTAACATACAAACTAAAGTATGTACATAGACATCCAGTATTTATACATTAACATACAAATTAAAGTATGTACATAGACATCCGATATTTTTACATTAACATACAAACTAAAGTTTGTACATAGACATCCGGTATTTATACATTAACATACAAACTAAAGTATGTACATAGACATCCGGTATTTATACATTAACATACAAACTAAAGTATGTACATAGACATCCTGTATTTATACATTAACATACAAACTAAAGTATGTACATAGACATCCGGTATTTATACATTAACATACAAACTAAATTATGTACATAGACATCCAGTATTTATACATTAACATACAAACTAAAGTATGTACATAGACATCCGTTCTCCTCGGGCCTGTATACATTAACATACAATCTAAAGTATGTACATAGACATCCGGTATTTATACATTAACATACAAACTAAAGTATGTACATAGACATCCGGTATTTATACATTAACATACAAACTAAAGTATGTACATAGACATCCAGTATTTATACATTAACATACAAACTAAAGTATGTACATAGACATCCAGTATTTATACATTAACATACAAACTAAAGTATGTACATAGACATCCGGTATTTATACATTAACATACAAACTAAAGTATGTACATAGACATCCGGTATTTATACATTAACATACAAACTAAAGTATGTACCTAGACATCCATATTTATACATTAACATACAAACTAAAGTATGTACATAGACATCCAGTATTTATACATTAACATACAAACTAAAGTATGTACATAGACATCCAGTATTTATACATTAACATACAAACTAAAGTATGTACATAGACATCCAGTATTTATACATTAACATACAAACTAAAGTATGTACATAGACATCCGGTATTTATACATTAACATACAAACTAAAGTATGTACATAGACATCCGGTATTTATACATTAACATACAAACTAAAGCATGTACATACACATCTCGTATTTATACATTAGCATACAATCTAAAGTATGTACATAGACATCCGGTATTTATACATTAACATACAAACTAAAGTATGTACATAGACATCCGGTATTTATACATTAACATACAAACTAAAGTATGTACATAGACATCCGGTATTTATACATTAACATACAAACTAAAGTATGTACATAGACATCCAGTATTTATACATTAACATACAAACTAAAGTATGTACATAGACATCCGGTATTTATACATTAACATACAAACTAAAGTATGTACATAGACATCCGGTATTTATACATTAACATACAAACTAAAGTATGTACATAGACATCCGGTATTTATACATTAACATACAAACTAAAGTATGTACATAGACATCCAGTATTTATACATTAACATACAAACTAAAGTATGTACATAGACATCCGGTATTTATACATTAACATACAAACTAAAGTATGTACATAGACATCCGGTATTTATACATTAACATACAAACTAAAGTATGTACATAGACATCCGGTATTTATACATTAACATACAAACTAAAGTATGTACATAGACATCCAGTATTTATACATTAACATACAAACTAAAGTATGTACATAGACATCCGGTATTTATACATTAACATACAAACTAAAGTATGTACATAGACATCCAGTATTTATACATTAACATACAAACTAAAGTATGTACATAGACATCCGGTATTTATACATTAACATACAAACTAAAGTATGTACATAGACATCCAGTATTTATACATTAACATACAAACTAAAGTATGTACATAGACATCCGGTATTTATACATTAACATACAAACTAAAGTATGTACATAGACATCCGGTATTTATACATTAACATACAAACTAAAGTATGTACATAGACATCCGGTATTTATACATTAACATACAAACTAAAGTATGTACATAGACATCCGGTATTTATACATTAACATACAAACTAAAGTATGTACCTAGACATCCATATTTTTACATTAACATACAAACTAAAGTATGTACATAGACATCCGGTATTTATACATTAACATACAAACTAAAGTATGTACATAGACATCCGGTATTTATACATTAACATACAAACTAAAGTATGTACATAGACATCCGGTATTTATACATTAACATACAAACTAAAGTATGTACATAGACATCCGGTATTTATACATTAACATACAAACTAAAGTATGTACATAGACATCCGGTATTTATACATTAACATACAAACTAAAGTATGTACATAGACATCCGGTATTTATACATTAACATTCAAACTAAAGTATGTACCTAGACATCCATATTTATACATTAACATACAAACTAAAGCATGTACATAGACATCCGGTATTTATACATTAACATACAAACTAAAGTATGTACATAGACATCCAGTATTTATACATTAACATACAAACTAAAGTATGTACATAGACATCCGGTATTTATACATTAACATACAAACTAAAGTATGTACATAGACATCCGGTATTTATACATTAACATACAAACTAAAGTATGTACATAGACATCCAGTATTTATACATTAACATACAAACTAAAGTATGTACATAGACATCCAGTATTTATACATTAACATACAAACTAAAGTATGTACATAGACATCCGGTATTTATACATTAACATACAAACTAAAGTATGTACATAGACATCCAGTATTTATACATTAACATACAAACTAAAGTATGTACATAGACATCCGGTATTTATACATTAACATACAAACTAAAGTATGTACATAGACATCCAGTATTTATACATTAACATACAAACTAAAGTATGTACATAGACATCCAGTATTTATACATTAACATACAAACTAAAGTATGTACATAGACATCCGGTATTTATACATTAACATACAAACTAAAGTATGTACATAGACATCCGGTATTTATACATTAACATACAAACTAAAGTATGTACATAGACATCCGGTATTTATACATTAACATACAAACTAAAACATGTACATAGACATCCGAAATTTATACATTAACATACAAACTAAAGTATGTACATAGACATCCGGTATTTATACATTAACATACAAACTAAAGTATGTACATAGACATCCGGTATTTATACATTAACATACAAACTAAAGTATGTACATAGACATCCGGTATTTATACATTAACATACAAACTAAAGTATGTACATAGACATCCGGTATTTATACATTAACATACAAACTAAAGTATGTACATAGACATCCGGTATTTATACATTAACATACAAACTAAAGTATGTACATAGACATCCGGTATTTATACATTAACATACAAACTAAAGTATGTACATAGACATCCGGTATTTATACATTAACATACAAACTAAAGTATGTACATAGACATCCGGTATTTATACATTAACATACAAACTAAAGTATGTACATAGACATCCGGTATTTATACATTAACATACAAACTAAAGTATGTACATAGACATCCGGTATTTATACATTAACATACAAACTAAAGTATGTACATAGACATCCGGTATTTATACATTAACATACAAACTAAAGTATGTACATAGACATCCGGTATTTATACATTAACATACAAACTAAAGTATGTACATAGACATCCGGTATTTATACATTAACATACAAACTAAAGTATGTACATAGACATCCGGTATTTATACATTAACATACAAACTAAAGTATGTACATAGACATCCGGTATTTATACATTAACATACAAACTAAAGTATGTACATAGACATCCGGTATTTATACATTAACATACAAACTAAAGTATGTACATAGACATCCGGTATTTATACATTAACATACAAACTAAAGTATGTACATAGACATCCGGTATTTATACATTAACATACAAACTAAAGTATGTACATAGACATCCGGTATTTATACATTAACATACAAACTAAAGTATGTACATAGACATCCGGTATTTATACATTAACATACAAACTAAAGTATGTACATAGACATCCAGTATTTATACTTTAACATACAAACTAAAGTATGTACATAGACATCCGGTATTTATGCATTAATATAAAAACTAAAGTATGTACATAGACATCCGGTATTTATACATTAACATACAAACTAAAGTATGTACATAGACATCCGGTATTTATACATTAACATACAAA
The DNA here is from genome assembly GCF_019279795.1 of Protopterus annectens. Lineage (NCBI taxonomy): Eukaryota > Metazoa > Chordata > Ceratodontiformes > Protopteridae > Protopterus > Protopterus annectens. The sequence goes on from NC_056736.1 coordinate 572,984,647, forward strand.
CTAAAGTATGTACATAGACATCCGGTATTTATACATTCACATACAAACTAAAGTATGTACATAGACATCCGGTATTTATACATTAACATACAAACTAAAGTATGTACATAGACATCCGGTATTTATACATTAACATACAAACTAAAGTATGTACCTAGACATCCATATTTATACATTAACATACAAACTAAAGTATGTACATAGACATCCAGTATTTATACATTAACATACAAACTAAAGTATGTACATAGACATCCGGTATTTATACATTAACATACAAACTAAAGTATGTACATAGACATCCGGTATTTATACATTAACATACAAACTAAAGTATGTACATAGACATCCAGTATTTATACATTAACATACAAACTAAAGTATGTACATAGACATCCGGTATTTATACATTAACATACAAACTAAAGTATGTACATAGACATCCAGTATTTATACATTAACATACAAACTAAAGTATGTACATAGACATCCGGTATTTATACATTAACATACAAACTAAAGTATGTACATAGACATCCGGTATTTATACATTAACATACAAACTAAAGTATGTACATAGACATCCGGTATTTATACATTAACATACAAACTAAAGTATGTACATAGACATCCAGTATTTATACATTAACATACAAACTAAAGTATGTACATAGACATCCAGTATTTATACATTAACATACAAACTAAAGTATGTACATAGACATCCAGTATTTATACATTAACATACAAACTAAAGTATGTACATAGACATCCGGTATTTATACATTAACATACAAACTATAGTATGTACATAGACATCCGGTATTTATACATTAACATACAAACTAAAGTATGTACATAGACATCCGGTATTTATACATTAACATACAAACTAAAGTATGTACATAGACATCCGGTATTTATACATTAACATACAAACTAAAGTATGTACATAGACATCCGGTATTTATACATTAACATACAAACTAAAGTATGTACATAGACATCCGGTATTTATACATTAACATACAAACTAAAGTATGTACATAGACATCCGGTATTTATACATTAACATACAAACTAAAGTATGTACATAGACATCCGGTATTTATACATTAACATACAAACTAAAGTATGTACATAGACATCCGGTATTTATACATTAACATACAAACTAAAGTATGTACATAGACATCCGGTATTTATACATTAACATACAAACTAAAGTATGTACATAGACATCCGGTATTTATACATTAACATACAAACTAAAACATGTACATAGACATCCGGTATTTATACATTAACATACAAACTAAAACATGTACATAGACATCCGGTATTTATACATTAACATACAAACTAAAGTATGTACATAGACATCCGGTATTTATACATTAACATACAAACTAAAGTATGTACATAGACATCCGGTATTTATACATTAACATACAAACTAAAGTATGTACATAGACATCCGGTATTTATACATTAACATACAAATTAAAGCATGTACATAGACATCCTGTATTTATACATTACCATACAAACTAAATTATGTACATAGACATCCGGTATTTATACATTAACATACAAACTAAAGTATGTACATAGACATCCGGTATTTATACATTAACATACAAACTAAAGTATGTACATAGACATCCGGTATTTATACATTAACATACAAACTAAAGTATGTACATAGACATCCGGTATTTATACATTAACATACAAACTAAAGCATGTACATAGACATCCGGTATTTATACATTAACATACAAACTAAAGCATGTACATAGACATCCGGTATTTATACATTAACATACAAACTAAAGTATGTACATAGACATCCGGTATTTATACATTAACATACAAACTAAAGTATGTACATAGACATCCGGTATTTATACATTAACATACAAACTAAAGTATGTACATAGACATCCGGTATTTATACATTAACATACAAACTAAAGTATGTACATAGACATCCGGTATTTATACATTAACATACAAACTAAAGTATGTACATAGACATCCGATATTTATACATTAACATACAAACTAAAGTATGTACATACACATCCGGTATTTATACATTAACATACAAACTAAAGTATGTACATAGACATCCGGTATTTATACATTAACATACAAACTAAAGTATGTACATAGACATCCGGTATTTATACATTAACATACAAACTAAAGTATGTACATAGACATCCGGTATTTATACATTAACATACAAACTAAAGCATGTACATAGACATCCGGTATTTATACATTAACATACACTATAACCTTCCTTTTGTAACTTGTTCTCATGAATGACAAAGAAAGTCAATTACCTTTATGCGAAATGATCATTTTTTCCAACATATTTTGTAAGTTAACCCATAAATGATGTTCATATGTCTTTCTAGATGTTCTAGAGGTTATGGTTCTTATCTGTAAATGACTAACTTCTTTTAATAAATTAGTAAACTCAGAGAATGTAGGAGGATGTTTTGAAATCCAGTTTTTTGTTATGATCTTTCTAGCCACTGCCAATATAGTCCATAGTAATGAGTATTTGGTTTTCCTAACACATTGTGGAACAGGTGCATTAAATATGATTAATGATTTTATTCAATATGAAGCTGTCTGAAAAAAGTGCTTGTAAAAAGTCATTTACTTTATTCCAAAATATATTGAAGGTTGGACAGTCAAAAAACGTATGTGCCCAGTTAATATCTACATTAGAGTTGCAACTATTACAGATGGCCTGTTTTTTATTAATTTTGTCCATTATTTGCGGTGTATAAAAGGATCTATTCATGAATCTCCATGTGTAAATCTTCCATTTCAGAGAAAATTATGTTTTCCCAACTGATTGTAGCATATTAACCTTATCTTGCTCACTTGGGGAATTATAAGTAACTAAACTATAATAACTCCAGTAGTTATGTGTGCAAGAAAATGTTTCTTCTCTTAAAAGTCTATAAATAAAGGAGAGACTACCTGAATATGTATGCTGGTGTAATAATGTTGATTGAAGAAATTGTAATAATATCCTGGTGTCATGTTTGCTAGTTGATGAAGCTAGTTTCAACTTACTATCAAGATATAGTATATGTGTTTGTATATCTAACCATGAGGAATGACATTACTTCTATTTTCTGGTTGCTGCTAATTTTATGCTTATATACTGGAAAGCTTAACAAGGAAAAAAATATTGCTCCCAGAATCAAGCAGAGCTTGCACCTTACTGCATTTTAAAATGCAGTGCATTATATTAACTTTCCAGTCGTCCTACCATACTCAATAGGTACAACTTTATCTAAGTCAGGAATTTCAGTTTGCACATTCCCAGTGGTGTTATCTTTTCACCATTAGCAGTATAGAACTTAGCAATGTGTCCTCTCCCTCCACATTTGTAACTAATTAACACTTTACTTGCTGGCTTTCATTTCACAGAAGGAGATACATTTATTGTTAAAGCTGTATCCTTAGAAACACCTTGTCATTAACTAGTTAGTGTTCTAATAAAGTTACTAGCTTATCAGCATCCTTAGGATCACTCTGCAGGATTACTTTTCTTAGTTTACTAAGCAAAACTCTTATTAAACCTATCTACTGATAAACTTTCCAACATTTTTACTTTACTGTTTCTGTAGTGTTTAAGCCAAAGTTGTAAAATAAGTTTTAAATTATACATCTATGTACTTACTAATTTATCCATATTAAAAGTCAAGTTATGAAACTTTATTGGTTATACCTCGGGAGTTATATCAGCCCTGACTAGTTATGAACCTGGGAATTCATTATCAGGCCCAGTTTGAGTCATATGACTTACACTACAAAAGCCTTGCTCCCACAACCCATTATTTTTTGATTCAGAGGCATGTATGCTACGAGGAAAGACCTCATTATCAGCTCATTTGTGTGTCTCTAAATTACAATTAACTATTGCAACATTCAGATAAGCTGTTGTGGCTGCATAATGTAGTCAAAGTCATCTCTCTACCCTCATTGACTTTCCCATACACACAAGTACACACACACACATGCACACGCACACACACACGTGCACACACACACACACACACACACACACACACACACACACACACACACACACACACACACACACACACACACACACACACACACACACACACACACACATACCAGTCTCCAGAGCTGTTCCCAAGTTGTCTGCATGTCCCTGACACATCTTTGATGACTGAGCATGGCCTCTTGGCTGTGATCACTACTGCATCATGGTAGGAGTAGCCATGCTAATCTACATGGCTGAGAAAGTCTATGAATCTCCTGGCACAAAGATGCCTTCCTGGAGGCAGTTCTGGAGGACAGAGAGACAGACAGACAGAGAGACCATAGTAAATTAGCATATGTCTGCCTCCTAAACTGCTTCAATTGCATGTAGCACAGCCTCAGAGGAAGAACAGAGCAGTGCTGCACTTTCCCATTCTGCAGCACCATGTTAGGGCTGTCTCTGAATTCAAAAAGGGTACCGCAAAGTGTACATACACCTCACTGTAACCTTTATGGATGCCCCCAAGTGTATCATGTTCCCTGCAGTCAGTTTCATCCACATTAATATTTGTTTTCAGTATGTCTCTTGTCTGCTGGAATTACAGAATATGTGTCCAGTCTGCCAGGCTCCAATTAAATAAGATTCTAAGCTATCCTCCCTGGCTAGTTTATTCATAGGTGGGACAGTCCTAGTGATGACAGCTATGCTGGCCAGCACAACCAGTTGTTGCTGTAGCTACACCAGTTTTTGGTCAGTCCACTCCTGTGGTGTCGCTATTTTCTTCACCTCCATGGTTACAAGCCCCAAATAACCATTCCAGGGGTGCAACAGTCACAGTTCTGTGCAGAATGTATAGCCCAAATATGGTCTGCAGTTAGGAGCAGAGGTACAGTGAATAACTAAATATTGGCAAGTGTCTGGCCAATTGCACATGCACACATCACTAGTGTATGTCCAAGAAGACATTGGAGGCAGGGCACGTGTAAAATTACATTCAAATTCCACAACCGAAATATTAACCAACATGGCTTTGCAGTATAAGAAGTAAAACATACAGTACCTTCATAACAATGTCCAGTCCACACAGCCTTTCTATGGTAAAGGCTGCTTTAAAGCTAAAAGGAAAGTCCAATGCTGTAGGCCTCTCTCAGGCAATTCTTTTAGTTTTAAAGCAGCTACTTACTTCCACAAGGTATAATCCACAGATTAAACTCCATGTTATACCAAAATGGATCCTGTCTTACTACACACTGCCATGCCTTCCTTTCAGATGATCCTTTCTTAGGGAACTAACTTCCTGAGTTTAGCTCTCCAGGTTATTCACTTTTATACCACAGTAATCTGCAATTAAAACATGGTGATCTCACTATGACTGTGGATGTCCCTATGTATCATACCTTCTGGGATAACATTTAAAGGCACATACACATTTTCCATAACCAACATGTTACAGGCTAGATAGACAGACAGATAGATAAATACACAGGTGGATAGATAAGTAATGTGTGTGTGAGTGTGTGTGTGTGTGTGTGTGTGTGTGTGTGTGTGTGTGTGTGTGTGTGTGTGTGTGTGTGTGTGTGTGTGTGTGTGTGTGTTTCATTCTTATACCAATATGAAGAAAACAATATATTCAGCTGGAAATTTTCTGTGAATACCAAACTGCCCATTCTGCACATATGCAGAAGGTTTTCATTTATTTTGGGTGAAAATATATCAAAGTCTTTCAAATTAAATATATGTCTAAACTGTCAGGAAAAGAGTAGTGAGGGTTTTATTTTCATCAGAAGACCTTCTTGTTTCAGATTTTGGGTTACTGTTCGAAAATAACATGAGGGAAAAACAAAGTTTGTGGAGATTATGTGTTTAGAAAGTACTATACCCATTTCAGGGCATACTACAGAGGTCTGCAAATCTCATGTTTAACCAGTTCTAAAATGAGTAAAGCTTCAGCTAAAGAAAATAAACAATTAAAAACTTCAGGTGAACAAAACCAACAAAAACATGTTTTTATACAGGGGCTAGGCACCATACAAGGCCCTCCCACACCCCATTTACTTATTTGGGAACACCATGGCTGCAGAGGAGCTGAGGAAAGGGAAAGGCTTGGACACCCTGAATCACTGGCAGCACCCCAGCAGAAACCACAATGTCAATGTCCAGTAGGAAATGTAACTGGGAGTACTGGGAAATGCAATCAGGGAGTTCAACATCTGAGAATGAACTCAAGGAGTTTAAACCTTCTCTGCTTAAATCATGACCAAGTATAAAGTAATAGAAATCTTCAGTGTAGAAACAGAAATGAAGATTACAAGTTATTAATATTTTGGTAAAATTGAACTTTACTTTCCAGAGTAAGGTTTGGCAAACTCAGCAGAGCTGAATCATTTCTGAGAAATGGAAGGTATGATGCAAGATTTTATGAAATATGTACTTTCTGTGACCATTATATGCATCATCTGACTAGTTAGGTATTAAAAGTGTTACAAATAGTTATGCCAGTAAGAGAGTGTAAGCTTAGTCTATCATCTCATTCTCACAAATATTGTAAAAATACAAAGCTACAAACTGAAGCTGTTCTCCCCCAGACCTCTGCTGAAAATGGACAATTCTCCAGTCGGACCTTTCCTGAAACAAATGTCAAATAAATATACAAATAAAATAACGTTGCTATTTTACAGTGAAATTCTAAAATGTAATGGTACAATATTATCCATCTACTACAATACAGTTCTGATATAATAGTGAAATACTCTCTACTCCAGTACATTACTCTCAATTAAGTACAGTGAAATACTGTCTACTCCAGTGCAATACTCTCAATTAAATATAGTGAAATACTCTCTACTCCAGTACATTACTCTCAATTAAGTACAGTGAAATACTGTCTACTCCAGTGCAATACTCTCAATTAAATATAGTGAAATACTCTCTACTCCAGTACATTACTCTCAATTAAGTACAGTGAAATACTGTCTACTCCAGTGCAATACTCTCAATTAAATATAGTGAAATACTCTCTACTCCAGTACATTACTCTCAATTAAGTACAGTGAAATACTGTCTACTCCAGTGCAATACTCTCAATTAAATATAGTGAAATACTATCTACTGCAGTACAATACTCTCATTTAAGTATAGTGAAATACTACCTACTACAGAATACTCTCCATCAAGTACAGTGAGATACTATTTATCTGTCTATCTTTCTGTCCATCTATCTATCTACAACAGTGCAATACTCTCCATCAAGCACAGTGAAATACTATCTATTACAGTGCAATACTCTCCATTAAGTACAGTGAAATACTATCTATTACAGTGCAATACGGTCCATTAAGTACACTGAAATACTATCTACTACAGTGCAATACTCTCCATTAAGTACAGTGAAATATTATCTACTACAGTGCAATACTCTCCATTAAGTACAGTGAAATACTATCTATTACAGTGCAATACGCTCCATTAAGTACAGTAAAATACTATCTACTACAATGCAATACTCTCTGTTAAGTACAGTGAAATACTATCTACTACAGTGCAGTACTATCTGTTAAGTACAATGAAATACTGTGTACTGCAGTGCAATACTCTCCGTCACAGTGCAATATATCTATCTACTACAATACAGCTCTGAGATGTAACAATGCAATGACATGTAACCTTCTGATTGTGTTAGATCATGTACATATTACAAATAGTTAAAGTATGTTACCTCTGAGGAGGTAAAGGATACCTAAGGGAGTCTTAGAAGTGTAATACATGGGCAATTTTGGAGATTTGCATGTTAAATGCATTTGATGTAATGTTGGAGTCCTCAGGGAAGTTGATGATGGCACCACTGTTACAATCATCTGCAAACTTAATCAGTCAAAAGGCCCTTGACACCAGCTTTGGAATCAAAGATGTGTATACAAAACAGGAACAGCCCCAGTACTGAGCTGTGTTGAACAGTTCTGGTAAATAAGCCTTTTAGAGGAGACTATGCCCAAACTCATAATTGTCTGAGTTCTGTATGTGAGATAGATTGCTATCCATTGGGTGACATAATGGTTTATGTTTAGTTTGATAAGCGTATCTATGAAGCCTAATTGAGGAATTATGCCAAAGGCTTTGGCCAAGTCAAGGTAAGCTATGTGCATTGATATGCATTCATTCAAGACATCAAGGACTTTTCCAAAGAAGTCATCCACCTCAATCATGCAGGATCTACCATTCTCAAAGCCAAACTGATTTGGGTCAAGAAAACTTGGGCTGCCAATGTCCACATTTATAAGGTCCATAATGATATGTTTACTTGTCTTGCTGATAACTCTGTTGAGACTTAAAGGTCTGTACTGTAGTTTATAAGATCAGTGATGAGGCCTTACTTGTGCAGGGGATGCCAACACAGATCTCACAGCCTTAAGTATGAAGCCAAGTGAGAGGCTGGATAAACAAGCTGTAGAATGGGTCAGTAGGGCAGTGCTTTATACTGGAAAGGAAGCACGCAGACACTTTTTTTGACCCCATAGAACTAATATTTTTCACTACTGATAGAGTCTTTAAGATCTGTTAAGGATGGTGTTTGAGGAGAAGACTGACATGGGGTCAATGATGTGGAGCATAGGTGGAGATGAAGATGAAAATTGAGCTAAATTTGCCTGCTAGTATGTCAACTATGCCTTCAGGGGCTGAAAAAAGTAGCGTCACTGTGTATATACGTACCTGTCAATATTTTAGCACAAGAAATCTGGGCAAAGCTAAAAATAATGGGGGGCAAACACCTGAAATCAGAGACAGATTTTAAATATTGTTCTTACAAGCTGAGAAAGTTTTGCTTTTGCACTAACATGCATTTTATGAAGTATATAAAGTCTGAACTTCCAATATTGGTCATTATTTAGAGACTTCAGTTCTCGGTGATTTACCAGAAAACCACATATTTTAGGATAAACAGACCAAACATTTGAGGCAAATGGTTCAGAAATAGCCATATTTATTGGGACATGATAAAATGAAGTATTTAGGAGTATGATTAAAAAGGATTGTGTTTGGCAGGAAAGGATATGTGGAAAGAAACTAAACAAAAGATAAAACAAAAGCTGAGAAATTGAGAGCTCTGTTATATGGATATGGACAGCAGGATACAAGTAGTGAAAATGTTTTTAGTCTCTTTACTTTTATACACAGGTCATGCGTACTTTTATCAACCAGATGAGAAGTTGTGAGTAGCAATTAATAAAGAGCTGAAGGACTTTATCTGGGAGGAGAAGACAGCAAGAGTCAACTGGAATAAACTGATTCTTCCAGCAGAACAGGGCGGACTGGGATTACCCAATTTGAAGGGGCATTTCAAAGCTATACAGTTAAGACTCATACATAGCACAAACAGAAAACTATATTTCAAAGTGGAAAATGATGATGTTGAAACAGGGGGAAGGAAGCTCAAGAAACAAGGAGAGACTTGGATTTTGTATGCAGACCTTTAAGGAGAATAACAATAATCATACAGAATATTATAGTTATAAAGTAGCAGAAAGTATTCTAAGAACTAAGCCAACACAGGAATGGAGAAAGGAGATTCTTCCAATAGGGATGACTGCAATTAGGGGTACAGACAATAGGCATGAGTGGGGCTGGAATCTATTGGAGAAAACTAGCAAAATAACTAAGGTATTGGGAGCAAATAACTAGAGAGGGAAAGATAACAGAATGGGAAGAGGCCAAGAATTTATTTGGACTGCAAGTTAGAGATTGCCTTCCATAACAAGGATTGATATCAGAGTATAGGCAAAGAGAAAGAAATAGGGGGGTCCTAACTGAAAGACCAGCACTGGTAGCATTTTTATTAGACTCTACAGCAGAAGCTGTCATTAAAAAACAAATTATTAGTAGAACAAATAAAATATTGCATGATAACTATAAGAATCAATCAGAGGAGGTTAGAAAGGATTGTGAAGAGAGATGGATAAGCAATTCACAAAGAAACAATGGGAATAATAAATGTATGTCTCCCAAATATGCAACAAACTCTAGAAGATTTAGGATTTTTGCTTGGAAATGTTTACATAGATATTTTTATACCCAAGTAGACTCCAGAGAATTTTTCCTCAGGCAGACAGCAAATGTTGGAGGTGTGACGGGGAAGAAAGAGGTACTTGGGAACATATTTTCTGGGAGTACTGTGGGTTGGTGTACTTTAAGGATTCCCTCTGTGATGCACTGTTGTAGATGCTGGGAGGGCAGATTGGTGTGATGAGAAAGATGATTTTTATGAGCTATGATACAGAATCGGAATTACCTAGACATGATAAGGCCTTGCTGTGTCTAATTATGGTGGCTGCCAAAAAAGCAATTATTAGAAAATGGAAGTCAAAATCTAAACCAACTCTATTAGAAGTAGTGAATATAGTAACAGAGATAAAACAACTGGAACTGAGATATTTAGAAAAGGGTAGAAGCAAACTACATAGTAAAAAATGGGAAGTGTGGGAACAATACATACAGGGGAGGAATGAGGTTTAAGAAGGCAGGACTTAAATGAGCTATGTCATGTTTGACTGAAAATTATTTGTTAATTATAAGTGATGTATAATGTTTGTAACTGGGAGTGTGTAAGTTTGGTTTGTGATGTAAAATGCTTGCAACTAGGATTGTGTCAGTGTGGTTCGTTTTCATTTATATAAATGTATGTTTGCTTATCATAGGATCATAGGAAGTTACTAGGTTATTGGCCCTGAGGCCCTTATAAGCCTAGCCAAGAGTTTAGCCCATGTTTAGACAAGTCAGCACCAGATGCCCCTGTCCCGCAGGGACACGGGTGGAATCCTAGGGATGTATTTTCTGTTTCCCATCCAGTTATCCAGGTTGTGCTTAAAAAGGAGTAAAAAGGCACTCTGTTTGACATGGAGAGGGAGTCTATTCCACAGATAGGGGAGTCTCTGGGACACAAATCTGTCCCACCAATAAGTCCTATTGATGTCAGAGACCAGGAGGAGGCCGCACGTGCAGGTTACTTGAGTGGAGTTTGACTTGTGGATATGCAACAGTCCCATCAAGGCGGAGTCCAAGATCACCTTGTATGCCAGACAGAGGTCACCTCTGAGGAGTCTGTATGAAACTGAGTACAGGGATAGGGCTTTTAGCCCGTCTGTGTATGGTAGATTTTTGAGGTCCTGGATTCTCCTGGTGAGGAACCACTGTGGTCTCTCCAGCTGCTGCATGTGCTTTGCGAGGTACATGCTGAATGGGGCATTGTACTCAATAATGGGCCTCATAAGGGAAGCATGCAGGGATGTTATAACCTCCTTGTCCCCGGATGAGATACCCTTACTTATGAGGTGGGCCATGTAGAAAGCTTTCCGTACAACGGAGGCAATATGGTGGTCAAAAGTCAGGTTGCTATCAACCTGGGTGCACAAATCCCTCATGACTGACTGCATGCTTAGGACATTATTATTAATGTGATAATCTGTGGGTCCATCACTCTCCCCAAAAGGGATAATAATGCATTTTTTAGTATTCAGCATGTTTCTGGCATCAGTCATTTGTTTGGGTGTGACCCTCTTGGAGGATGTCCACATCACTTGAGGAATTGTTGACTGCACCTAGCTTGCAGTCATCTGCAAACTTGGTCAGCCATAGCCCACTGGTTTTGGCCTGCATCTCAGAAAAGTATATCCCAAATAACAGAGACCCCAAGACCAAACCCTGGGGTATGCCACTGGTTATGGGTCTACTACTTGAGGTGGCTTCCCCTATTTTGACTAAGTGGGTTCTATCAGTGAGCCAGTTAGCTACCATCTTGTAACATACAGATTGATGCCGAGTTGAAAGAGTTTATCTATTATGCCCAAGTGGGGAATAGTGTTGAAGGCTTTCGCCAAGTCAAGGTAGAAGGTGTGCACCATATTCCCCTTGTCTATGGCTTTGGTGACTATCTCAAAGAAGTTGACCAAATTTAATAGGCATGACCTCCCCATGATGAAGCCAAACTGTGTGGGATCTAGTGTTTGGAGGTTGCCAATGCCCTTGTTAATGAGGTACATGATAATCTGTTCCATGGCCTTGCATATCAGACTAGTTAGGCTGATGGGTCTATAATTTCCCAAATCTGTGAACTCCCCACCTTTGTGCAAAGGGATGACAGTGGCTGTCCTCCTCTCAGCTGAGACAAAGCCGGTACTCAGGCTTTGGTCGAATAGGGTGCCTAATGGTGTTGCAAGTTTCTGCCTGAGTTCATGTAGGATGCAACTTGGGATATCCAAAAAGAAATTCAGTCTTGAGGCGAAACCGCAACCACTAAGATTTTATTAAAATTAACGCCAGTAATGACCATTCAAAATGTTTTCATCGGAGAAAATCCCTGACTTCATCAGATACACAGATAAAAACTCAGACTGTTTAAATACTAGTCACAAGGTACATTAATTAAATAAACTAATAGACAATTAGTATTTAAAGCACCAATTTCTAATAAAAACATTTGTATTGTTTACTCCTTTGACTGTGGTCCATTCCTGGACAATATACAATATATCTGGCAAAAAATACCTAATATATAACTTAATATTTAAAACATAAAAAGTATATATGCGATACTAAACTAAAAAAAATATATGTTATATATCTTATGCACAAAATACCATAAATATAACATTGAGATTTATATACACTTTCACAGTTTTGCTGCTCTTAACTTGAGCAGTGGCACAATAGATATATTGTCATTTAAACCTGGTGTTCTGTTAGCTTCCAATATGATTTGCCAATAAGCCTCCCGATACTCTAGTTTTGTTTCCCAAGGGCCACCCCTGGCTTCCCTGGGCAAAATTTCCAAAACAAAAAACACAAACTTGGCTTGATTGCACACCAAAGTATGCCTATACAGAGCATTCCTGGAGTTTTGTTTTTGAATTTCGTACAAGTGTTCGTATATTCTACATCTCAAGTGTCTGTTTTCCTGACGTAGAACCCAATATTAAGTTAGGTTTCAAATTAGGTATTTTTTGCCAGATATATTGTATATTGTCCAGGAATGGACCACAGTAAAAGGAGTAAACAATGCAAATGTTTTTATTAGAAATTAGTGCTTTAAATACTAATTATCTATTAGTTTATTTAATTAATGTAGTCACAGTCCAAACAAAAGCGTGAAACTCCAATGGCAATGAAATGAAAGTAGAATACTCCAAAAAGTCAGCTCATAAAAACAAACATGAGGTTTATTAAAACGAGTAAGCGCTTTCGCCAAAGGCTTCTTCAGACTCTTAACACAAAGACAAACACCATGAAAAACTTTTTAAAACCATCCAATACTCATCATTGGTCAAATCAGGTCACACGTTCTATTCACTTAAAGGTACAAGGGCTGGCGTAATTATAACCACATCAGTAGATCTATTACACTAATAAAATGAGATATACATCAGGGTGTATAAACCATTACAGTTCATGCATAATCATAATAGGCGTCAATACCCAATATGAAATTATGGTGTACTGAGCTGTAAACAATATCCCCATACAATCCTGCTTGAATTAAAACTCAACACTCTCAGAACATGTTTGTTTCATAAGGGTTGAAAAACAACGGATATGCACACAGCGCACTGGCTCAACAGTTAGCAGATAAATGCATTGGGTAAAGTTTCAATGCTCTCAGAACATGTTCGTCTCATCAGGATTAAAAACAACATTGGTGCACAGATCGCACTTGCTCAACACTTTGCAGATAACCCGAATCTCAAGTCTTTCATATATATAATATTTATAACTTTACAACTGCTCTCCATTTAAAAGCTTAATACTTAAAAATCGAACTCACTGTGCATAAAACGCTTACTACGCGTGTTCACCTGGCTGTGTACAAAATGCAGGATGCGTTAGAACGCTGCTGTGCGTGCATACGTATTGATGGATTCGTTAAAAATCATAAAAACATTCAATGACTAACTCGCCGTGAAATTCACGTGCTTAAAATTGTCAAATCTGTATAAATAATTATTAATGTATGTACGTACCTACTAGAAGGTATCTCAGATGTATTTCATAAATATATAAATGAAAAATAGATGGAACTGGAACGTGTAATTCAAAAATAACAATGACAGATGTACATATAATAAGATACGAACAGTAGAACTGCTGTGCAAAGAGTTTTAGGATCTAAATCCTTAAAGAAAGCAGTGCTTAAATACAATCTTACTAAACCAAGATTTACTGTAAGATAGTACGCTCTTTGTACTAGACGACATCTACAAACAAAGTATGCGCCCTATTATTATTATACAGCCTAGGGGTCCTATTTGTCATCTTAAGGAATTCAGGACCTAATAAAAATATCCCATACACAATCTATTGTAAAATGTGGTAGCGCATTAAAAAACTAATTTAGATACTATTACCATGGTATTTAAATAATACTTTTTAAGAACTTAACAACACATAATGCAATAAAAGGTGCCTTTAAGGTATAGAGGAGGAACATATCTCAGATGCACCTAGATAACTGATACATTCTTATGAGTAATAATATTCTTATTCAAGGAATAATGAATTGGAATATTCACTATATAAATGTTTATATCAGCCAACTAATTAAGCTTATAAACTTACTAGTGTAAATCACAGATCTGGGGTATTCACTAGTGGGTTCTCCAATGCTTTTGAAAGCCAAATATAATCAGTGGGAACTCTCTTCATCTCCGTAGCCTCCTGCTTTTTAAAAATGGCTTTAATTGTACTTTATCATTAAGGCCAGGTGGTCTGTCAGATCTCAACCTTATAATCCATCTTGTTTCTTGTTCTAGGGTTCTGTTTATTAAATCACCACCCCTGAAGCCTTCAAATACACACTGGATAATGCAAAATTTAAAGTTGTGAGTAATGCCTGACAATCTTTTGTGCCTGGCTAAGGCATTGGTTTCAGTACCCACTCTAATGTGGTATATGTGTTCCCTGATCCTTTCTTTAAGTGATCTGTTAGTTTTCCCTATATAATAACTATTACAGGCTGAACAGGTTGCTATATATATTACGTTCTTGCTTTCACAGTTCGTATTGGTTTTAAAATTATAAATACGTCCTGTGCTAGGGTATTCGAAGGTAGTTTCTTTGTTGATGTATATACATTGGTTGCAATGACCACAAGGTACGGTGTTCCTATCATCTGTTAACCTACCTTTTGATCGATATTTGGGTCTACATAAAATGCTCTTCAAGTTGGGAAGATTTTTATAGGCTATACTCGGTGCTGGGCCTACTATCTCACTGACATCCCTGTCTGACTTCAGAATTCCCCAGTTTCTGTTCATAGAACTTTTCACTTGTAGATCGATCTTACTAAATGTGAGGTTGGCTCTCACATCAGTCACCGAGGATTTCACACTATTTGTCGTTGTTTCTTGTGCCATAAAATAAGGTTTCGCAGAACTTGACCTTAGACTATCCACTAAATTAATAGTGTTTGATATTTCTTTTTCTTTGTATCCTCTTTCTAAAAATCTCTCCTTCATATCATTAATACCTGCATAGTAATTCTCTTGCTGTGAATTCAATCTGGATACTCTCATAAATTGTCCTTTAAGGACATTTTGGAATACATGTCCAGGGTGCATGCTCTGTCTATGTAATATATTATTCCTTTGGCAATCTTTCCTGTAAATCGTGGTGTTGATCAAACCATTAGTCATCCTAAATACTTCTACATCCAAGTACGGTAGACTACTAACTGAAAAGTTCATAGTGAACTTTAGAAAGTCCATAGTATTGTTCAAGTATGAAACAAAGTTTAATAAGGAGGACTCATCTCCCAACCATATAAAAAAGAGGTCGTCCACGAAACGACAGTACATTGCAACGTATTCTTTATAAGACGAATTCTCAAACAGGTAAATATCTTCCCATCTTGCCATAACCAGGTTGGAGCTATTGGCACAGGAAGTGCCCATAGCTACGCCATCCTTCTGTAAATATATGACTTCTTGAAATGCAAAAGCATTATTAGTCAGAATAGTCTCAAGTAACAAAGCAATTAGGTCAACCTTCCTAACCGAGAAATCTGAGTGTTCTTTCATGTATTCAGTAATTAGTCTTATACCTGTGTCATTGGGGATCACCGTAAATAAACTAACTACATCAAGTGTCACAAAAAAGTAGTGCTGCTGTTCCTCAAAGATTGTGTTTGGGAGTATAAATCTAAGAGAAATTGTTTGCTATCTTTCAGGATTTTCTTATTTTCACTGACCAAGGGTCTTAGTACACTTTCTAAATAAATGGAAAGAGGTTCAGTTACCCACCCCTGACCTGCAACAATAGGCCTGAATGGTGGGTCTTTGCTGTTCTTATGGACTTTAGGAAGTCCTTGTATGATCGGAATGGTGGGATTTTTCACCTTTAGATATTCATAAAGTTCCTGTGTTATATCCTGAGACATTACTAAATCATCTAAAGTATTATAGACACTAAAAACCATCTCATTTAAATTATCTTTAGTCAGTTTGGTATATGTGTTTCTGTCTTCAAGCATCTGAAACATCTTGTCAGCATAGTATGTATAATCCATGATGACTACAGGGCCACCTTTATCTGCTGGTCTTATTACAATAGAACTATCATTTCTCAGGGATTGTACAGCTTGCCTTTGTTTATAATTCAAATTACGTCCATGTTTCGGTGGTAATTTCTCCTGGTAAGTTCTGTATACATCTTCTTCCAATACATTCCCAAACACTTCTATAGTTGGATGTAGTTGAGGGACAAAAGTACTGTTTGGACGATGTCTATTCATTTCTATGCTGTTATCAAATTGACCAAAATCTAATCTAAGTTGTAAGTTGCGAATATACATTTTTGTTTCTATGATGGTATCTACTAAGTCACACCTTTTTGTGGGAATAAAACCCAAACCTTTACTTAGAACCTGCTCTTCATATTCATTTAGTACTCTTCCAGATAAATTCATGATTAACGATTTTGTCTCCCCCACATTTTCTTTATTGTGGGGCCTGTTAGCTCCTGTTCGTCTACTGAACCTTTCCTCTTCTGTCTCCCCCTGCTTGTCGACCTTCTTTTGTCCAAAAAATGATTCTGGGCTATAGGGAGGGGGCAGGAAATCTGTTTGAATTTAAAATCACACTATTGGATTTTGGTCTGACTACAGCTGCACCTGATCTCTGTACATCAGTTATGCAGCCTGTTAGACTCTCCCCTAACTCAACGTGTATCTCCCTTCCATTACTTTGTGTCCGAGAGGGGCTATATATCTCTGTCTCTAGAGTGTTAGGTTCTGTAGTCTGTTGATCAGACCCTACATTCTTATTAGAGTCTAGCACATAGGAACTATCACTCTGTCTATCTTCTGAGATCAGATTATTAGATGGTCTACTTCCTATAATGTTATTATGTAAATATCTATCAGAGTTACTTACAGGTGTGGTTAATATAGCACTCCCATAACTTTTACCTGTTATGCCTAAAGGTCTCTGGGGCGCTTTTGAATCATTATTAGAGTACAAATTTGGAGGTGTCTCCCTAGGCCAAGTGAAGACATTGTTATTTTTAAAATCACGTAAATCCCTAACAATTTTCGCTTTTTTCTGGTCTAGCATCCGTTTTTCTAAAAACAATACATCCTCTATGACTTTCCTCAATTTATCCATACATATTTCATTATCAACATGTTTACATTCAATGTCTTTAAATAAATTGTTAACAGTCATTCTTAGTCTCTCTTCTTCAGGCAGGTGAAACTCGATTAAGAGCTTCATATAGCTGTAGCTCAGCTCTAAGTTTAACTGCTGCCAACGGTACAGAAGGTCTGGCATTGAGGTACCAGATGTAGGCATCTTTAATACTCGTAGCCCACGAGGTATAATTCGCTTATTTAAACAAACTTCAAAATAATGTCTCTGAACCTGTAATTTAATTAGTTTAGTAAAGACAGTCTCCAGGTCATGTAGGTCTTTAGAGATATCCAAGTTACTCACATCAAAATGGTTGTCAGTCCTTCCATCTACAACTGGATTAAAGTCCATAAGTGAATTTGTATTTCCAGAAACACATGTCTTAAACCTGTCCAGGACACTTGAAGTATGTTCTAAAACGCGTGGTACATAAGGCAGTTCAATATTTACATTACTTTCATTCGCCATCCTCACCTCCTGCAGCGCTGACAAAGCAAATAACAATAACACAAATCCAAGTGCAGAGCTGCTGTCAGTTGAGATAAGGAACTCACGCTGTACATAAAATAGTCACAGTCCAAACAAAAGGTGGCCCTGTAGTCATCATGGATTATACATACTATGCTGACAAGATGTTTCAGATGCTTGAAGACAGAAACACATATACCAAACTGACTAAAGATAATTTAAATGAGATGTTTTTTAGTGTCTATAATACTTTAGATGATTTAGTAATGTCTCAGGATATAACACAGGAACTTTATGAATATCTAAAGGTGAAAAATCCCACCATTCCGATCATACAAGGACTTCCTAAAGTCCATAAGAACAGCAAAGACCCACCATTCAGGCCTATTGTTGCAGGTCAGGGGTGGGTAACTGAACCTCTTTCCATTTATTTAGAAAGTGTACTAAGACCCTTGGTCAGTGAAAATAAGAAAATCCTGAAAGATAGCAAACAATTTCTCTTAGATTTATACTCCCAAACACAATCTTTGAGGGAACAGCAGCACTACTTTTTTGTGACACTTGATGTAGTTAGTTTATTTACGGTGATCCCCAATGACACAGGTATAAGACTAATTACTGAATACATGAAAGAACACTCAGATTTCTCGGTTAGGAAGGTTGACCTAATTGCTTTGTTACTTGAGACTATTCTGACTAATAATGCTTTTGCATTTCAAGAAGTCATATATTTACAGAAGGATGGCGTAGCTATGGGCACTTCCTGTGCCAATAGCTACGCCAACCTGGTTATGGCAAGATGGGAAGATATTTACCTGTTTGAGAATTCGTCTTATAAAGAATACGTTGCAATGTACTGTCGTTTCGTGGACGACCTCTTTTTTATATGGTTGGGAGATGAGTCCTCCTTATTAAACTTTGTTTCATACTTGAACAATACTATGGACTTTCTAAAGTTCACTATGAACTTTTCAGTTAGTAGTCTACCGTACTTGGATGTAGAAGTATTTAGGATGACTAATGGTTTGATCAACACCACGATTTACAGGAAAGATTGCCAAAGGAATAATATATTACATAGACAGAGCATGCACCCTGGACATGTATTCCAAAATGTCCTTAAAGGACAATTTATGAGAGTATCCAGATTGAATTCACAGCAAGAGAATTACTATGCAGGTATTAATGATATGAAGGAGAGATTTTTAGAAAGAGGATACAAAGAAAAAGAAATATCAAACACTATTAATTTAGTGGATAGTCTAAGGTCAAGTTCAAACCTTATTTTATGGCACAAGAAACAACGACAAATAGTGTGAAATCCTCGGTGACTGATGTGAGAGCCAACCTCACATTTAGTAAGATCGATCTACAAGTGAAAAGTTCTATGAACAGAAACTGGGGAATTCTGAAGTCAGACAGGGATGTCAGTGAGATAGTAGGCCCAGCACCGAGTATAGCCTATAAAAATCTTCCCAACTTGAAGAGCATTTTATGTAGACCCAAATATCGATCAAAAGGTAGGTTAACAGATGATAGGAACACCGTACCTTGTGGTCATTGCAACCAATGTATATACATCAACAAAGAAACTACTGACACCCTAGCACAGGACGATTTATAATTTTAAAACCAATACGAACTGTGAAAGCAAGAACGTAATATATATAGCAACCTGTTCAGCCTGTAATAGTTATTATATAGGGAAAACTAACAGATCACTTAAAGAAAGGATCAGGGAACACATATACCACATTAGAGTGGGTACTGAAACCAATGCCTTAGCCAGGCACAAAAGATTGTCAGGCATTACTCACAACTTTAAATTTTGCATTATCCAGTGTGTATTTGAAGGCTTCAGGGGTGGTGATTTAATAAACAGAACCCTAGAACAAGAAACAAGATGGATTATAAGGTTGAGATCTGACAGACCACCTGGCCTTAATGATAAAGTACAATTAAAGCCATTTTTAAAAAGCAGGAGGCTACGGAGATGAAGAGAGTTCCCACTGATTATATTTGGCTTTCAAAAGCATTGGAGAACCCACTAGTGAATACCCCAGATCTGTGATTTACACTAGTAAGTTTATAAGCTTAATTAGTTGGCTGATA
Source organism: Protopterus annectens (assembly GCF_019279795.1). NCBI lineage: Eukaryota > Metazoa > Chordata > Ceratodontiformes > Protopteridae > Protopterus > Protopterus annectens. The sequence goes on from NC_056736.1 coordinate 573,004,939, forward strand.
TAAACATTTATATAGTGAATATTCCAATTCATTATTCCTTGAATAAGAATATTATTACTCATAAGAATGTATCAGTTATCTAGGTGCATCTTAGATATGTTCCTCCTCTATACCTTAAAGGCACCTTTTATTGCATTATGTGTTGTTAAGTTCTTAAAAAGTATTATTTAAATACCATGGTAATAGTATCTAAATTAGTTTTTTAATGCGCTACCACATTTTACAATAGATTGTGTATGGGATATTTTTATTAGGTCCTGAATTCCTTAAGATGACAAATAGGACCCCTAGGCTGTATAATAATAATAGGGCGCATACTTTGTTTGTAGATGTCGTCTAGTACAAAGAGCGTACTATCTTACAGTAAATCTTGGTTTAGTAAGATTGTATTTAAGCACTGCTTTCTTTAAGGATTTAGATCCTAAAACTCTTTGCACAGCAGTTCTACTGTTCGTATCTTATTATATGTACATCTGTTATTGTTATTTTTGAATTACACGTTCCAGTTCCATCTATTTTTCATTTATATATTTATGAAATACATCTGAGATACCTTCTAGTAGGTACGTACATGCAATAATAATTATTTATATAGATTTGACAATTTTAAGCACGTGAATTTCACGGCGAGTTAGTCATTGAATGTTTTTATGATCCTTAACGAATCCATCAATACGTATGCACGCACAGCAGCGTTCTAACGCATCTTGCATTTTGTACACAGTCAGGTGAACACGCGTAGTAAGCGAATTGTGCACAGTGAGTTCGATTTTTAAGTATTAAGCTTTTAAATGTAGAGCAGTCGTAAAGTTATAAGCATTATATATATGAAAGACTCGAGATTAAGGCTATCTGCAAAGTGTTGAGCAAGTGCGATCTGTACACCAATGCTGTTTTTAATCTTGATGAGACGAACATGTTCTGAGAGCTTTGAAACTTTACCTAATGCAGTTATCTGCTAACTGTTGAGCCAGTGCGATGTGTGTATATCTGTTGTTTTTCAACCTTTATGAAACAAACATGTTCTGAGAGTGTTGAGTTTTAATTAGTGCAGGATTGTATGGGGTTATTGTTTACAGTTCAGTACACCATAATTTCATATTGGGTATTGACGCCTACTATGTTTATGCATGAACTGTAATGGTTTATACACATTGATGTATATCTCATTATTTTATAAGTGTAATAGATTTACTGATGTGGTTATAATTACGCCAGCCCTTGTACCTTTAAGTGAATAGAACGTGTGACCTGACTTGACCAATGATGAGTATTGGATGGTTTTAAAAAGTTTTTCATGGTGTTTGTCTTTGTTTTAAGAGTCTGAAGAAGCCTTTAAAAGCGCCACTGCTTTTAATAAACTTCATGTTTGTTTTTATGAGCTGACTTTTTGGAGTATTCTACTTTCATTTCATTGCCATTGGAGTTTCACGCTTTTGTTTGGACTGTGACTATTTTATGTACAGCGTGAGTTCCTTATCTCAACTGACAGCAGCTCTGCACTTGGATTTGTGTTATTTAATTAATGTACCTTGTGACTAGTATTTAAACAGTCTTTGAGTTTTTATCTGTGTATCTGATGAAGTCAGGGATTTTCTCCGACAAAAACGTTTTGAATGGTTATTACTTGCGTTAATTGTAATAAAATCTTAGTGGTTGCGGTTTCGCCTCAAGACTGAATTTCTTTTTGGATATTTCTTGCATTTATTCAGTCGAGTCTCTAGTTTTGTGAATGCAACCTGGGATGTTATCGGGTCCCATGGAGGCTGTATTTTTTGCCTTTGAGAGAGCAGTGATGACCTGTTCCATAGATATAAGGGGAAGGGGGTGGATACTGGGAATGTCCTGATTTACTGACGAGGGGGACAGAGAGGTGAAGTTTTCGCTGAATCTGTCAGCCAGCAAGTTTGCTATATCTACGGCATTTGTATATGTGCTGTACTTGACCATCAGTTCTGAACAGATCTGGGTGCTTCCTATGAGATTGCAGACACATGTGAAGAAGGCCTTATGATTGTTTCGGGTCTATATTAGAACATCGAAGTTTCAAAACTTCGAATGTTCTAATATCGAACCCTATTCAGCGAAAGCTGAAAATATCGAAGCAAAAGAAAACCAAATTTTTTCCTAGGGAAAGAATTTGGTTGTCCATTTCTGTTGTTTCGGCAAAAAAAATACTTACTTTTCTTAAATAATGTCTTTGTATAATGGCACATTACTGTTCTTCCGCAGCTGGTGGTATACTGCTTCCTTGTGCTGATGTACTGCGCATGCATATGGGATTTGCGCTCCCACGCATACCCAGTACATCAATGCTTTGAAACGGAAGCAACGGAGAAATGAAAGTCTCCGTTGCTCCATTTTTTTTGTTTTTTTTTTATTAAAAAAAAACTTTATGGCAGTTTAAGGGTAGGAAAGAGACAACATGGAAGAAATACACGGGATATCAGATACGTGTGTTTAATTTTAAATAACGTACCTGATTTCCCTAGTATTTTGTCCATACTGCCTCTCTGGTATGTCCGGAGTCCAGGCTAAAAATTTTATTTTTATTTTTAAGAAATAAAAATAAAATTTAAACAGTACACCAACAGAGAGAAGTCTGGGTGACCGGACATTTTTCCGCTGGTATATTGTGGGATTTAAAACGGCACGCTGATTGGGCTGGCCAATCAGCGTGCTCGTTTTTGAATGCTAATGGCCAGTCATTGTATAATTACTATTATACAATGACCCCCCCCCCATTAATATTCCAAAACTTGCACGCTGATTCGCCAGAGTGCCCATTGTAAATCCCATAATATACCAACGGAAAAAGGTCCAGTGATCCGGTCTTTTTTCCGTTGGTATAAAGTGCTAAAAACATTTTTATTAACAAAAAAGACAAAAAAAACAGAGCAACAGAGACTTTCTTTTCTCCGTTGCTTCCTTTTCAAAGCACTGATGTACTGGGTATGCATGGGACGCAAGTCCCATATGCATGCTCAGTACATCAAAACAAGGAAGCAGTGTACCACAACCAGCGGAAGAACAGTAATGCGCCCTTATACAAAGACATTATTTAAGAAAAGTATTTATTTTCTTAAATAATGTCATTGTATAATAGCAACAACTGTTGCGGTATATTGAAATTTATACCCTTGTGATTAAATCATATCAACTGTGGGTAAATCTTCAATATACCACACCACGTCATCGGTTATTGCATAATAAACTCATTCATGTTCCAGTACTAGCAGGCTGAGACAGAGGTGGGTGCCAGGATTGCCACCTTTTAAAATTATGAAAGTGGGACATTTATTAAAGAAATGTGTGATTTTGTGGGACAAACCAGTGCAAAGATCTGGACTTCACTTTTTTGCCAAAAATAAAAGCTAATTATTGTAGAATTTCAGCTGTTTCCTATGATATTTAGGTGTTTGGGATACAACATAATTGTGTTGTGCAGCTATTAACTGAATCTTGGAAATATTTTTATCTTAAAATCTCAGTACATTTATCATTTTTGTGTTATTACGCAGTTCACAGCTGCCGAAATAGGAAGCGTTCTGTGTAAAGAAGGACAGAGTTGTTTGTGTGAGGACTGCTGTGGAGATGTGGATTCTACCTTCTTATCAGGACAAGCAACAAGTGTTAAAGCAAAAAAAAAGACGTAGATAGGACTGTAGGACTGCAAGTCCACTGTATTTTTTTTTTTTGCCTTCTTGGCATCTTGCAATAACTTATTTTGCTGTGATTCGAAAACAGCTGCAAGTGCATTATCTTATGTCTACATAGATGAAGTGGGTACACATTCAATACACTAAAGTGCCAAATAGCTGTATTCTCCGATACCGTTGAGCATATCTATCATTCTCTAATTTTGGCTCAATCTTTTTCCTAAACTAGATTTTTTTATTATTATTATTTTGATAAAATGCAGTGGATAACAGTAAATACTGAAAATCTTTACACTCATCACGGTCATACTTTACTTCAAAAGTATACGTTAACTCCCGTGTTATTATTTTACAATGATTACACATTAATAGTAACATTATTTTTTAATCCGTCTCTAATCTGATGCTCTTTTCTCAAACTATCCTTCATCTGGCTGCCCCTAATGCTAAATGTAACGGGTTGAGTTACGCGGCCAGGCCTTTGACAAGATTAGTTTAATACTCTCGGGGGGTCGACAAAGAGCCCAATGGCGAAATTTCAGCCACACTGCCATTTGCTCGCAATTAAGATTGAAATACGGTGCCAAGTAAAGCACCCGTGTTTCAGTTCTGGGTGACTTTCAGTACTTGGGCATCGGGTAAACATTATGCAATGTGTTTTTGTAAAAATGAAAGTACTTGTTTCGCCTTTTCCCGGTTAGAGGTCGCCACAGCGGAACTCCGGACCGCTAATGATTGGCAGTAGATTTTTACGTGCTGAGTTGCCGGCTCTAACGAGCAACCTTCAACGAGGGTACGCCCATTCACGCATGTCTCCACAAAAGACGGTCTAGCCGAGAAGCGAACTGGACAACGTCTTGCTGGGAAGCGACAACGCTACCGCAGCACCACCGTGGATCAGAAAAAAAAAGAAAAGTACTAGTGTTCCAAAATAAACACGTACCCCCTCAAGAAAATGAAAAACACTGTTAGAATTTGAGCGTGCCCTGAAGGAATGCGGTCAGGCACGAGCCGAGAGCGTTCGTGCGTTGACGTTTTGATGACGACATTACATTATTGCTCTGTGCCCGTGAGCTGAAGCTTAGAGTCCTCCTCGAGCCTTCACAAAGAGATAATGTTGTGCCTCTTGAATAAGTAATCATTTGTGCAGTAATAAACGATGTCTCTCTCACAGTCATTTATACAGCAATACATTATTTGTCTCTTAAAATGAGTAATCATTTATACAGTAGTATTGTCCTGTCCTTTTATGGCTATATTAATGGTAAATGAGTTTCTTGATTTACTTACTGATGGTTGACAGGTAATAGTTGGGATACGGGCCTTAACCATTTTATTATATGAATAAACAGATAACAGAGTGTAGGAAACCACCAACAAATTGTAACGTAACTTACCAACATTTAAGATATTTTCCCACACGTTGCAGAATAACTAAAATAGAAACAGGCCATGGCAAAATAAGCATGCAAGTCTATTTTGCAATGATAGTACCTAAAGGCTAGGTTATCGTAGCAAGTGTTACTGCTATATTGCAGGCCAGGACTGCTAAACGTTATAAGGGTTACGTCATACGGGTTTTTATTGCTGATTAATACATCATAACGATATCATTTTTTAATGTGCAATACTTTCACCCAGCACTTTCTGTTTTGTACTCAAGTTCTTAGTGCTACCACCCCATCTATCCCTTAAAAGTGGACTTATCTCTCAAAATGTTGCCCCCCCCCCAGCTGTTCACCTATTCCCCTAAAATTATCAAATATATTGTTTTTAGATTAGCAATATTGCACCTGTTGTTGGATGCATCACAGTTGTATATATAATGTGAGCTGAAAATACCTCTCAACTGTACAGATTTTCGCAGATTCTCCAGATTTTCGGCTCATATTTTTGGCCTGTTCCTCTTTTTTCCTGGCAAATCACTGGAATGATCTCAGGATTGAAGTCACTTACTAGTGACATACATTTGATTTTCAGACTTCAAATCCTTCAGAAAATGTATATTAAAACAAACCCTGTTACTCCAGCAACTTGCTAAGTTTATAGGAGCAATATTTAAAATATGGCCCTATTTGTATCCCCATTTTGGCAAGCTTTGTCCAGATTTTTGCATTAACAGGTTGAGGTATGTACTCAGAAAAAATGTACTCAGTAGAGTACAAAGAGTATGCTTGGCTACACCCTTGCCTTCACCCGCTGTTACACAGAAACAAATCGAAAGACACAAGCCTAATGCCTGAATGTATGAATATAGAACATGCAAAACGTACGTATTGTATTTAATATAGTGAATGTCTCTGCCTCTCGTTAATTAAATCTTTAAATAAAAAGTGCCCCAAATGGTAAAAACAAATTCATTTTGTCTAAGTGGAATAAAGTGACAAGTTTCTGTCAGCTAAGTAGTAAATATGTCACTTATCGATATACCGGTTTATAAAGATAACTGGAACAGAAAAACAAATTTAATTGCAATTAACTAGTAATCTCATTTGTCAGTGCGATGCCCATTTCTGTCTGGTGCCATAATCTTTCAGTACCTGTACCTGGTAATGAGGCAGAGTGCCAAAGGCATCAAAAAGAAGGCATTCCCTTTTGTGGTTATTATCTTCGCCTTGTAACGATTAGATTTATCCTAGTTATGAAAACAATATTGTATGCACCAGAAACAGTGATTACACTAGCAAACATAGTAGGGTCGCCACATTTCCATATGACCAAAGTGGGACATTTTTAATAGAATCATGAAATATGTCAGTACAAATCATACCCACAGCCGGTGAGAAGGACAAAACTTCACTTTTTTGCCAAAATAAAATATTATTCTTGTAGCATTTGAGTTGTTTATGCTAGTTTATATAACATTTACGTGTTTCAGATCCAAGAAAGCTTGGGAAATATTTTTGTCCTAAAATCTTAGGACATTTGCCTTTTTTTTGCAGGAGACAACTGCCCAAAGAGGGCTGTCCCTCGCAAAGAGGGGCAGGTGGTAACCCTAAAACATAGTAACAGATAGCTCTTCAGGACCATACATATCAACTGGCCAGATTTTTACCTCGTATTTTAGTCTGTTTCTCATAACATTTTGGCTTTCTGCCAAAATCACTGAGTACTGTAGTCACTAAATTATATACATTTGAGTTTCCCACTTCGTCTCCTTCACAAAGATGCATGCGAACACAAATCTTGTTACTCAAGCCACTAGGTTTATAAGAAATATATTTAAAATGTGTCCCAATGTTGTGCCTTTGTCCGCTATTATTTTAGGCTTCGTCCTGATTTCTTGAGCTAAGACGTTCAGATGTATAACACTTTTACATTATATATCATCAAAGAACTTGTAGTAAACACTATATTTGCAAAGTTCATAACAACGTTTTTGCTACAAAAGCCTACATGGGGCCTGCTTACTACGAACTAGTTGTTAAATCAGTGTATTTCACAAAAGAATGTAAAAAAGTGGGTGGGGTTTACATTTCACAATCCACGCCCACATCCATGTAAACCAGTGCGCATGCTCCACTCTAGGAAATAATAAGCAGGTGTCGGCACTTCTACAGGTTAGTAGTAGTGCTGAGAAATAAGAGTTGAAGGTCTAGCTAATTTTACTGTCCCCAGTTGAAGAAAGACTCGCCGGATCTACTTGTATACAAGCCTGAAAGAAATCAGTGCATTTGGGAATTTTGGACCTCAGGTTCCGAGGTAAGTTTTCCAACAGCTGTTTTTCTTTTTCTCAAGTTGTGTAAAAGAAACTCAAGCAAAATGAAACGTGATTATTGAGATCAAAGTTTGGTACTTTTGTTTATTGCCCGAGCTGGCGTGACTGTGTCCCACAGTAAGTATTGGAAAATAAGTAATTACTTGTATGCAATTTGTAATTCTATTTTCAATGACTTGACAGCTGGCATGCATTTCGGGGGTGGAGTTGGGGGTGTTGCCTAAATTGGACTTTGAAGTTTCGCCCCGCCCCCAAACTAAGTCTTGCTGTTGTACTACACAATACTTTTATCGCTAATCCTAAAGTTGATTCCCAGCGTTTCCATTTGCCAGGGGAGCCGGCGCACATTTTAATTGGGCAGTGGGTTATTTTTACTGAAATGTGGGGGCAAAATCCACTATTAAAGAACAAGGGGCTGAATAATATATTTTTACTGAAATATGGGGACAAATTCCACTATTAAAGAACAAGAAATCTGAACATCCCGGGACGTTTTGTTGCAAAAAAAGCCTTGTATAAAGCAAAGTCCTGGGCTCATTATTGCGGGGGGAAACTGTTGACAAGTATTTTGCGAAAGAAAATTATGCATGGGCTCTGTCTTGTTTTTGAGGCAGAATCCAGACCTCGGGAAATCGCAGGCATTTTGTGAAGCCATTTCAAAATTCTAATTCTCAAATAGGACTACTAAGGGGAATAGAATTATGAACATCCTGAACCTGGAAGACAGCGGCGGAGCCTTTTATGTGATTTATAATAATCTGGCTGTTCTACATAACTCGACTCAAAGACAATGACTGTTTGTAAAACTTGAAGAAATAGCACGGCTGCAGACATTTATTTATTTACTTGCTTACATTTGTTGACCGGGAGTGTCCGACAGGACTAGGTCCATTTTCAGCGGAGGCCCGGGGAGAAAAGCTCCACAGTTAAAATAAACAGTAGTTACATAGCGATTAACAATTTAACATAGCAATTATTACAAACATATTTACAGATAACATCGTACATCAGTAGACGACAAGAATCTTTATCTGCGAAGTCCATAACAGGCATTAACAAATGTTACAAGAAGAAGTTCCTGCTGTATAATAAGTACTAGGCTTATGAGCGTCTGAGCTTGCTATAATCAAGGTAGTTAGTGGTTGGATGGGGTGGGTGATATTAGAGTGGGAGTCGCAAGGGCATAGCCTGCATGTTTTTAGCTGCGCTTTTAGTAAAGTTTTGAAGTGGGTGCATGATGGTACAGAGGTAATTGTGGATGGGATTGCTGACCATCTACTCACGATTAACGATGCATTCTTATCACCATGTGTATGCAGCATGTAAGGCAGTAATAACAGCATTTGCACACCACTGCTGATACTGAGAGTATTCTTTTGCAGTGATTTTTCATTTGCGTATTTTAAAGCCATGCTATCACTTAACACGTTAGGAAGGTTGCTAATTCAGTAACTGCTAATAACATGCAGTTTGACTATCCACACTTGATAGATTAACAGGCTAAAAGTGTAAGGCTCGGAAGATATGCCGGATGTTCGCAACTTGATAAAAGATCTGAAGACAATGACCTGTTAATGGTAATGCGTTTAACATAGACCATGACCTGTTAAAAGCGTGCACATACTATCGTTGATGTCCAATGTAATCAAATGAGCACAGGAGCAACAGTCTCATGTACCCGATAATGTGCATAAACTGTACCTTGTAGCCCCTGGTAAATTGACTCCTAGGTTAAGCCAGCACTAAGTGCTGGCAGGGTTTTGTGTATAAAACCATTCTTTGAGAGCACTGGCCTTCAAGCCATAATAATTTTATATTTGTGAGGGGAAAGTGACCCTTGCCAGGAATGCAAAATCTGCTTAATGTAGTTAACACTATGCATAAACAATTACTCGCTTCTGTACCTTTAAACAGATGGAAAGATATGGAATTTTTGCAACTTGTCTAACGACTTATTATTCACCTACCTAGCCCAAAAAAAAAACTTTCTCTCGAACTTCACTGATGAATCAACCTGTTCTCATGCTAAATTGTAAGGGCTGTTGCTTCTGCTGGGTACTACAGTGGACTTTCCGCATGTTAAACTTTTTTTTTTTTTTTTTACAGATTTGTAAAACCTAGGAAACCTGACACTTGTGCCCACTTTTCCTCAAGAGCTTTGATGTTTGATCAAGCTCTAAGCTTTTTCCAAATATTGGAAAATAATAATTGTACCTTAATGTGTTGCTGTTGCTCATATATACTGTCATTTATGTATACTTGTACCTTACTGTGTTACTGTTGGTTTTGATTTGGAGCTTTTCTCCCCGGGTATCCACTGAAAAAGGACTTGTGTCCAGTTGGACTTTCCCAGTAAACAAATTTAAAATAAATGCCATTTTAGTAATTTCTTGCCATATTTAAATTGCAGACATGTTAGCTTGGCTTTGTGTGGATAAGCGACAATAGCTCCTTACAAATGGTCTAGACTATGTCATTAAAATTTGTGCTTAACTAGAATAAAGTTTAAATCTGTAGTGCTGCTAGGATGTAATTTCCCTTGTTTTGTGTGTCTGTGTCCTCCTTTTGAATAAAGCCTTAACAATAGGGATGTCTTAAGAGACACAGCAGTCCTCCTCAGTCAGATATAGGTTCAAAGATGGGTACATTTATAAGCCTAGCCAGAGTGTCAGCTTTCACCGCCCCATTGATTAACTGAGCCTCTGTCAAGAGCAAATGAAGTGATCCCAGGGGGTGTGTTTTTTGTTGCCCATCCACTCGTCAAGGTTTCTCTTGAGTGTTAGTGAGGGGCTCTGCCTAATGTAGTTAGCAATTTTGTCCCAAAGCACAGGAAGTCTCTGTGACAGGAATCTATCCCTTCAGCATTTTCTATTTACTGTTGTGGCAAGGTTTAGCTCACTAGAGCGAGTGGCTCTTGTAAGTCAGACAGAGATCACCTCTGAGTAAACAATATGCGACTGAGTACAGCTGGAGTTTTTCCAGTCGGGTTGCATAGGACATATGTTGAGGTCAGTAATCCTCTTGGTGAGGTACTTTTGTGGTCGTTCCAGCTGTTGGAAGTATCTTGTGAGGTACATCCCAAATAGGGCATTGTACTGTGATGGGTCTGATGAGTGACTAGTAGAGGGGCACCATGACACCTCTATTTCTAGATGCGAACCCTTTAGTAATTGGATGGGCTACATAGGATTTCCTAACTACTTTGGCAATATGATTGTCAAAGGAGAGATTACTATCTACCTTGGTCCCCAGATCCCTTATTACCTCTTCTGTATTAAGGTGGCTGCCACCTATGTGGTAATTCATGGGTGTTTTGTTTTTCCCAAATGGGATGACTATGCATTTTTTTGGAATTTAAGACCGTGACTTGTAAGGCCCTTTTGGAGAATGTCCGTGTCAGCCGGAGATTGTTATGGCTCCCAGTTTGCAGTCCTCTGTGAACTTGGTTAGCCATAGTCATTCTGTGTCTGCCTGTACTTCTGAGAAGTATATGCTGAACAGTAGGGGTCCCAGGACCAAGCCTTGTGGAACACCACTTGTGACTGGTTTAGAGTTGGACCTGGAGCCTGCTATTCTTACCGTGTGAGTTCTGTCTGTAAGCCAGTTGGCAACCCATCTTGTGACGTAGGGATTTATGTTCAGGTTGGAGAGTTTTTCTATAATTCCAGAGTGGGAAATGGGTGTCAAAAGCCTTGGCGAGGTCAAGGTAGGCTGTGTGAACTGCCTTCCCCTCATCTATGGCCTTGGTGACTGTCTCCAAAGTCAACCAGGTTTAGTATGCATGATCTGCCCTTAAAGCCGAACTGGGTCAGCAAGTGTTTGGAGGTTCCAGATGTCTTTGTTAATGAGTTCCACGATGATGTGCTCCATAGTCTTTCAGACCAGGCTAGTCAGTCAGGCTTATGGGGCAATAGTTACCAGGGTCAGTTGTGGCCCCTCCTTTGTGGAATGGAATAACCGTTGCTGTGTGCTATTCTATGGTCACGTAGCCTGTGAAGAGGCTGAACAGTGTGTTTAGGTGGGGGATAAGTTTGTTCTGTAGTTCATGCAAGACACAGCCTGGGACACCATCTGGCCCCATTGACTCTGCTTATTGCTTTTGAAAGGGTGGTTTTCACCTGTGCGTCTGTGATTTCCGGAACACTACACTTTTCCGGTATTGTTGTGGACCTTTTTGGGGGTGAAGTACTGAATCTGCCAGGATATTGGCAAAATCGGTGGGTGCAATATATTTTGCACTAACTCAGAGCACATCTGCGAGTTGCCACTTAGATTCTTGACATAGCTAAAGAAGGCTTTGTGGTTATCTTTCGAATCCTTGGCTATTCTTTCGAAGTTAGCCTTGGAGGATTTTATTAGGGACCTTAGTTTCTTAATGATACTGATCATGGATGTCTTTCCTTCTTGGTCTTTGCTTTTTTTCTGAATTAGTTTCCTCCTTCTATTGTATAACTTATGGCAGCGGTCCACCAGACTGGTTTCCTTCTCTTAGGGGAGTGAGTCTTGGTTTTGCTAGGGATGGCATGATCCATGCATCCTTGTAGGTGCTCAGTGCATTTGTAAAGGTTCCACTTACCTACCTTTAGCATGGGGGCTGTGAAACTTACCAACTCTGTCTTAAGTAAGGTGAAGTTTGGGGTTCTCTGTGCAGCCTTGAACCAGGTTTCAGTTACTGCACAGATGACATTCTCCATACTCAGGAGTGCTTCGAGCACTTGCATTTTGAGACGACAACTGACGTTGAGTAGCATAACTTTTTTTTTTTTTTTTTTTTTTTTTTGGCAGCAAGAGCCTTGGCTAGTATTTGAAAGCCTAGGGGTGACAGGTGCAAGCAGTCTCTTGCAAAGCAATGAGGCTTGTCGAGCATGTCATCCCAGACTGACAAGACACTGGATCCCCTTTGAATGACACCAAAAGCTTAGCCAATTGTTGAAATTGATCAATTTTTCTTTATACTGTGGTATCATTCTTGGTGAGAGCAGGATGCTACTCGGGGTCATAGGCTACATGATCAGAGAGCTCTTCCATGTCTCTCCATGTAGTCCAGGGAGGTACATCTTGGGTCATTCACACCAACATTAACAATGACAGTCATATTTGTGCTTGTGCTTGTGTTATGTGGTGGATTCTGGCTCCAACAGGCAGCTAACAGTAACCTTCTCCTTGCCCAGCCGACTGAGTGGGACGTCAGTGTGCCTGGCTATAGAGTCGCCTATTACTAGTGTGTTGGGTAGGGCTGTGATTGTGCAGCACACTGATTTTGATTTTATCTGGTTTGTGACGGGAGGTGCAGGTTTTTTAAGTGTCTGCTTTGGAGGTCTGTGATGCTTTTGCAGGTTTTTATTTAGAACCTCGGATTATGATTTTGTGTATTTTTTGCCAGTGCTGGTTTAGTATGTCTTTGTGAGGCTGGAGGTGTGGTGCAAATGTTAGCCCTTCTCATGACTGCCTGTTTGTCTTGGGCGGAGAGAGCTTGGCCTCCAATTTAGCTATATAATTGCATCTCTCACATATGTTAATGTTTTGTGGTAGGAGGAGAGAGTTGTCTGTGTACATTAAGAAGTTGTAACATTGCCTCAGGATATCCAGGTTCACCAGCTGGACTGGAGAGTATACCTGAAATTGCCCTTTGGTCATGCCTGAATAGTAGGGTGAGCTGCTTAGTCTCTTGGTTGGTGAGGGGTGAATAATGAGCCTTGCCCTGCTGGGCAATCAAGTGTCTGGGTATATTAGTGCTTGCTATTAGGTCTGTGCAAGTGCTGGACTGTAGGATGCTTTTAAGTGCTTGGGTTGAGAGTTAGACTTAACTTTCAAGGGAAAAACTGAAGAGGAGACTCTGGAGCTGGGATAAAATTAGCCTTGGCTAACTGGCACTGCCCAGATGTGCAAAACCGTGCAAATGTGTTTTACAGCAGGGAAATGAGAGAATTGGCCCAAAATGGCCTATAAACTACTAACTTCTGGACTGGAACCACTCCTCCAGGGACAGATGGCTGCTCAAAGCTTCCTCTCCCAGATGAACAGAGAAACACAGAGCAACTCAGAAAATTGTACCACAGCCCTGAATTCAGCACTAGTCTGAAAACTGGACTATACTAGCTTAGAAAGGTGGGAAACGAGGAAAAAAAATTTTTGAAAAAAGGCAAAAACAGTAAAAAAAAAATAACACTTAAAAAAACAGCTTTAGATGACTACAAGCAACTAGAAAAGGCTTTCAAACAAATTTTAAAAAATCTCAATTAGTACTATAAGCCTTTAGCCAGAAATTCCCAGCTCAGAAGGGCAGAGTCCAGCCTCTCCTCCCACAAGAGTGCACATCACAAACCTTCTTAATGTAAAATAACTGGCCTGAAGCCCAAGTGCTTAAACCAGAACCAATACATGTTTAGAATAACTGATACTAAGCCATCAATCAGCAGTTCCCAACGATGTAAGCTACCTGTCCTGCCACAACAGTGCAGACCACAAACAAACCTTAATGTAAAACAACTGGTCTGAAGCCCAAGTGCTTAAATCAAAAGGCTTAGAATGATAGTTAACCAAGCAGTAATAAAATACAATTGAGTATTTTTAAGGTGATGCAAAAGTAATAAAGTAGGAAGAAACACAAAGCAGATGAAAAAAATGCAATTTTTTTTTTTTTTTTGTGAGCAAATGAGATGGGCCCAGGAGGAGTATCCAAATGCAAATTTACAAGAGGGGCGGACAGTTTCAAAGCCACCAAAACAAAAACGGGGAGGGTGCGTAGGGAACTACTTGAAAAAAAACAGAGCCACAACGTCCAGCTCGATAGTATTCAATGCAACACAGATCAATTTAAATGCTATATTGGCAGATAAAGATTTACTTAAATTCACTTAATGCAAGGCATATATGAAACTGATCCATTGTACGATATGGATGGCTTGAGGGACATGACAGTCCTCAGATATGCAAGGCATATATGAAACTGATGCATTGTACAAGTAAAGCTCCCACTTGGTTTGGATGATGGCCATTCTAAGAATGGTCTGCGTGTGGCAGTATAGCAGCTGAGAAGGGATTGTTCCAACCTATGTCTTTCCTTTAATGTTAAAATGTTTTTATGCATGTTATACAGTGTTTTTTAATGTGGTACAGTTTTGCAGTGGCCCTGTTTAAGTTAGGGTTTTAGTTTGACTTGCTAGGATACATAGACAACATGAACAGCTTGATTCTGGTTGAAGAGTTGTGTGGCCCATGAATTGTGCTTCTTTCCTGGTGGGGAAAAAAGTCCAAAACATACTGCATCTCTTCATAATTTGATCTTTTTCTATGTATTTACTGTCTCATTCTGGCCAGCATAGCCTATTTAAGGAAGACTTTATTTAATTTCAAAACCAACTAAATGCCCAACAGTCTTGCTGAATCCTGTCTTGGGAATAGGTCTATATTAGAACACCGAACTTTCAAAATTTTGATTGTTCTAATATTGAATCCTATTAATCGAAAATTTAAAACATTGAACCTACAGAACAGTGAATTTTTTCCTAGGGAAAAAAATTGCTATTCCAAAACACATACACACAACACAAGCACATCAAACAAACAGCAATCCACACATATACACCTAACCGTACACTAAACTATACATACACCACTTGCCTTAACCCAAACCCTAAGGTCCGTCACTATCGCACAGTCGCCTCTCCCACGCCCTAACTCACTTACCCTGCCCTAACCCTCACGTCCACACAATCGCACACTTACCTGACCCGCTCCCTAACTCGCCTAACCCGCCCTAACCCTCACGTCCTAGCACTGAGTTTTAATCTGAATTTGCCACCAGTTTTTGTCTGTTAGACCTTCTCGTATGTGTCATGGAGGGGGATCTATAATGGTTTCCATTTTGCAGTCATCTGCAAACCTGGTCATCTAAAGGTCTTGACATTGGCATCTATTTTTCAGAGGTAAAGACCAAATGAGTCCTAGCTTAGAGCCCTGCAGTACCCTGCTAATGCCACTCTTGCAGGAGGTGAACTCTCTTATCCTGACTATTGGGTCCTGTCTGTGAGTCTGCTAGCAGTCCAGCTAGTTATGCAGGGGTTTGTGTCCAGTTCAATAGTGTGGTATTGTATCAAACATGTTAGCCAGGTCCAGGTATGTGATATGAACAGTTTTTCCTGAACTGCATATTACACCTGTTACATGTATTAATGGCACATCATCACTTTGCTTTTTCAGTACATTTTTGTACCAAGCTTGGCATCTGGCAAAAGCAGTATGGTAACATGAAACCATTCATTATGAAGTCACCATCTGACCACCTACCCATTCAGCCCAATGTGCATGGTGGTTATGAATTTGCCCCTGAGGTTATTAATGTAGATACCTGCATTGCATTTACTCCATTCTGAGGTTCTGTGTTCAGGTTCTGTTTTTAATGATGCTGCTGTGTGGTGGTAGCTTACAATAGCTGACTTTTTTTTTTCCTCCCATTAGGTGTCTGATTTAAGAGGAGAAGATGAACTGGGGTTATCTTCAAACATTTTTGGGTGGCGTGAACAAGCATTCGACTAGCATTGGGAAAGTATGGCTGTCTGTAATTTTTATATTTCGAGTTATGATTCTGGTGGTAGCTGCAGAAAGTGTGTGGGGAGATGAACAATCGGGCTTTGTGTGCAACACTCAGCAGCCTGGTTGTAAAAATGTATGCTATGACCATTATTTCCCTGTCTCCCACATCAGGCTCTGGTGTTTGCAGCTGATCTTTGTTTCTACCCCTGCCCTGCTGGTGGCCATGCATGTTGCCTACAGAAGGCATGAGGAGAAGAGGTTGATCCTGCAACAGGATGGAGAGATCGCCGAGAAAAACTTACAGCAAATCAAGATGCAGAAGATGCGTATTGAGGGGGCTTTGTGGTGGACTTACGTTACTAGCATATTCTTTAGACTGTTGTTTGAAGGTGCTTTTATGTACGCATTTTATTACATCTATAATGGGTTTCAAATGACCCGCTTGGTAAAATGTGATGCATGGCCTTGCCCCAACGTTGTAGATTGTTTCATTTCCAGGCCTACTGAGAAGACTGTGTTCACCATTTTTATGATAGCAGCATCTGTTATTTGTATTTTGCTAAATGTGGCTGAATTGTGTTTCTTGATCATAAAGGCGTGTCTCCGTCATGGGAAACGGGAAAAATACTCAAGCTATCAGTCAAGCTTGATCTGTAAAGACAAAGAGCATCAGCAGAATAAGATTAACGAGTTTCTGGTTAAGCTGAACTGGACAATTAATTTAGTGTTTACTTTGTCTGAAGATGGAAATAGTTTTGTTTGAAAGCTGAAATGTAAAAATCAGTATTTTAGATTATCAAATATGCAGAGCGAACATAGTCAGTATTGGTAGTTGCTTTGCTCTACCCTTCATTTTGACGAGTAAGGTCCTAAAGATTGTATTTGAAATGACGTAAGAAGGCGTGGATGACTTGCTGTTCTTCAGTCCGATCAAAAGAAGTTTGAGAGAAGTTTTCATATCTTTGAACATGAAGGAAAAACTTGTGCACTTTAGCTGATTCATTAATGCTGATGATCAGATGGTAGTGGGATATGTGGCAGTAATCCCTACTCTTGGCATTTGTTGTGTCTTTGGGTCATAACAGATGACTAAGCTTGCATTTTGTGGTATGCAGCTATTGAGCTGGTTCATGGCTGTCAAATGTTTCACTGTGCTGGTTAGTGTTAGACTAGTTTTTGTTTCCATGGAAGTGTTCATTTCTGTTAGGCTTTAGTTTGCTGTGAACTGACTTGCACATTGTGAAAGCAATCATTTTTGAATTGTAAATGTTTGTAGACTTTTCATATAGACAACTCAAGTCCCTATGTGCTTGATCATATAGTTACATTAAATATTTGCATATTCTGTGCATTTAATAGGTCAGGTTCCGCTTTCTGGGAACTGAATAGTACATTTTCTGTTTGTTGGCATTGTGCCTCACAAACCTGTCAATAATAAATGTATTTTCACATTTTAAAAAGGTATTTGTCCTTTCTCTTCACTGATTTTTATTTTTGTATAGATGGTGCTGTCCAGTATTGCTCATTTTCCAATTTACTGCTAAATTACTTTGTGCTGACTGCTGTGCTTACCTTTGCATTAAAGTGAATTTAAATTTGAGCTTAAACTACTGGTCTACAAGGCCTGTACTACCACTTGTTAGTACCCTGATTAAAATAAAAAAAAATATATATATATATATATATATATATATATATATATATATATATATAATTTTTTTTTTTTTTTTTGATTGAAAAGGGTAAACTTCAACCAAGTAAAACTTTTCTGTCCCATATTTTTATATTGAAACAAGCGCCCATTTCTTTTGAAATGCGATTTGTGCCACTTACATTTTGGTGGTAATATGTGGCGTTAAGCTGTACAAAGTCTAGGTGGAAAGTCATGGCCTTCACTACTTTGCTTTATTTGGGTTATCCAATTTGTTAATGGGTTGAAGAGAACCTGGTATATTACATCAACTGAGCAAATGCATCAAGTTTTACAGGATTAATTATCTGGTGTGCTTTCTAAAACTTGCACCAGGTAGGTGTGAAGAATCTCAAAAATCTTTGTGGTGATGAAAGGAAGAATATATTCTGTCTGCATATTGCTGTGTACCTTGCATCTTTTGAATCCAGAAAAGGACTACACCCATTGTGTCTAGATTCTTAGGATAGTTTATAGTTTAGTGGCCAAGTGAAGTTTTTCTTGGCAAGCTAATAATCCTATAGTTGGTCTCTGATTTGTAACTTCCCTGGTCAGTCAGAATTGCTCAGTTTTTTTTTTTTTCTAACATATAATACTTACAGCTTTGTAGAGTAATTATGCAGGTAAACCAATGAGAACTCTTTGCCATCTGGTCTTGTGCATGAATGTACAAATATATAAATGTATATAACTTGCTCTAAAATGTACAGGACTATCCCTTTTATTTTATTATGAATTAAATAATGTATACTGACAACTTAAAGGCTGCAGGATCAGATAGCTTAATGTTCTGGAAAATTTTTGAGAAATGCTGTGTAACCTGAGTGACATAGCTCTTATGCTCTGCTGATGTGGGTTTTGTAGCAATCCATTTCGTGTGCTAGACCAACTGAAAAATGGGAAAACACTAGATTAACTACTGATATCGGACACATTATGAATGTGTGTAATCCTAATACAAGCTGTCTGCTCTGAAGTATTACGTTGACTGCTTTTGTGATCAAACTACGGTGTATAAACAGCAGTACTATAATGGTGACTGCTTTTGTGATCAAACTACGGTGTATAAACAGCAGTACTATAATGGTGTCAAACTTGTACGCTGAGCATCTGTTCTCTAACAAAAACGGCCCTTTTACAGGGGTGTTATTTTGCAAGGCATTTAATATAACCCAGAAAAAGTGAGGTACCAGACTCCATACTTGGGAAAGCTTAAATCCACTGCATCAGAACTCCTTGCATGCAATTGGACTACTGTTGTGTGTTTGTACAACTAGTCTTGAAATACATGTGACTGCCTTCACCCAGAATGTAAGAATATGCCATGTTTTAGACTTATCTCCTTACTCTAGGATGAACGGTGTCTGCCAAGTAGTGCTTGGTGGGCTAAATGGGGTTCAGGTGTATGGAAGCACACTTGCACCAAGTTGTCTACAGCCTGACAGAATGGTGCAGGTTCTTTCAGATGTAGTGACTTGAATGCAAATAAGACTGATCTAGAACAGGTCTGTATTAAGGGGAGAATTTCAGTTCCATGGTGTCAAAAGGTAAAGTAATATGTGACTAATCGCTTCAAGTAGCGAGTCTCTAATATCCAGGACTCTTGATAGCTGTGGGCTAAACTTTAATGCCCTATTCTAAAACAAATGTTCCCTAACAGGATATTCATGTACAGCTAAGACAAGTTTAAATATAGTGTGTGTATGTATATACCTTCAGTTTGTCAAAACCAAAGGCAAATAAAAGAAATAAATCAAAAACTAAAAAGTAACAAGTTGCTGTTTACTTAACTCTGGCTTTTAGTGACTATATGAAGAAAGAAGTAAAGTAAATGTAATGCAGCAGGATGTGTTACAGGGAAGTAGACTGGGCACTGTTCTGTCAGCTTTCAGTAATTGTAGGCAAGGAAAGGCACCAGGCTGCATCCAGAAAATTGTATTATGTATGTACCTTAAAGCTGATTATTCTAAGATTTGAATGCAGTGCTGTAACTGGAGAACAAAGGCTTGTAGCCACATCTTTTAATAAGAATTTAAATGTCCTCCTACAGTACACATGGTCAGATTTTTATTTTGCATTGAGTCCTGCTCTTGCTTTGTTACTCTGCATTATCTCCACTGTATGGCCTTCTGAAGATGTGATCTTCATACATCAGTGCATGCCTTCACATGGTGTCATAGCACTTTCAGAGGCAGTATGACTCCTCATGTCAGATTTGGTCACTCGGAGCTGTTCTTGTTGGATAGCTGGTTGCAAATGTCCCCCATCAATAGCTCTGAACATCTTGCCTCCATAATCATATGTTCATAGGGAGGTACTAGGCTATTGGCTCTAGGGCCTGTATAAATCTAGCTAAGAAGGAACCCTGGCTTTCGCCACCCAAGAAAATTTATTTTCCTGCACCGCTGTCGAGCAAAGCGACAGAAGTGATCCCCGGGGTGAATTTCCTATTTCCCATCCAATCGTCAAGATTTTTCTTGAGTGCTAATGAGGAGCTTTGTTTGCTATAGATAGGTAGTTTGTTCCAGAGTATGGGAAGTCTCTGCGACAGGAATCTATCCCTACAGCATGTTCTGTTTATTGTGGTGACAAGGTTTAGGTGTGCGGCTCGGAGGGATTGGGATTTGGGATTTCTTTAAGTGGAGCATGTCCAACAGCTCTGGGTTTGACATAGCTTTATATATTGGGCAGAGATAGTCTCCGAGTAGGTAATATGCAACGGAGTAAAGTTGGAGATTTTTGAGTGTCTGCATAGGGCATATGTTTGAGGCCGGTGATCCTCGTTGTGAAGCATTTCTGCGGTCAAGGTACATAAAAGGGGTGGTGGTCTCCTATAATGGGTCTGAGTTTATTTTTTTTCCTTCTTCCCTGGATGAGAAACCCTTTTGTGATGAGGTGTGCCACTTAGAAGGATTTCCTGACCACTGTGGCACTGACCACTGTGGTGATGTGATTATCAAAGGAGAGACTATCACACTTTCATTGTTAAGTTTACTACTGCCTATGTGTTGGTTCATGGGTACAGAGTTTTTACCAAAGGGGATGACAGTGCACCTTTGGCATTGAGCTTGAGGCAATGGCTTTGACGTAAGGCATCTCTCTGGGAGGCCTTTTTGTAGGATGCCCACATCTGTAGGAGTTTGATTATTGCTCTGAGCTTGCAGTAATCTGCAAACTTTGTTAGCTAAAGATAATCTGTGTTAGTCTGTACTTCAGAGAAATAGATACCAAACAGGAGAGGACCCAGGACTGAACCTTGTGGTACTCCACTTGTCACTGGTCTGAAGCTGGATTTGGAGTCTGCTACTTTCACAGTCTGGGTTCTGTCAGTGAGCCAGTTGGTAACCCATCTTGTGACCTAGGGATTTATACCTAAGTTTAGTGAATTTATCTATAATTCCACAGTGGGGGATGGTGTCAAAAGCCTTGGCAAGATCTAGATAGGCTGTGTGAACCACCTTACCCTCGCCTATGGCTTTGGTGACTCATAAGTATCAGGTTTAGGAGACTTGATCCGCCTTTTACAAACCCAAACTGGGTGGAGTTTGGAGATTACCAATGTCTTTGTTTGTAAATTCCATGATTCATTCAATGGCCTTGCAGACCAGGCTCGTAGGGCTAATGGGGGCGGTAATTCCTGGGGCCTGTGATGGCTCCCCTTTTGTGGAGCGGGATAACAATCACTCTGTGCCACTCAGTCAGCATAAAGCCTGAGGTGAGGCTATGATTAAACATAACACTTGGGTGAGGTGCCAGTTCATTTTGTAGTTCATGTAGTACAGAGCCCGGGATGTCATCCCATGGATGCTGTATTCTTGGCTTTGGAGAGTGCAGTTTCTACCTGTGTGGCCATGACTACCAGAATTCAGCAATCTTTTGGTATTGAGAGGGGCCCTTTAGTGGGTAAGAGCAGGGTGAAGTTGGCACAATCTGCCAGGATATTGGCAATATCCTTGGGATCAGTATATTTAATGTCATTCTGTTGTAGATCTCAGCATTGCCATTTAGATTCTTGACATAACCATAGAATGCCTTGTGGTTGTCTTTGCCAATTGTTTTTTTCGTAACTAGCTTTGGAGAATTTTTATGAGGCATCTCTGCTTCTTACCGAGTCTGGTAAGGGAGTTTTTTGCATCCTGGGATTTTCCTCTTTCTGCAACAGTTTCTTCCTTCTGTTGTATAGTTGTTTATGGCAGGGGACCACCAGATTGGCTTCCTTTTTTGGAGGAGAGCATCTTGGTTTTATTTGGGATGGCATGATTTATGTACAAGTGGATGTGCTCGTACAGTGACTTGGTGTAGGATTCAGCAGTTGAACTTTTCGGCTCCCGTCTGCATGAGTGCTATGAAGCTTGTCACTTCTGACTTGAGTAGCATGATGTTGGCTTTGGAGAAGAGTTTTACAGAGGTTTCCTTACTGGGGGTGTCAAGGGTAATTTGCTTATGGTCAGACCTGCCCAATGAAGGGGTTACCACTGGTGTGTATCCTCTATCTCCCATGTTAGTAATGACCAGGTCTAGGATATTGGAGCCCCTGGTGGTCTAGTGGATTAGTTGATCCAGGGCACTGGAATTTATGAAGTCCAAGAACCGTTGGGAAAAGGTGTTGGTACCAGAGTAGTTTTCCCTATTAATGGCAGGGTAGTTGAAATCGCCCAATATTAGGGTGCTTGGTTGTATCTTAAATGGCTAATAAAATTACAATTTCAAAGCTGGAAACCGCTCCTAGTGTTAGGCAGTACAATGCTCACCACTCCCACTGGTAAGCAGTAGGACTTTCCTCTACCACAGAAAGGTCTGGATAGCTCTGAACACAGAAAATAAAGTCCTGAAACCAGCAAAGCCTGGGATCTGGACTATACTAGCTAGGAAGGGTGGGAAACTAGCAAACAACCAAAAAAAAAAAGCAGGCTAAACAATGCAATAATACAGTAAATAAACACAGAAAAGGCTAACACACTTGTAACCCTAAACAGTAAATACAATTAAAACTCAAAAAAATTAGCAATTTAAACTTTTTGAATGAAGCAAGGCAAGTGCACAACTGAAAAATGATTTGAGGCTGTAATACAGAAGGGGGTGAAGGATGGCATAATGGTTAAGGTGTTTGCCATAGAGACACGTGGTGCAGGGTTTGAGTCTCACATGGGGTAACTGGCTAGGCTTAAAAAATGGCCCGCAAGGGCTATGAACCTATGAAGTAGCTAGTCTACATATACAGAAAAGTCTATCCTATTGTACTGGTCTGTGCTGCTGCTCTCAACACCAGATGTCTGCAGTGCAGTTATGACTTCATGCATCTGTGTCAAAGCTAGGCCTCTACGCAAATAGAGATCCAGATAGTCTTGCACTAATGCCTTGGATACATACCTTTTCTCTGTGTACCACTGAATATAAACAGATTTTTGCCTCTTGCAAATTTTAGTTCTGCACTACATCTACAAGGCTGTGTTGAAAATTAACAATTGTAACCCATTCAAGTAGGTCATAAAATGTGTTGGATTCACGTTGTCTGTGACTTCATATAGGCTAAGAGATGGAGTTGGACAGCAAGGGAAGGAAGAGGAAACTGTGACGCAGTCAATGTTGTGGAGTGATGAGGCAAGTCAGTTACCATATGAAAGAACAGTGGATGACACAGGATGAAACTGGAGAGAATGTGGAACAGGGACATGCTCTGGAACTTTCTGTAGAATTCCTGCAGGAAATGAAAGAAACGTGCCCTTCGTTTAGAAGAAAATAAGATCCATGAAAGAGACTGCAGAAGGGGTAGAAGTTTGATAAAACAAATGATCACAGTAATTAGGACTGTCCGTACGATATAACAGAAATAAATAGGATATATTATTGTGCAGCTAAATTAATAAGTCGCCACAAGAACACAGAGCAGTAAGGGAAAGGAAGGGGAGAAATCGAATGCTGTCCTGGAAGTATTGAATAAAGAAAACTATAAATTGACAAGTGTCACTCTTTGAGTATAGAAGAGGGAACAGATCAACAAAAATACTGATAAAAGCAATGCCAGTATTATAACAGATCAGTGAATCTAACAAAGATCCTGAATGGTTAGTAGAAGTAAAAGAAAAAAATAATATGTTCAAATGTACAAGATATGGAATGAAGTAACGGCCAGAGAGATTAAAACAAAGTTAAAAAAAAAGCTCATAATTGGAAAACTCCTGGCTCAGGTGCAGTGCCTAACGTCTGGCTAAAAGTATTAACATCTTTGCATGAAGATTTAGCTAAGAGTAAAAAAAAACTATATGCACACTGAACAGACACCAGCATGGTTAACAGGGGGGAGAAAACAATGCTCCTACTTAAGAGAAAACATGCATGGTATTCTAAATAGACCAATAATTTGCCTTCCAATGACATCTAAACTATACACTGAAATTGTCAACAGAGTTTATAGTTATTTAGAAAAAATCAATTATGGCAATAGAACAAAAGGGTAATAAAAGAAATCATATGGAGCAAAGGATCATTTGCTGTTAAGTCATAATGGCGAACCCTAAAAAGGGGAAGAATCTAAGTATGGTATGGATTGACTACCAAAAAAAAAGCATTGGACAGTATCCCACATTCATGGATAAAAAAAGAATGCTTTAAAATATGTAAGATGCACCCTACACTGATTACATTAGAATGAACATGAAGCAAATCACTTTACAGTTAAACCATATTTTTTTTCCTTTATTATTCCATGGATAAAACTTCAAAGGGGCATATTCCAGGGTGACCCTGCCACCGCTGCTCTCTTGTCTTGCCCTTATCCCATTAAGCTGTCTAACAAGATTAGGTCATGGCTACAATTTGGCTCCCATAAAACAAAGTGTGAAGGGTTTTTATCTTTCTGTAGCTGATTTAAACTGTATAGCTCATCAAATGAGGAAATAGCACAACTGCAAGTAGTCAAACCTTTTTCAGATGATATAAGAATGTCATTTGGTCTTGATAAATGTACAAAAGCAACCTTTAAAGCAGCCTCCCTATTCCTGTGTTTAAATTTGGTGTTTTTTGCAGTTGCCCGCCCCCACTGCAGATTTGATCTGAGACACCCTCCAGTCCCATCTCTTTACCTCATTCTACCTAACAGACTACACCTGCGTTGTTTTTAGTCTTTTTTTTTTTAACTGTTTGGTCTAACATTGCTACATAATAAAGTATGATAGCTTGCACTGCATTTGAATTGTTTTGACTGTGGTTTTAGCTCTCTCTATATACACACACACCTTTCCTGTAACTAGTGTAGTCCAGATTCAGATTTGCTGACAGGACTGTATGTAAGCTTCTGAGCCACCCCAAGCCTTCTAGCTTATCGGGTACTATCTACCACATAAGGAGTGGTTCTGGCACAGAAATTGTTATTGGCTGTTTGGGCAGTTTTTCCATATCTCTCAACTTTCTGATTTAAAAGCCCACATTTGCACTTGTCCCCCCCCCTTTCCTGTAACTAGTTTTAGTCCAGATACAGATTCTTACTTTTAGCACTTCAATTTGCTTATTTGTGATCCGCACTTGTTCAGAACTGTAACCACTAAACCTACTAATTACTACAGCACTCAACCTTCCTCATTACCTAGAGGAAAACAGTTTTGGTACTTACTTTCCTTACTTGCTTAGAGTAAAACTGCTCTTGTGCTCACTTTCCTCACTTATCTAGAGGAAAATAGTTTTTTTATTCAGGCATTCCAAGGGTCAGCTCCCAGTGTTCTCTCCTGTCTATCTGATGAATCTGGGCATCTTGGGGCAATGTAGAAAATTGCCTCATGTACACAGACAACCCTCTCCTCCTACCACCTGTGAGAGATGCACTTGTATAGCCAAACTGGAGGTAAAGCTCTCCAATCGAGACTGAACTTGACAGTCAAGAGGAGAAGGTAAACACTTGCACCACACTCATCACATAGTCTCACTAAATCTACACCACCAAAATCCACACACAAACACAAAAACCTTCACGGAGGCTCTCGGTAATAATCTGCTCAAGCAACAGAGACCTTCAAAGCAGAAATGCAAGCAACCTCCACCCCCAACACAACCCAAATGACACATAGCCCGCAGACTCAGTGTGCCACTCAACCACAGCCAATAAGGCAAAACAATGTACTTGTCCCACTCACCAGGCTAAACAAGGAGAAGGGTTATGGTCAGCTGCCTGTCAGGTGCCAGGATCCGCCACATAACCCACGCACTCTGGTCACTCCACAACAAGTACAAATATGACTCATTGTCCATGTTGGTG
Organism: Protopterus annectens; assembly: GCF_019279795.1. Taxonomy (NCBI): domain Eukaryota; kingdom Metazoa; phylum Chordata; order Ceratodontiformes; family Protopteridae; genus Protopterus; species Protopterus annectens. The sequence continues at coordinate 573,030,789 of NC_056736.1, forward strand.
TGAACAACCTGAGACATATCTCCCTGGGCTACATGAAAAGAGACATGGAAGAGCTCTCTGATCTTGTAGCCGAGGCAGGTATGACCCTAGCCCTGAGTAGCATTCTGCCATCACCCAGAATGATGCCGCAGTACAAAGACAAAATGATTGACTTCAACAATTGGCTAAGCTTCTGGTGCCATTCTAAAGGGATCTAGTATCTGTCTGCCTGGGATGACATGGTCGACAGACCATGATGCTTTGCCAGAGATGGCCTGCACCTGACTCCCTTGGGATTCCAGATACTGGCTAAGGTTCTTGCCGCTCCTATACTGCCTTTTTTAGGCAAGGTTCAAATGACAAATTCACCACCGTAACAGGAACAGGCAAGCAAAAACTGAGGGTGATGCTACTCAATGCTAGAAGTCTAAATCTCAAAATGCACTCACTTGAGGCACTCCTTAAAATGGAGAACATCAATATCTGTGCAGTGACCAAGACCTGGCTCAAGGCTCCAGAGAGCACCCCTGCACTACCAGGCTATAACTCATACCACACTTTTCGGCCATGTAACCTGGACCAGAACACCAAAGGTGGAGGTGTGTCCATATTCATTAAGGATATCCACACCTCCAGGCTAGTTGCTCAGCATAATGCAGCCGAGGTTATCCAAGTGCAACTAACTCTGGGCAAAACTGCAATCCAAATTGTAGCTTGCTACAGATCACCCACCATGCCCCAGGATTCCCACTCCTCTTTTCTTGATGTACTGGAAAATATTAGGGTTCAACCAAACACCCTAATAATGGGTGATTTCAACTACCCCACCATTAACTGGGAAAACTACTCGTGTACCAACTCCTTTGCTCAACGCTTTCTGGAATTCATAAACTCCAATGACCTGGATCAACTTATCCACAGCAACAATATCCTAGATCATTACCAATATGAGTGACCGGTGTTCCACACCTGAAGTCAATGCCTCATTGGTCTGATCTGACCATAAGCTAATTTCCCTAGATATCCACATCCTGCCTCCACCCCCCATTAAGGAAACCATGGTAAAAAATTTCTCCAAAGCCAACTTCATGCTTCTTAAGACAGAAGTGGTGAACTTCATGACACCCATGCAGATGGACAGTACAGTTACGACTACTGAATCCTGCACAATTGCACTTTATAAGCACTTACATGAGTGCATGGATCATGCTTTCCCAAACAGAACCAAGATGCTATCCTCCAAAAAAAAAAGGAAGCCAATCTGGTGGTCCCCTGCCATAAACAAACTGTACAACAGACGAAAGAAACTCTTGCAAAAGAGTAAAATCCCACGAGTGGAGGAGCTCCCTGGTGAGCCTCAGTAAGAAGCTGCGATCCCTGATAAAATCCTCCAAAGCTAGTTACAAAAACAAAATTGCCACTGATTCTAAAGACACCCACAAAGCATTCTATAGCTATGTCAAAAATTTCAATGGCAACACTCAGATCTGCTCAGTTACAGCACAATGGCACTAAATATACAGACCCAACTGATATTGCCAACATCCTGGCAGAGTGCTAACTTTATCCCTCTCTCACCCCCTAAAGAGCCCATCTCTATACCGGAAGAATGCAAAGTTCCTGTAATCACGGCTGCACAGGTAAATACCACACTCTCCAAAGCCAAGAACACAGCATCCATGGGGCCAGACAACATTCCAGACTGCGTTCTACATGAGCTACAGAACGAACTGGCACCCCACCTAAGTACCATGTTCAGTCATAGCCTCACCTCTGGCTTTGTGTCTGCTGAATGGCGCACAGCAACGGTTATCCCACTCCACAAGGGGGGAGCCACCACAGACCCTGGGAACTACCGCCCCATTAGCCTGACGAGCCTGGTCTGCAAGGCCATGGAACGTATCATCATGGAACTTGTAAACAAAGACATTGGTAATCTCCAAACCCTGGATCCCACCCAGTTCGGGTTTGTAAAAGGCAGATCATGTCTCTTAAACCTGATAGACTTCTTTGAAGCAGTCACCAAAGCCGTAGACAAGGGTAAGGTGGTTCACACAGCCTATCTAGATCTTGCCAAGGCTTTTGACACCATCCCCCACTCTGGAATTATAGATAAACTCACTAAACTAGGTATAAATTCCTATGTCACAAGATGGGTTGCCAACTGGCTCACTGACAGAACCCACACTGTGAAAGTAGCAGACTCCAAATCTGACTTCAGACCAGTGACAAGTGGAGTACCACAGGGTTCAGTCCTGGGTCCTCTCCTGTTTGGTATCTACTTCTCTGAAGTACAGGCTAACACAGAAGGTCTTTGGCTAGCAAAGTTCGCAGATGACTGCAAACTAGGAGCCATAATCAAAACTCCTAACTATGTGGACATCCTACAAAAGGGCCTCGCTGAGACAGATGCCTGGTGTAAGCCATGGCCTCAAGCTCAATGCTAAAAAGTGCATTGTCATCCCCTTTGGTAAAAGCTCTGTACACATGAACTACAACATAGGCGGTAGTATACTTAACACTGAAAGTGTGATAAGAGACCTTGGGACACAGGTGGACAGTAGTCTCTCCTTTGATAATCACATCGCCACAGTAGTCAGGAAATCCTTCTACATGGCACACCTCATCACAAAAGGTTTCTCATCCAGAAAAAAAAGAGGTAATTGTTCCCATCTACTCATCACTCATTAGACCCATTATAGGGTACAACGCCCCTTTTGGTATGTACCTCACAAGACATCTACAACAACTGGAAAGGCCGCAGAAATACCTCACAAAGAGGATTACAGGCCTCAAACAGATGCTCTACGCAGACAGTCTCAAAAAACTCCAGCTTTACTCTGTCACATATCGCCTACTCAGAGGTGATCTCTGCCTAACATACAAAGCTATGTCAAACCCAGAGCTGTTTGGACATGCTCCACTTAAAGAAATCCCAGTCCCTCTGAGCTACATGCTCTAGGGACCTAAACTTTGTCACCACAATAAACAGAACATGCCGGAGGGATAGATTCCTGTCCCAGAGACTTCCCATACTCTTGCAATTCTAGTCTGTTTTTTTCTGTAAGCAGTTTTTTCTGCTGTTTTTTCTCTTATTGACTTCTGCCTGTTTCTCTGCTAGGAGTTAGCTTGCCCCCATGGCTTAGGCTTATTTCCATTATGTCCGACAAGCCTGTTGGTTTTAAATGGTGCTCCTCATGCAGTCAGAAAATGCCTGCTTCTGATTCACATGTGGAGTGCCTTTATTCTTTTGGCACTGACCACCTGGAGGTTGAATGTGACATTTGTGCTGCATTCAACCCTAGGACTTCGTCGAGCACCGAAACATGCTCCTGAAAGGATTGGCTCAAGGGGGTCCCTTGACAGGGTCCCCTGCCAGGTCTGGACCTTCAGAGCACAAATGGAAGACCCCCCCTGCCTCCGGGGTCTTTCTCCTCCAAAAAGGTAAGGCTGTCGTATCCCAGTGCCTTGGATCTGACCCCAACCTCGACTCCATCGGATCTGATGCCTTCGGATCCCAAGATCTGCGACTTTCTCAGATTTGAGGCTTCTGCTTCAAGGCCATCAAAATCGAGGGTCACGTAAGTCCACTCCCAGATCTAAAGTCTCCTGTTCAAGTCCTTTGAATCCAGTCGGATTCCTTTGAACCCAGTCGAGCCAAGGATCCGGCTTCCTTGGATCCGAGGCATGTGGTATCCAAGCACTTTGATCATACTTTGTCTTTGGATCCAAGGAGGTCGGATCTGGGATCAGTGTTGGATCCCATTATTGTTACTGACGATTCATACTCGGGTTTTGGCTTGGGGTGGTCCCCTTCCACTTCCAAGCACAGATCTCATTCTTTGCAGGGGAGGTCCATGAAATCTAGGCACCCATACCCAGCTAAGTCATCTGCTTCCTCTAGGTCCTCCAGGACTCTACTCCCCTTCAGTATGGACAGGATGATGAGGTCCTTTCTCAAGGCTTAGATTGAGTTGGGGCTTCATTCTTCTCCTGCCCATCCGGCTAGGAGGCCATCTTCTTCCCCTCTTTCGCTTCTCCTCATCCAACCAGGTTGGTTTCGGACTTTCTGATCCTGGGAGAGAAACAGAGATTCCCGGTGACCTTTCTATCCCTGCCTCATCTGAGTCCCTGACTACTTCTGCTCGACATCTCCCTGGGCAGGCAGAGTCCCATGTCTGAGTGGTCACCCCGGAGTCCTTGGGTAGGGGGTTCCAGACCTGTCTTTTTGGATCAGTCCCTTCCCCTTGCTGCTTTGGACCTCAACAGCTTGGGGATGGTACTGTCTGGAGGCCCAGAGGGTCTAGCCCACTCTGATTCTTCTCCCCAGTTGGGCCTTCCCACCAGGAGTGCAGATGGGGCATCAATCAGTCCTTAGGCCTTCCGGGCCATGGAGAGGACTTTTCTTCCTAGAGAGTTTCCTCTCCAACCCTCCAGGGACCATCCCAGCCCCTCTAAGTGGACCCTACTTATCCTGTCCCAGGCCATCCCTCCCAAACTAACCTTCAGGTGGCAGCTACCCCACTCTTCCAAATCCTCCCCTGAGACACCCTGGAGGAGGTTCCCTGGAAGAGATCATGTAAGAGAAGACAACTGGACTCCCCTGCTGAGTTGCTCACAGAGGACATGGACCTTGATGAAGGGGACTGATCCCCCAGATAAGGATGTCTCCTTTGGGGACATCTTGGAAATAGTGAAGCTTAAGGGCAGTTGGTCTTCCCTCCCCCTGCCCTCAGAGGAGTCCATCTTTCTGAAGGCTTTTGAGATGGGCCCATCTACCTTCTGGGTTCCCCCCTTGCAGACGAACTTGCAGACATCACCGGCAGGGCATGGAAGGAGCTGGATATTGTGGCACCAATTCTTATACATACAGAAAAACTTATCAGTCCCCCTTCTGACAAGCAGTTCTGGTTGAAAAGCATGCCAGTCGATGCAATCATGGTATCTGCTGCCACCAAGAAGGAGTTGGCAGAACTGAGCATGTCTATCCATCCCCCTAACCATGAGTCCCAGGTGACTGCCAGACATGCAAAGCAGGTTTTCGCCTCAGCTACATTCGGTCTGTGGGCGCTTAACTACCCAGCACATTTCCCCCGACTTCAAAAGTACCTGTTCAAGGAGTTTACCACATCCCTTTCTGAGGTACTGCCTGCCAGGGAACTAAGGTGTCCACCAAACTATCCACACTTTCTTCCCTGGCTAATTCATCGATGAGGCTGATTGCCAACGTGACGGAAGGAGACTCTCAAGTGGCCAGCACAGGCATCACCATTCTGCGTCATGCCTGGCTGTGCCTTTGCAGATTTGTGGAGTCCTTCAATGGTTCCACCCTACTTGGCCCCTCAGTCAAGGAGACTCACCCACAGTGAGCAGGAGGCAAGACCTTGTCGGCTGTGGGAATCAGGTTTTCACCCCACAACACTCTTTTTCTAAGGTGCAGTAAGGGTCCAGGAAATTGTGGTTTCACAAGTCGCAGTTCCAGGATGCTCCCAATGAGCCCTCCTCCAGAGGTTGTAGGAGTGGGTTCAATGGCAGACACCACCCTAGGGGCAGAGGGCATCCACAAAATCAAGGCTCCAGGGAGCCATTCTCTGGGAAGTCCTAACAGTGCTCCTGAAGTACTGCCTGACTGTCCTGCCCTGGAGGCAGTCAGGGGTCATTTGTCTTTGCACCCTTTGGCCTGGGCAATTATTACAAAAGAGCATTGGGTGTTAAACATCATTTCAAGAGGTTATTCTATTCCCTTTTCCCAGCCTCCTCCAGTCAGGAGATACTTCCCTGATGCACCACCCCATCAGGGGGAGCTAGCTCAGGAGGACGTGTTCAAGCTTCTTTGAAAGAAAGCCATCCAAGAGGTCCCCCTAGGACAACGAGAATCCTGAACTTACTCTCACTTTTTGGTGCCAAAGAAGATGGGGGCCTGCGTCCAATCCTGCACCTCAACAATCTCAATCTAGCTGTCAAGAAGTCCAAGTTCGGATGGTCACTGTCCAGTCCATAGTGCCTCTGTTGCACAAGGATGATTAGATGTGCTCCGTAGCTTTCCAGTATGCGTACTATCATATAAAAATAGATAGGTGCTCTAAGAGACATCTCAACTTTTGAGTAGGGGCCAATCACTTCCAGTTCCGGACACTGCCCTTTGGTCTCACCACAACCCCCGGGTGTTCACCAAGTGCATGGCAAATTATCCTTCCCTGGGGTCAGCTGAGCTGCGATATCTTTGCCTCCCCTCTCAACCACAAATGCAGTCGGTATGTTGCCCTGATTCCCCTAAACGGGATGTCCCCCAGGGATGCTCTGGTCCACAATTGGCCCCTGTGTCTCCTTTATGCCTATCCTCCCTTGTCTCTAATTCCCAGAGTACTAGAGAAAGGCCGTCGCCTCAAGGCTACCTTGATCCTCATTGCCCCCTTTTGATCTCAGCAGGTGTGCATTTCCCCTTTTTTGGTCTCTCTTGAAGTACACTCCTTGGGTACCAGATCCCATTCTGGATCTAATTTCCCATTTGTCTCAACTTCCGATTCCTAACCTACAGACTCTTCATCTGACAGCATGGTTTGTCCACTTCCAGTAATCCTGAATCATCCTAGGCTACCTTCTCCCATTAAGAACATTATCCATGCCTCTCAAAAGGCTTCCACTAAAAAGATTTATGCCAGTAAGTGGAAACAGTTTTCTATTTGGGCTAAACAGCGTAATCTCTATTCTGCTTCGGCTTTCATTTCAGATATCGTGCTCTTCTTGTCTTTTGCTTTTTAGGTTAGAGCTAGCTTTTTAACAAAGTGCAGTTGGCAGCTATTTCCATCTTCTGTGTTTGCAAAGAACCTGCCTTCTCCTCTCGCTTGTGTAAAGCTTTTTTAAAACCAGTTTTTCTGCTCTAACCCCTGTCAAGGATCCTTCTCCCCTTGGGATCTTTCCTTTTTGCTGCAGTCTCTCACGCAGACTCCATTTGAGCCTGCTGCCACATGTGATATCAAATTCTTGCCATGGAAGACTGCTTTTCTAGTAGCCATAACCTCAGCGAAAAGGGTTTTGGAATTGCAGGCTCTTAGGTTCATAGGTAGGTACTAGGCTATCTGCCTGAAGGCATTTATAAGCCTAGCCAGAATGTGTTGGCTTTCACCGCCCCCTTAGATTAGTTCCCCGTGCCTCTGTCCAACAGAGCCACTGAAGTGATCCCAGGGGTAAACTTTGTTTCCCATCCACTCATCAAGGTTTTTTTTTTTTTTTTTTGAAGAGTGTTAGTGAGGAACTCTGCCTAATGTAGACTGGAATCTTGTTCCAAAGCATCGGAAGTCTCTGGGACAGGAATCTCTCCAGCATGTCCTATTTATTGTTGTGGTGAGATTTAGATCCCTAGAGCATGTGGCTCGAGGGGATAAGGTTTTCTTTAGGTGGAGCATGTCCATCAATTCTGTGTTGGACATGGCCTTGTATGTCAGGCAGAGATCAGCTCTGAGTAGGCGGTATGCAACCGAGTACAGCTGGAGTCTCTTCAATCAAGCTGCATAGGGCATCTGTTTGAGGCCAGTGATCCTCTTGGTAAGGTACTTCTGTTGTCTTTCCAGCTGCTGCAGGTATCTTGTAAGGTACATCCCAAATGGGGCGTTGTACTCTATGATGGGAGTGATGAGTAGAGGGGCACAATGACCTCTTTTGATCTGGATGCGAACCCTTTTGTGATTAGGTGGGCCATGTAGAAGGATTTTCTAACCACTTTGGCAATGTGATTATCAAAGGTGAGATTACTATCTACTTCGGTCCCCAGATCCCTTATTACGTCTTCCGTATGATTTTGCAGCTTGGACAGTGTTATCCTTTAGCATGGGGGCTTTGAAACTTTCCACCTCGGTCTTAAGTAACGTGAAGTTTGCTTTTGAAAAGTTATTCACAGTGGTTTCCTTGTCCGGGTGTGGGGGCAGAATGTGGATATCCAAAGTGATTTGTTTATGGCCAGATCTAACCAGCAAGGGGTTGACCTCTGGTGTGGAACACTGGTTGCCCATGTTGGTGATGACCAGGTCCAATATGTTGTCACCTCTGGTGGGAGTGTTGACCAGTTGAACCAGGGCATTTGAGTTCATAAATTCTAGGAAATGTTGGGCAAGGGAGTTAGTACTTGAGTAGTTCTCACAGTTAATGTTTGGGTAATTGAAATCACCCAACATTAGGGTGTTTGGTAGGACCTTTATGTTTCCCAGTGTTTCCAGAAATGCGGAATGGGGGTCCTGGGACATGGTGGGTGATCTGTAGCAAGCTACAATTTGCATTGTAGTTTTGCCCGTTGTTAGTTTGCACGTGGATGATCTCTGAAGCATCGTGCTGTGCCACTAACCTGGAGGTGTGGGTATCCTTGATGAATATGGATACGCCCCAGCCTTTTGTATTTCAGTTCAGGTTCTGTGGCCGAAATGTATGGTATGAGTTGTAGCCTGGTAGTGCTGGGGTGCTCTCTGGAGCCTTAAACCAGATTTCTGTTACTGCACATATATCGATTTTCTCCATACTGAGGAGTGCCTCAAGTGCGTTGATTTTGAGATTTAGACTTCTGGCATTGAGTAGCATTACCCTCAGTTTTTTGTTACTTGTGCTATTTATGGCGGTGGGTTTGTCTTTTGAGCATTGCCTAAAAAAGGCACTATGGGGTGGCAAGAGCCTTGGCCAGTATTCAAAAGCCTAAGGGTGACAGGTGCAAGCCGTCTCTAGCAAAGCAGTGTGGCTTGTCGAGCATGTCATCCCAGGTGGACAGACACTGGATCCCCTTTGAATGACACCAGAAACTTAGCCAATTGTTGAAATCGAGAATGTTTTCTGTCTATTAAACTGCCTTTCATGGTTTTTCATAAAGCTAGGGTGGCCCTTTGAACTAACCCATAATTCATGCCTAAGGCTGCCACAGAATTGAATCTGAACCAGTCAATCCAGTTGCCAGTCTTCTTCCCAAATTTTGCTAACAAGGGGGAATATCTCTTACATATGCTAAATGTGCGTGGACAACTTAATTTCTACTTAGATAGGACAAAGGACTTCCGCACATCTGCTCAGCTGTTTATGGCATTCTCTCTTAACAGGAAGGGTCATGTGGTATCCAAAATAATTCTCTCTCATTGGATTTTGATGTGCATTTATTTTGCTTATTCGTCCAAAGGTTTATCTTTACCAGGGTCCATCAAAGCTCATTCCACTAGGTCAATGGCTACATCTGCTGCCTCTCTTGACCATCATTCCATAGAGGACATTTGTGTGGCAGTCACCTGGTCTTCTGCTCAGACTTTTGTTAGCCAGTACAAACTTGACATTGTCTCCACAGTTCTTCGGCATGTCCTTTCATGAGGCTGCCTAGGATTTATGGTAGCTGGGCACTCTAACCCGAGAGTGAGGAATAGTGACATAGATAGCATCAGATAAAGAGTTACGTACTTACCATAACTTGTCATCTGTGTTATCCTATGTCATTATTCATCACTTCCCTCCATCCCCCATCCTGTAGGATCTAGAATATGTGCAGATGTCCTATCTGGTGGTCAAGGTCTTCCTTAGCTGCTTTCTAGCTTAGGGCAAACTTGATCTGAGGGGTTAGAGGCCAGTAAGGGATCATGGGAGTGGGAGGAGCTCGAGCCTAGATGCTGTCTGTAAAGTACCGGCTCAGATCCAAGACTCAAGAGTGATGAATAGTGACATAGGATAACACAGATGCAGAGGCATATCGGCATCAACAAGGAATGGAAATCAAACCAGAAAGTATATAAAAATTCATGCAGCAACTGAATGTGCCGAAAAAAAAAAAAAAGACAGACTATAAGGTAAAAGATCAGATCAGAAGGCAATAAATGTGGAAAATGCAAATATAGTTGCAAGTATAAAAAAACTCTTGGAACAACCTCATGTTGATCAGGATCACACACAGGAATGGATAAGAGGTGAATTTAAACCAAAAGATGAAAGGTTAATATTAACAGCCCAAGATAGTGGACTACGTACACGTTGGGTTACAAAGCCCATTGAACATGTAGGAGAAACAGACAAATGTAGGTTAGTAAAACAAAAAACAGTCACACATCTTGTTGCTGGTTGTGATATACTAATGGCAGAATGACTATACTGAAAGGCGTAATAATGTGACAAGGAAACCTCTGTAAAAAACTTCTCCAAAGACAACTTCATGCTACTTAAGTCAGAAATGACAAACTTCATGGCACCCATGCAGACAGGAGCTGAAAGTTCGACTGCTGAATCCTACACTAAGGCACTGTACGAGCACATCCACTCATGCATGAATCGTGCCATCCCAAATAGAACCAAGACACTCTCCTCCAAAAAAACGAAGCCAATCTGGTGGTTCCCTGCCATAAACAAACTATGCAACAGAAGGAAGAAACTGTTGCAGAAAAGAGGAAAATCCCAGGATGCAAAAACTCCCTTACCAGCCTCAGTAAGAAGCTGAGATCCCTCATAAAATCCTTAAAGCTAGATAAAATTGCCAAAGATTCCAAAGACAACCAAAAGGCATTCTACAGTTATGTCAGAATCTAAATGGCAATACTCAGATTTGCTCTGAGCTACAACAGAATGGCATTAAACATACTGATCCCAAGGATATTGCCAATATCCTAGCAGATCAATTTAGTGCCAACTTCACCCTCCTCAAACCCCCTAAAGGGCCCATCTCAATACCAAAAGATTGCCAAATTCCGGTCATCACGGCCACACACTCAGGCTTCGTACCCACTGAGTGGCGTACAACTGAACCCGATTGACTTTTTTGAATCAGTCTCCAGAGCTGTAGACAAGGGTCAGGTGGTCCACACAGCCTATCTGGACCTTGCCAAGACCTTCGACACCATCCCCCACTCTGGAATCATAGATAAACTTACTAAGCTGGGCATAAATCCCTACATCACTCGATGGGTTGCCAACTGGCTTACTTGCAAAACCCAGACTGTAAAAGTAGCCGACTCCAAATCCAGCTGCAGACAAATGACAAGTGGAGTACCTCAGGGTTCAGTTTTGTGACCGCTTTTGTTTGGCATCTACTTCTCTGAAGTACAAGCCAACACTAAGGGACTCTGGCTAACAAAGTTTGCAGATCACTGCAAATTGGGAGCCATTACTGAATCCCCAAATGATGTGGATATTCTACAAAAGGGCCTTACAGAAACAGATGCTTGGTGCCAGAGCCATGGGCTCAAGCTTAATACCAAGAAATGTATAGTTATCCCCTTTGGGAAAAAACATGTACCCATGAATTACCACATAGGTGGCAGTACACTAAACACAGAAAGTGTGATGAGAGACTTAGGGACACAGGTGGACAGTGGTCTCACCTTCAATAACCACATCGCCACAACAGTCAGAAAATCCTTCTATGTGGCACACCTCATCACTAAGGGCTTTTCATCCAGAAAAAAGGAGGTCATTGTCCCACTGTACTCATCCCTCATTAGACCCATTATAGAGTACAACGCCCCGTTTGGTACTCATCCCTCATTAGACCCATTATAGAGTACAATGCCCCATTTGGTATGTACTTCACAAGACATCTGCAACATCTGGAAAGACTGCAGAAGTACCTCACTAAAAGAATCACAGGCCTAAAGCAGATGCCCTATGCTGACCGTCTAAAAAAAACTCCAGCTATACTCTGTGGCATATCGTCTACTCAGAGGCGATCTCTGCTTAACATACAAGGCCATGTCAAACCCTGAGCTGTTGGACATACTCCACTTAAAGAAATCCCTCAGAGCCACATGCTCCAGTGATCTAAACCTTATCACAATGAACAAAACATGCTGGAGGGATAGGTTCCAGACCCAGAGACTCCCCATACTCTGGAATAGACTGCCCATACATGTCAAGCAGAGCACCTTATTGGCCCTCTTCAAAAGAAACCGCGACAATTGGATGGGAGATAGGAAATTCACCCCAGGGATTATGTCAGTCACCCTGCTAGACAGGGATCCAGGGAAGTAAATATTGTGGGAAGAAATATCCCGGGAATTGTTTGGCTAGGCTTGTATAGGCCCTGGGGCCGATAGCCTAGTACCAGCCTATGAACCTATGGACAAGACTGTTGCATTGGGGATTGTGCAAACATTATGTTATTGAAGTGGCTGAAAAACACTGGAAACATGAGCCACAGAGCATTATAAAAAATGATGAAGTTTATATCATATGGGATCACCCATTCCAACAGTTCAAAAAAATAGATGCGAGAAAACCAGATATAGTAGTCTATGAAAAGAAGACAAAAGTAGCATTGATCATTGAAATTGCTGTACCTAGTGACTACAGTGTCTTACATACAGAGAGACAGAAGTCATAAAATACCAAGATTTGCAGGCTGAAATGAGGGCATTGTGGAAGAAGGATACCCAGACTGTTCCAGTAGTAGTAGGAGTAGCAGGTCTTATAAAAAGGAATTTATAATCATACTTATGTTACGAGTTCCGCTGTGGCGACCCCCAACAGGGAAAAGCCGAAAGACACAACAACTTAGATATGTTAACAGACAAATGTAACTCCATATGAATTGCAGAAGGAGTCATTACTGGGCACATTGCAGGTCCTGCAAATAGCACTTCTGGCTAACATCAAAGATTGAAATAATACTAATTACATGAACTTTAATCATACTTTGGCTTGAGAATGGGGTCTGTTATTGTCATGGTATTAGAAACCCAAATATTTCCTTCTGGGAGAGCCTTGCATCCATGAAAGCCTCTAGTTCCCACACAAGTTCATAGATTAGTACTAGGCTAACTGCCTTGTGGGACATTTTAAACCTAGCCAATTACCCCATGTGAGAATCAAACCTTGCACTAAGGTAAACGCCTTCACCATTATGCTAACCTTCCACTCATGTAGATTTTCTCTCTCCACCATGCATCTCCAAGTGGGATTGGGACAGGTGAGAACAATCATGCCCACCCAGCCTGCATATGTAATGTTGATATGCAGGAGGAGGGCCAAGGAAATACTTATCATGAGAGACAGTATGATAGCTGCTCACCTGGCCCCATCCCATTTGTAGGTATATGGCAGAGAACCTGTATGCAGGAGTTAGAGAACATGAAAGTCTCTAAGGATGATAAAACTGGCATATAGGAACTTGAAATCACAGGTAGCAGTGAAGCAGGAAAGAAATATCTAGGAAGCTAGAATGTTCCAATTATGGCATCAGTGGACTTGCTCCTGTACATATTTTTAAACCAATAATAGAAACCACACTCTGTACTTCAATTTTCACATTGTTGCAAGTTCTAAAGAATAAACACTTGGCCGGAGTACAAATGTACCCCTTCTTGACACTATTGATTTCAGTATCACAAAAAGAGAGCAGTTTTTTAAGCATGTTAGCAGGTGTTAGCTATGAAAGAACCTTTTTATACATAGCTGATTGTTTTCAAAACACAAAAAAATAACTTTAAAATGGCCATTACATGAAACTATTTATTGATCAAATGTTTTAAATGCATTAGTATGTATTACTTGAAATAGACAGCAATTTTACTGTTGTTTATAATAGCTGTTTATAATAGCCTTGGTGCACACTAAAGTGCAGGGTGCATTTCATCTATTCTGCAAGGTTTTCAGAGAGCCACGAGCCTGGCCAAGCCAGTTATTCTTGCAATAATCAGCTTTTTTGTATGTGTGTATTTTTAGCAACATGCACCATGTTTTCTTATTACATTCACATTTTTTTATTTCCCTTTTATATGTTTAATGAACAATGAAATTAATTATGTTACCAGACATTCACTTTGCAGTACTCTCCAGTGTCATGAACTTTGGGATCACATGTTAAATAAAAAGGATTTCAACTGAGTTGTACTGCAAAGGGGAGTACATTTGCTTGTGAAAATGATGACAGAAATAAATATTTAGTTCACAATGTCCCTGTGATAACAAAATCAGCAGACAGCATTGAGCAACACAAAGTTCATATGTCACCTTCATGTTTGCATTTGCATGGGACATGCAATATCTTTAAAATGCCCAGCTTGCTTAAGTGATAGGACTTAGCATTGCATTCTTTTAGTTTTTGTCACTTTAAAACGCCACATCTGATTTACTTTACTAATATGCCACACGCATGGTTTTATTAATGTAGTTACTGTAGTGGCCTTGCTGAAAGTAATTAGTGGCCTTGCAGAAACTGCACATACAGCATGCTATTAGAAAATTCAGTACTGTAATAAAGAAACATTACTCCATGTGATAAGTGCTTTTGATTATAATATTTAATAATTCAAATGAGGGCTGACATTTGAAGTGCATATTGACTAAAATGCAATGCAAATTAATCCTTTTTTGATCTGCATGTGTAAGTTATGCATGCTCCAGCATAGGAATGTGAAAACACATGGGTAAGTTCATGCGTCTGCAAAAAGTTATGCACAGCTAATGTTCAAATACTTTATAAACACTTATGTCTACTGAGACTGTTGGATGGGATTCTCAATATAACTGGTACAACTGTGCATGTCCTCTGCCCTTCAAGGTGACTTAGAATGTATATATATATATATATATATATATATATATATATATATATATATATATATATATATATATATATATATATATATATATGTTAAGATATTGCCTGAACATTCAGAATTCAAGATACAGATAATCTCTTTAAACATCATCACACTAATATAACTGTAGTCTTGCAACAAACACTACTTTTAATCAGTGTGCACTAAAGAATGTAAACTTGAATCCTTGCAAAAACAGCACCTTTAGGATATATGGAATCTAAATTAGAATATGCATGTTTATCAGTTTTAACTTAGCATAATGTGAAAAACTTTCAACACTACTCTGAATATGTCCCATTTTTCCACAAAATCTTTTATTATTAACACAGAGTGGCTCAGATTAGCATGGTTTAACAATGAATAAACAGGAGAATAGGCTTTGTTCCTAAGTTCGCTCTGTCTATGGTAATTCCAAAGTGTGTGTGACCAGGATTCAGGAATGCCTTCCTTACATTGCCAACAAGAGCAATCATACCCTGGAAACATCCTACAAGAGGGTGTAGAAATATTTATGTGGCCATTTCTGCAAAATATCTGGACTTTCTGAATTGTAATTTTCTCCACAGATGTTTGCACTGGGGACTGCAGTTAGGTGATATCTGCTTGTTAGTGTCACCTGCCATCTGTCCTTGAACTTGCTATCTGCTGTAGTTTCAATTCCTTTTATCTGTTTTGGAAATTATCCAATATGGTAGAATATACATAGTTTTAAATTATTTTGCTTTTGATTGCTTATGATTTGAGAACTGTGCTGTAGGAAGATAATATGGTAGGTGCTGGGAGTGATAATCCCACAAAAGCTTTCCAGTTTTGGTACACTGTAGAACATACAACCCACTTTTGTTAATATCTGAAATCGTGAAAAATGTGCCTATGTGCTTGTGCTTCATTTCTTGTATATGGCATAATACCACTGTACGCAGGCAAATAATTCAATGCCTGCAGCCCTACATGCGGACAGCACACAGGTCAAACTTTATCTGAACTATATATGTAATATGTGTGTATGTGTATTTATCCTGGCATTATCTATAATCATACATAAGGGGACAGCAGATTGCCATTTTTGGTGTGTCTTGATCTGGAGAGTCCCAATGTGGTTAGCTGACTAGCTATCAACCAAGAGTTTAATGTGGCTTTGACCAGCATCCTTTTCATCTCTTTATGGTAATCATCCATTTGTCATCTCAGTCCTCCAAACAGGACCTATTGCCAGGCCTGTAGTTTTTCATATTAGGTCTGTCTGACCCAAAGCAGGTGTTGTACCTAATTTACTTTGCATGGTGACTTAATATTTATCATGGACATCCGGTTAGATGATAACTTCAGACCACGTTTAGCCACAACAGTATCTGTAGGTTTTTAAACTATCCACAGCATCAGACAGGAGAGAACTGTTAGTGGTGTAACAATATTTAATCAGCTTCGTTCTTGCCCATGTCTGCTGAGCATCAACATCCCTTCCATCACCCAACCAGCCCAATAATTTCCCCAGTCCCCTGCAATTCAAGTAGTTGGGAAAGCAACAGCTAGCTAAGTAAAGAAGCCATCATCTGTGTAGGGAAGAGAGTTTGTTCTTTTAACCCATTGTCTGGTGGTTTTATGTTCGTGTTGCTGACATGATGAAACATGTATGCCAGTTCAGAAGTATGTGTAAGTTTATACAAGTGCAAGCCCCTCTGACACACACAAATGCTGCATCTGGACTACGAAACTTGCTGTGGATTAATCTTTTCCTTCTGATGCATCAGTGAAAGACTGAAGTCATTTATATTTGGATTTTCTAATTTTTCACTGTGCTGAGTTTAGTTGTGTTGACCTTTTTGAGGTCATGGATGTGGTTTCATCCTTACTTCCTACATAATATGAGCTGGATCATGGATATACATGCATTTATTAAATCTTGCCAGAGTCTTTAGATCCACTTATCTACCAGCTCTTTTAATCATCTTTGAGGATGGGGGAGTCCTCTCCTATCTTAAAGAGCCATTTATTTTTATTCATCTTCAGAAAACCATATCTGGATTCAAATTGTTTGGAGAACTGCCACCCTAACTTTCATACACAAGGTTATACAGGAACTAGTGCAAGTACAGATGCATTCCCATTTGACATCCCATGACTTCTTGGATTCATGTCAGTCTGGTTTTCAATGAAAGCACAGTACCGAGATGGCCCTTGTTGGAGTCGTTGCTGACAATCTTTGTAGAGAGGGGTAGTGGTCGAATATGACCTTTGTTATCCCCGAGTTCACAGTGATTTTGGATAAACATGAGTCATGGTGCCTTACTTGAATGACTCACATCCCACTGCGTACTAACTGCCACCGTGCATTATTGGTTTGACTCTCATTCTTTGGTTTGAATTCAGTGGGTAAGTTCTGGTATTGATTCCTCCACCAGCCACATACTGATTTCTGGGGAACCTCAGGTTCATATTTGGTACTGATCCTTTTTTATATGGAGTACATGCTCAGGGGGAGGAGGTCATAACGGTAAACGCTCATTATTGTTATGCCCAGTAATCATTATTCATATTCCCGTACAGACAGGCCAGCATTTTTCTGTTACTCAAACTCATTTAGTTAGCAGAACAACAGGTTTTGCAGCATCAAATAATTTTTGAGGAAAAAGAAGCATGGTACTGAAATGTCTAGCATTTCTGACTGACTAATCACCAGTGGTTTACCAGAAAATGAAAACAATTACAAAGAGGGCAGGCATATCAGACAAAAAATCACGCAAGTCCTGCAAAATCAGGGACAGCTGAGAACTATCCAGTCTTCAGCTTTCCAAAAGATATAGTTGTCTGCCAGCAACAATAGTAAAAAATAAATACTTACCTCACTTTATTGTTGATTCTACTCATGCTGAACTCTCACAGTTTTGAATTTGATAACTTCTTCAGTCCCACTCACAATCTACTTCAATTGTTGTCTAAGTAGATCAAGGGTGGGATGAACAAGTGGCCAATAAATTCAATGGAGAAATCTAGAGGACACCTCCCCCCAGGGTGCTGCTCTCATGGATTAGGTAGGGGCTCTTTTCAGGTACTTATTTATTCATTTTTTATAGTAAAGAAATGTGGCATTTCTTTACTACAAGAAAATAAATAAATACGTTTCTGAAAAGTGTCCCTACCAAAGAAGTGAGGCAGTCATCGTGGATAGCTGCCTGTGCCTCAGGCTGGCCATGGCAGCACCACAGACTCATAGGCATGCATGTTGTTGCTCGTCCGTTCAGGATAAAACAGGCGAACAGTTGGGGGTTCGGTTCAAGCAGCTTTATTACATACATACATACAAACACATAAGGATTGAGGCTTAGTAACTTAAACTTAAATCAACTTATAAACAGACTGACTACTGCACTCATACATGTTAACACTCTGACTGTTCACTCAAAATGGCACTGATATCTGCATGTTCCCTCTATACGCAGGTGCCTTCACTTTAAGTCACAGCACACACGCTGTTCTACATCCTATCTCTTTAAAAATAAGTCATGCACAGTAATAATGACAGTAATCATTGACATGCAATTGTACAGAAAAAATCCTTTGATATGCAATTATACAGAACTAATTACAAGTGAAACAATCATGTCCAGGTTAGTATTTTACACTAGGTCTGGAAATACGACCTGATCATGTGACATAAAATTAGGACTGGGTTTAGCAACAGAGTGTTTCTTTAATGAATGTTCAACTTCAGGGACATCTGGGACATCATCAGTAACAGGAATAGGCACTGATGCATGTCCTTCAACAGGAACATTGTCTGGATTGCTCTGAGATCTAGAGTCTGTATCACAGGTACGATGCTGCGATATCGATTCAGACACTGGAAGAAGATGCCTGCGATTTCTTCTGTATTCTACACCCTCATATTCTACTAAGTAAGATCTCAGCAAAGCACATACACCTCTTACTTGACTAGTTCAATCAAAACCTTTCGCCATTTGCACCCTCACTAACTCACCTTCTTTCAATGGATGAAGAAACCTGCTCATTTTATTATAGCTGGACTTCTGAAATGAACGCTTTTTGAATAGTTGGGCTTTGATTGCTCTGGTGTTTTTAGCATTAGGCACCAACAAGCTGGAACTGATAGGCAAGGTTGTTCTGGTTTGCCTAGACAGAAGTCTCTGAGCAGGTGAGCCAAATAAATTGTCACAGGGTATAGTTCTGAGATTAAGCAAATTCAAGAAAACATTGGTATTGTCACACTTTGATCTCTCTAGTAATTGCTTTGCACATTGTACTGCAGTTTGACTCTGGGTACTCAGGACTACTGGTAACATGGATAAAGTCCCACTCTTTTGCAAATTTCTGAAATAGCTGACTAGTAAACTTGGTACCGTTGTCAGAAATAACTTTGTGTGAGCTACAACGGACTGAGAAATGACAGTACTGGATGTTAGGTAAGGTAGAAAATCATTCTAGAACCAATTAGAATAAGAGTCTAACAACACTAAGTAATGTTAACTATTCCACTCAAATATGCCAGTGACTATTGTTAACCAGGGTAGTTCAGGAATCTGGTTTAGCAGAAGTGACTCTTTTTGCAAATGTGGTTTAGTACTATTGCATACTGAACAAGATGAAAGCACTTTATCAATATCTTTTGACAGAAAAGGCCAAATTACTAGTCCTCTCACCCTTCTTTTGGTAGCTTCGAAGCCTGGGTGGCCACAATGCAAAATTTGGGTGTACTCTGTACTCATTTTGTAAGGAAGTAGGAACAACAACTTTAGGACCTTTGAAAATGATCCCATCTTCCATCAGCATCTCATCTCTGTAAGGAAAATAAGGTTGCACTTCTATCGGTACATAAGATTACTTTGATGGCCATCCAACATTGATAAAGTGTTTAAACTTTTCCAAAATGGGATCAGTCTTTGTATGATCTCTTAGCTCATCAAATCTTGTGGTAGAAAAATTATGCACTTCCATGACATCAAAGCCAAAATTCTCTGCATCAAGCTTTTCTGTGGTATTTCTGGGTGATCTGGATAAGGTATCAGCCAGATAAAGAAGCTTGCCTTTTGTATAGACCATTTTGGAATTGTACTTTTGTAATCTGAGCTGCTGGAGCTGTATACATATGCTTCTTTAAAATAGTGACTATAGGTTGATGATCAGTTTCAGTCTGGATAGCTTGGCCATAAATATAATCATGGAACTTTGAACATGTGAACACAATTGCCAAAAGTTCCTTCTCAGTCTGAGCATACCGTATCTAAGTTTGGGTAAGAGTTCTAGATGCATAGGCTACTGGTTTGCACTCTTGAAGAATAACTGCACCAAGACCGGACTTTGAAGTATCACAGGAAAGAATTACTGGTTTGCGGACATCATAGTATCTTAACTTTGGTAGAATGACAATTTTCTGTTTCAGGTCATCAAATGTTCTCTGATGTTGTTCCAACCACGACCAGGTAAAATTTTTGCATGTCAGCTCTCTTAAGGGCACTGATAATTCACTGAAGTCTGGTATAAACTTGCCCAAGTAGTTAACCATTACCAAGAAAACACTGTAAGGCTTGGACATTGTCTGGAGCTGGCATCTCAAAAATGGCTGTTTGTTTGGAAGCATCTGGTCATAAGCCTGAACTGCTAAATAAATGACTGACATAAGTAACTTCTGGTAGCCTAAGTTTATATTTCAGAGGATTGAGCTTTAGATTCACTTCACGTCCTCTTTCCAGAACTTTCCTGAGGTTTCTGTCAAGCTCTGCTTCACCATTGCCTCCAACTAATAAATCATCTACTATTATAGCACACGGATAGCCTGAAAAACATTTGCTCCATTGCACTCTTATTCCAAAAAGCATTCTGAGAAATCTGTATCTACCAAATGGCGTACTGAATGTAGTCAATAATAAAGATCTGCGATCAAGCATTACTTGCCAAAATGAACTCTTCACATCTAAGAGAGAAAAAACAGTGGCATTTGGCAATAAGGGTAGCAACTTCCTCGACTGTATGCATAGAATGGTGGGGTCTGTTTAATGCTTTGTTTAAGTCTCTTGGGTCAATACATATTCTAATTTCATCTGAGCATTTCTTATGAGAGACTACCATGGAAGACACCCATTCAGTTGGTTCGGTGATTGGACAAATCACACCTTGCTGCACCATTTTATCTAACTGGACTTTGACACTACCCTGCATAGCTATCGTAACTCTTCTCACTGGTCTGACCACTGGGCTGACCTCTGGGTCTAACTTCATGGTGTACACAATTGGATGTTTACCTAACTTGTCTTCAAAAATATCAGCATACTCTGTGAAAATAGCATCAGTAAAACTGGAACTAGGACATGTGGTTACTTGATGGACTTCTTTGGTAAAATAAAGCAGTTTCATTTTTAAACTGTCTCTGAGACCTAATAATGATTGTACAGGTTTTTTGACTACATAAAATTGCAAGCTGTAACTGTTCCCAGCTGAATAGCATGAAAGTACTACTGAGCCTTCAGTTTGAATCTCTTTACCTCCATAAGCACCAAGCTTCGCACAATTGGTCAAATTAAGTTGTTCACCAGCTCTTACTCAAGCAAATGTTTCTGCTGACATAACATTGCACTTTGAACCAGTGCCCACTTTGAGCTCTGTGGGTTTACCATTAATCAGGACAGTATATGTCGTTCAGATACGCCACTCTTTATACCATGTCTTTCAGATATCCCGCATCTGACACCGTGTCGCTTGTCTGGTCAGGATAAAACAGAACAACAGTTGTGGGTTTGATTCAAGCAGATTTATTACATACAAACACATCAGGATTGAGGCTTAGTAACTTAAACTTAAATCAACTTATAAACAGAATGACTACTGCACTCATACATGTTAACACTCTGGCTGTTCACTCAAAATGGCACTGCTGCCTGCATGTGCTCTCTATTTATACACACATGCCCTCATTTTGAACTGCTTTTTAAAGTCACTACACACACTCTGTTCTACATGTTTCTTGTAACAGTACACAGTCAGGAGTTGCACATGACCCCCGAGACAGTAACCCAGGTGCATATTTGTGCACCACAGCACAATGTGCATTACAAATGTCAGTGTGCTAATGCCTTTTGTCCAATACATGCTGCACTTGGCATGGGAGGTGATATGATATCCTGAAATGATGGGAGCAGCATTAAATAAGAAGAATAAGAAGTGGAGCCATACATAAAAGAAAACACTAGTCAATCACACATAATCAGAAGTTATTATCTGTCAACACCCATTAGAAAATGTATGTAGACACTTAAATAGAAAACAAAATAGCATTATAAATAGTACAACATGTTTAAGTCAACATTTAAGAAAGAATTCAATCTTAACCACTCACCGATTCCTCTATAAGTGTACACGTACATGCCTGAATCCAAAACTGAAATCTTGAGAATTGCTGTCTCTCCTCATTCTCCTACCTGTCCTAAGCCAGTCTTTATTTTCTACTGCAGTCAAGCATTATAGTTCATAGGTAGGTACTAGGCTATCAGCCCTAGGGCCTATACAAACCCAGCCAAAAAGGTACCCTGGCTTTCGCCACTTAAGAAAATTATTTTCCTGTGCCACTGTTGAGCAGAGCCCCGGGGTGAATTTCCTATTTCCCATCCAATCATCAAGATTTTTCTTGAAGAGTGCTAATGAGGAGCTTTGTTTGATATAGAAAGGTAGTTTATTCCAGAGTATGGGAAGTCTCTGGGACAGGAATCTATCCCTCCGGCATGTTCTGTTTATTGTGGTGGCAAGGTTTAGGTCCCTAGAGTGTGTAGCTCGGTGGGATTGGGATTTTTGTAAGTGGAGCATGTCCAACAGCTCTGGGTTTGACATAGCTTTGTATGTTAGGCAGAGATCACCTCTGAGTAGGTGATATGCGACGGAGTAAAGCTGGTGTTTTTTGAGATGGTCTGCATAGGGCATCTGTTTGAGGCCGGTAATCCTCTTTGTGAGGTATTTCTGCGGCCTTTCCAGTTGTTGTAGATGTCTTGTGAGGTACATACCAAAAGGGGTGTTGTACTCTGTAATGGGTCTAATGAGTGATGAGTAGAGGGGAACAATGACCTCTTTTTTTCTGGATGAAAAACCTTTTGTGATGAGGTGTGCCATGTAGCAGGATTTCCTGACTACTGTGGCGATGTCACCAAGAGGATCAAAGGGCTCAAACAGATGCCATATGCTGCCCGGTTAAAGAAACTCCAGCTCTACTCAGTGGCATACCGCCTTTTCAGAGGTGATCTGTGCCTGACGTATAAAGCCATGTCCAACCCGGAATTAATGGACATGCTGCACCTCAGAAAATCCAAATCCCATCGAGCTACGTGCTCGAGAGACTTGAACCTCAGCACTGAAATAAATAGGACATGCTGGAGGGACAGATTCATAACCCAGAGGCTCTTTTCACTCTGGAATAAAATCCCAGTCCAGGTTAGGCAGAGTCCCTCATTGACTCTATTCAAGAGGAATCTTGATGAGTGGATGGGAGATCGTAGGTTTACCCCGGGTATCACTTCTGTGTCACTGTTAGACAGAGGCACAGTATACTAACCTCGAAAAAGGGCATAGCAAAATAAATTTAAAATGGGTGGCGAAAGCCAAACACATTCTGGCTAGGCTTATAAATGCCCTAGGGCAGATAGCCTAGTATGAACCTATGAACCTATGAGAGACTACTGTCCACCTGTGTCCCAAGGTTTCTTATCACACTTTCGGTGTTAAGTATACTGCCGCCTATGTTGTAGTTCATGGGTACAGAGTTTTTGCCAAAGGGGATGACAATGCACTTTTTGGCATTGAGCTTGAGGTCATGGCTTTGACACCCGGCATCGTTCTCAGTGAGGCCCTTTTGTAGGATGTCCACATCATTAGGAGTTTCAATTATGGCTCCTAGTTTGCAGTCATCTGCGAACTTCGTTAGCCAAAGACCTTCTGTGTTAGCCTGTACTTCAGAGAAGTAGATACCAAACAGGAGAGGACCCAGAACTGAACCCTGTGGTACTCCACTTGTCACTGGTTTGAAGTCGGATTTGGAGTCTGCTACTTTCACATTGTGGGTTGTGTCAGTGAGCCAGTTGGCAACCCATCTTGTGACATAGGGATTTATATTCATTCAGTCATTACTTTTTTTCCTTCCTCAATGTGCTGACAGCTTTATTCCTTCCTCTTTTTTTTGGCCTAGCTGATGGTGACATCTGGTCTATTATCCCACCCTTACAAAACCTGTCATTCCCTTTTTACACATGCCAAGAATTGGTAGGGAGTTGAGGCAACATCTAAGACAGGAGTACCTACCATTCATCATATGCCTATATTTTTATTTTTGCCGTACTCCCCTCATCCTATATTTGCCAACATGAACAGTGAAATTTATATTTATTTATTTATTTATTTATTCCAGTTTGGTGACCGGGGAGGTCCACTGGGCTCGAGAGCCCATTTTCAGTGGAGGCCCGGGGAGAAAAGCTCCACATAACTAGTTACATAATAGTTTTTACATTGTTAAGTTGTGAAGATTTGCAAGTTACATAAACATATAGAAATTCTTCACATTGATAAGTTACATATCATATTGAAATAGCACATGAAAGAAATTCTTTTACACTGCAAAACAAGTTGCATAAATCATATAGAAATATTTTACATTGCTAAGTTGTGTATCAAATTGAGATATCACACGAAAGATTCTTTTACAAGCATTCAGGAGTTGTAAACAAGTTATTTACCAGGAAGGGAAGTGGATAGAGGAGGAGTCTAATAATTGGTAGCTAAGAAGATTAAGTAGCTATGAAAGGACTGAAATTAGAGTCAAAGAGTGATATGTTGGGAGGAGATAGCTTATGAGTTGTAGTCGGAGTATAAGTCAGTAGTTTGAAAGGTAATAAATTTAGCCAGGAGAGAAGGAAGGGGGAAGTTTGGGAGGTATGGGCTGTGGAGTGCAGTTACATTTTCTGTGAAGAAGCAGGTAGGAGTGAAGTAGACTTTTGAAGGTATTTAGGTTGTCACAAGTTCTCAAGGTGGAGGGCAGGGCGTTCCATTTTTTAGCTAGGATGAAGGATAGTAGAAGCTGACCAGCAGGACACTTTGGTTTGTGGATGGTAATGACGTTTTGGTGAGTGGATCTAAAGGGTCTTGGGGGGCTGTAAGGTTGGAGGATATTGGATAAAGCCGGGCAGCTGTTGGGTTGAAAAAGTAATTTGTGGGCTAAGACAATTTGGAGGAAGTCTAGTTGATTTGGGAGTTCAAGCCAGTTTATGGTTAGTAGGGAGGAGCAGTGGTGAGAGGAGGCTTTTGCATTTGTGGCAAACCTGGAGATTTTGTTTGTTAGAAAAATATGTATTAGTAATATGCATGCTTAGTGCACTCAAGGTTTAAAAGGGTTAATACATTTATTCTGTTCACACTGCATGAATCTGCACAGCTATTAGAAACTTAACAAGAAGCATTTGATTTCTGCTAATGTCATGAAAATAATAAGTATTTCATTTCTACTAGTGTCATGAGGCTTAACAAAGAGTAATTGATTTTCTGCTTATGCCATGAGAAAGTACACAGCTGCTAGAAGCTTTGATAAAGAAAACAATGGATGCTTGAAAGTGTAAACCATAGTCAGCATTACTTGTACCTAAGCTAGAAATGTACCTTGAATCCAGGCAAAATGTAACATGTATTAGAACTGCACAATTGAAGAATTGAAAGTTTGTGGTGGGCTAAAATAAGCCCCAAGGCCAGGCTGTTTTTCTCAAAAGTTTTGCGAATCAGCAGATATTCTAACTAGTCAGCAATAAGTCTAGTAACATTTTCTGTAGAACAATACAGAAAGCTGTGTCTAACTACGTCAGCAATAAAATAGTAACATTTCTGTGTGACATGGAAAGAACTGTATAAGAATAATATACTAATCACTAATAGTTCAGACAAACCTTGTACCTACATGCTTTGTCTCCTGCTGCAAGTAATAAAGGGTGCCTTGCTTGAACCTAACGTGAATTGGTCTTTGAAGTTTTTCCTTTTACAGATTGGTCCTTTGGACCGGAACCCTCTCTTCACCTCGGATCAGACAGGCCAGGTAGTTGAAACCGTACGGGGAAGAAACCAAATCGGTTCTTCTTATATGAAAAGTCCTCCGACTGAATTGTTGTTCAAGAGGCCAGCCACTTTCTGATCTGCGACTGAAGGACGGGTCTCCGCGAATCGGTGATCAATCACGTGGGCTCAGGTAAGGTGAATCTACTTTTTTCTGTTTTCTGTTATAGTTCAGGGACTAGATGTGTATTGTTTTTGTCAAGACTGTATTTTTGCTTACAAGTCAGGGACAGAAAAGATTACTGTCTTCTCATAGATCAGGAGAAACAGAATAGGTAGGCAGTCATTCTGAAGAGACTATAACAAAATCCATGGTACCACGTTAAAAATAGGAAAAGTTACATAATGATCAAAAAGGTAGAACAAAATGGGTAATAATTGCACAAAAAGACCCCAAAATCCACCGTTAACAGAAGACACAAAATGCATGCAGTCGCAGCACGCTGACAATATTAGGTATTATTCAAAATGGGTTAATAAATATGAATTTGACGGAAAATTAGAAAAATCCTCGCTCATCAAACTTATCAAACAGCTCAAAACCGATTCCAAAGGTCGGGTAAAAAAGCAACGTCAATTAGGAATTCCTCAGGCACACAGGTGGCTTGAGGAAGTAAACCATAGGGAACAAAAGAACAAAAATTCAAAAGAAATGTTTTTAGATAAAGAGGACAATAACTTAATAATAGCATCGGCCCCTCCACCTCCCTTACCAGAATATGAAGCAAGTGAACAGGTTATTCCACCCCCGGGATATCCTGTCGTCACTGAAGATAGACATTATGAAACTAAAACTGACTAAAATTAGAGATCCCATCGAGACCAGGTCTCAAACAAAGGCAGGTAACTCAGATGAAGGCATCGAGTTATGGCAAATGGTTAAGAATTCACGATCTATGAGTGAAGAAGAAATATGTCCACTTATAGAAGTACCCAATCCTCAGGCAGGTCAAGACAATCAGGACCCTACTATTTTAGCGTATAGACCTTGGACTCCAGAAGATATCCAGAAAGCCACTGAGGGAATTCCCCATCCAAAAGTTAATTTTAGAAAGTTTTTAGAAGATTTACAAGGAATGAGGATAAGTTATAACCTAAACGGAGAAGAAGTAGAAAAGGTAGTTAGACAAATTGTGGGGCCAGATTGGTACATGATTAGTGGCAACTGGAATCCCTGTGATGCTGCACAAAGACCCCTCCCACATAGCAGCGCAGAATTAGACAACAGAGTAAAAGGTCTTACAGATCGAATCTCTGAAAAATGGAAACCTAGGGCAGATTGGACTTGCATTAATCAATGCATACAACAAGAAGGTGAAACAATTGACCGGTACTATGCCAGATTGTTAGAATGTTTTAATAACCACTGTGGAATGCAGGTTCCTGAAGATCAAACACAAGATTCCCCATATGAACAGCAGTTAAAGAATGCATTTTTAAAAGGCAGTATTGCATAAGCAGTTTCATTACAAAACACATGGTAGACCATCGTACAAGCAGGTTACAGTCATTACTTGAATATGCTAGGCATGCCGAAAGGCATTTCAATAGCAAAAAGAAAGCTCAAGTATTTTCTGTAGAAGATGGAGCAGAAGTTTATGTAGTGCAGTCTGGGAAAAGGGGCAAGAAAAATGCACAGGGAAACAAACAATCTGATCAGCGATCAGAGGACTTTGAAGGGTGAAAGAAAAGGGGAGAATGTTTCAAATGCGGTAAAAAGGGACATTTGGCAAGAGATTGCAAGAAAAACAAGAAGGCAACCACGGAAGATAAGGAGGGTGAGGACTGACTATATGGTAGTCAGGAATCACTAGAAGGGGATAGCGAAGAATGGACAAATGAGGATGTGATAGAGGTTGTAGAGGATGTGACAGAGGGAATAGAGGAAGTGCAAGAAGTTAGTGACAATGAAGAAAATGAAATATTAGACCTAGCTTTATTGAGCTTGAAGCTCTATTTAGCAGACACGAAACCAGAAGTTACAGTCTTGGTAGAAGGGAGGGAAGTCAAATTCTTGTGTGACTCAGGGGCATCACGAACCCTGATACATCCCTCCAAACTACCAGAAAACACAGTCACCGGATTACATACTGGTAAAAGCAGCTAAGGGACCGCTGTATCGGGAGCCCCTCTCCTGTAATATTGCAATAACTGATCCAGTTTCAGGATTGACTCAGAAAAGCAAAATTGTTGTTTCTGCAAAATGCCCAGTAAACCTCTTGGGCATATACAGCTATTCGGTATAGCAGTAGTCCCAACCATGCAGGGTATGGAAGCACAGCGACAAATTGATACCTTTGCAGTGCAATCGGAGGGTGAAATGTTTTATTGGTACAGCCAGGACTTGGTTACGACTGGTCCAGGGACTGTGACCAAAGAGTTAATGAATGTAGCCATCAGCAAGTTCCCCTCCCTTGACATTGATAAGCAACACCTGTTGCATTGTACCCTGTATTATTGTAACACATCAGGACCTGATAAGGAATATGAGCAAGAATTGTTTAAGAATCATGCAAACAGATTGATATTACGTAACCTGTACTGGGACACAGAAGGGAACAGTGTAGCTAGCTGTTCAATGCCCCAGGAGTTCTTTGTACTTTATAAATCTAATCGATTGCCACGTTAGCCTAACCAAAAACAAAAATATAGAATGGGCAGACCTAGGAGAAAAAGTCACTAGATGGGAGAAACAGACAGAGCTAGAACAGGGAAATACAGAAGTTGAATTGGATAACTCAGACCAACCCAGCTGTGCACTTGCAGTCTAGCAAGGACAGCTGATTAGCACTCCTATTAAAGGAGGAAGAAAATGCCTTACGAAATATACCAGAGACTCTCTGGTCAACAGGAAAATCAGATGTAGGACTCATTCGTACAGCAGGACCAGTTACTATCACGTCAAAGACAGCATTTAGACCACAAAAAAAGAGAGTATCCCTTACGAAAATGTGCAGAGGCAGTGATAAAACCTATTATAGCAGCCTTACTGAAAGGAGGGATACTAGTAGAATCTCCCGATTCACCATGTAACACACCCTTATTTCCAGTTAAAAAGGCAAACAGAGAATGACGTATGGTCCAAGATTTACAAGCTGTAAATGATGCAGTAATACCAAGGGCACCCACGGTGCCAGACCCACACACCCTGTTGAATGATTTAAAACCTCAAAAAAAGTATTTTTCTGTGGTAGATATCAGCAATGCATTCTTTTCGATACCGATACACCCTGATAGCCAGTATTGGTTTGCATTCACATTTCAGGGGAAAAGGTATAGATATACGCGACTACCACAGGGATATTGTGAAAGTCCAACGATATTCTCACAAGAAATGGCAAGCAACTTGGCGGGATTTACCCCACCAAGAGGCAGCCAGATTTTACTTTATGTTGATGACATCTTGCTGGTGGCCCCCACCCAGCAGGATTGTAGAGACGATACCATAGCACTTTTACAATTTTTAGCTGCTGAAGGACATAAGGTAAACAAAAATAAACTGCAGCTTTGGAAAAAACAAGTCAAATACCTGGGATATGTAATATCCAAGGAAGGTAGAACATTAGATAAGGACAGAAAAATGGCAATTTTGCAAGCACCAAAACCCACTACCAAGAAGGAAATGATGTCCTTCCTGGGTACAACTAATTTTTGCCGAAGCTGGATTCCAAACTATGCCTTGGAATTGTCACCTCTGACTGACCTTATATATAAGAAGCCTATGGAAGCACAGGATTTGTTACAATGGACACCAGAGGCAGAATCTGCCTTCTGTAAACTAAAACAGTTAATAGCGTCCTCATTAGTTCTGGGATTACCGAACTACCATAAACGTTTTTTCCAAACTGTAGATTGTAAGCAGGGTTATACGACATCAGTGTTAACACAACATCATGGGGATAAGCAACGCCCCATTGCTTACTATTCATCACAACTAGATCCAGTGGCATGGTCCTTACCCCACTGTGTACAAGCAGTAGTTACAGCTGCAATGGCAGTACAGGCTTCAGCCTCAGTAGTTTTATTCCACCCTCTCACATTGAGAGTGACTCATGCAGTCATGATTATTTTACTGCAAGAGAAGGTAGCATATCTTTCCCCTGCTAGGCATCTTTCCTTTATGACCATATTGTTGAGTCAGCCTCATATGACAATTGAACGATGCACGACTCTGAACCCTTCTGCTCTGCTCCCAACCCCTGCAAACGGCACACCACACCGCTGCCTACAGGTAATTGAGCAAAAGTCACTATCTAGAAAAGATCTCACGGATGTCCCCTTGGATGATGCCGAGGTGACGTACTACGTGTATGGCTCGTGCAAAAGGGGTCCTGCAGGACAGAACCTAGTAGAATATGCAGTAGTCTCTGATACTGAGATTGTAGAAGCAAAACCTTTACCACACAACTTGGCTGCACAAGCAGCAGAATTGATAGCCCTGACACGGGCATGTACCTTAGCAAAGGGTAAATGTGTAAACATTTTTACTGACAGCCAGTACGCTTTTTCTACTGTACATGTTTTTGCGCAACAGTGGAAAAACTGGGGAATGACAACATCTACTGGCAAACCTATAAATCATGCACAGTTATTTTAGATCTTTTAGAATCTATTCAGTTACCTCAGAAAGTAGCTATTTGTAAATGCACAGCTCACACCAAGCAGCAAGATAGAATTTCAAAAGGTAATGCAAGAGCTGATACAGCTGCGGAACAAGCAGCTTCTGAAGTATTTCTTTTAGATGAGGAATTACAACCCTCTGAAACCTTAGATTTAGACATGTTAAAAACAATGCAGACTCTTACTACACAAGCTGAAAAACAACGATGGATAAAACGAGGAGCAATCCTCGGAAAGGGGCTGTACATCTCTAAAGAGGGAAAACCGATACTACCGTCTAATTTGTTTCGAAATGCAGCTTTGTTGAGCCATGGGCAGTGCCATGTCTCAACAGGGGGGATGGTACAGCTAGTAAACCAGGTGTTCACAACGTACGGATTTACAAACTACTCTAAAAAATTCTGTTTGATGTGTCAAATTTGTAACAAACATCATGCACAGGGGGTGATAAAGCCCAAGCAAGGGAGTTTCCCTATACCACCATATCCGTTTCACACTATCTGTATGGATTTCATAGAATTGAACAAATGTGAAAATAAGAAGTATTGTCTTGTCATTGTAGATATGTTTTCCAGATGGGTGGATGCTTTTCCAATGAAAAATCCAGATGCAGCTATGGTGGCAAAAGTACATGTCAAAGAAATAATTCCTAGATTTGGAATTCCGGAAAGAGTCTACAGTGACAATGGTACACACTTTGTAAACCAAACCATACAGCAGTTAAGTAAGCATTTTGGTATTTCTTTAAAAAAATCATTGTGCATACCATCCGCAATCTGCAGGGCTAGTTGAAAGGCATAATGGTATACTAAAAACAAATTGAGAAAATTAATAGCTGAGACAGGGAAAAATTGGTTGTACTGTTTGCCTCTGGCACTGTTGAGCATGAGAACTGTTCCGACTGCAAAAGGATTGACTCCTTTTGAAAAACTATTTGGAAGGGCTTATTATACACCCCAGTGGAAACTTCTCATGTCCTCAGACCAGGAAGCTGATTTTACACTAGCTGAATATTTGATGAAGTTATTGAATTCTAAACATCTGTTGCAGTTAAATTCTGTTTCAGATAAAGAACAGACCCAGACATCAGAGGTGGCAGTCTCACCAGGAGATTGGGTGTGGATCAAAATTACCAAGAGGAAGAATTGGTTGTCGCCAAGGTGGGAAGGTCCATACCAGGTG
This sequence comes from Protopterus annectens, assembly GCF_019279795.1. Lineage (NCBI taxonomy): Eukaryota > Metazoa > Chordata > Ceratodontiformes > Protopteridae > Protopterus > Protopterus annectens. The sequence continues at coordinate 573,062,201 of NC_056736.1, forward strand.
CTTCTTTCGACACCCACTGCAGTCAAGATAGCAGAATGAGCTTCGTGGATACACCTAACACACTGCAAACTAGTTAAGAACTTTGAGTTGGACAGAAATCTTACCCTCCATCGGGGCCCTCAGCACAAAGTCTGGCTACAAAGGGGGTCAGATCAATAGGACTGATCCATCTCAACCCCAGTGAAGAAACCATCGGTGCTGAAGGTCCTATTAGGGCAGAGAGTAAGATCACATGTCTAAAGCAAAAATGATGGAATCCAGAAAGATCCAAATATACCTACTTGGAAGAGTCAGAGAAAACAGGAATGCAGAACAACCGTTTCCTCAGAAGTATTGCATAATCATCCTGTTGACTGTACTAGTGACATTAATCTTTTTGTTGTGGCCATTCCTTTTCCCAGCCACACAAATTGAACTGTACAAGCGTGGAGAATGGCATGCAGAGTGGCACCCAAACTTTAACACTTACCAGGCAATCAAATATGTATATGCTGAGACTTTCAATGTTTCAAATTGCTGGATTTGCACAGCTTTGCCAACAGCATATGGGGGGTTACTGTTAACTTCTGTTTCCCTAGGAGCCAACAAGACCTGGTTAAACTTCATTTATGATACATCAGATGTCACTTTACAAGATAAAGTAGCATTGCACTTGTCTGTTCGACAAAAGGGAACACTGTGTTTTTACAAAAATGATACAGTTCAGGTGGGTTGGAGCAATTGCAATGTGACTGTTCCATATAGATGCTACACTAACCTGATAACACCAGATCCTATTGCAACACAAGCTATGATTCATTTTTTGAACTGATGCATAGGACAACTGATGAAGTAAAACATAATGCTGACCTTTATAAACAACTGATTATAGTTGACAAAAAAATGTTTCATGCAGAGCCGGGGCATAGTAAAGTTACTACCAAAGTAGAAGATTGTTACTTTGTATGTGGTAGGAAAGCATATAAATGATTACCTCAGAATTGGTCCGGCAGTTGTTTTTTGGGATACCTGGTTCCGGCCATACGACACACAGCAGTTTTACCTCAAGGAAAAATTCAGAATGTTCGAGAAATCAAGAAGCCTATCAATCCAGTGGGGCAAATCAATGCGCGCTGGAAAAAACATCATGCTGTGGGCTTAGGGAAAAATGGACTGTCACACATGGACTTGAGTGATACTGTTATCTCGTGGGCAGGTGTACTGCCAGCATATGGAGCAACAAAATCAATCTGGGAACTGAGAAAACTGTCTAAACTTCTTGAAATAATGAGCAATGCAACCTTTTCTGCCCTAGAATTGGTGACTGATGAACTGACTGCCATGAGAACAGTAGTGCTTCAAAACCGCATGGCTCTCGACTTCACCCTAGTGGCGAGAGGAGGTACATGCGCTTTAATCCAGGAGGAGTGCTGTTTGTATATTCCTGACCACAAACACAAGATAGACAATCACCTTGAGGTAATTCAGCAGGTGTCAGCTATGAACAAACCAGGACCAAATCCATTAACGGACTTTTTCCAGAAATTGTTTGGGGGGGCAGTATCCTGATGAACATTCTGATTGCCATCTGTGTAGGAGTAATCCTACTGGTGGTATGTGTGTGCTGCTGCATCCCCTGCCTGAAAAGACTGATTAAAGACTTTATAGACATTTCGGTTTCAGAAACCTTATACCAAGGTGCTGAACTTGAAGAATTGCTGAAAAACTAAAAATGCTTTCATAAGTTTAAACTGAATGACTCTTTTAACTGCAAATCCTGAGTGGGAAGAGGTTACGGGAAGAAAAAACTGTTTATGCTTATTTTGAAAGTAGAATAAAAGTATTAAAAGGGGGGACATGTTAGAAGAATATGTATTAGTAATATGCATGCTTAGTGCACTCGAGGTTTAAAAGGGTTAATACATTTATTCTGTTCACACTGCATGAATCTGCACAGCTATTAGAAACTTAACAGGAAGCATTAGATTTCTGCTAATGTCATGAAAATGATAAGAAGTATTTCATTTCTACTAGTGTCATGAGACTTAACAAAGAGTTATTGATTTTCTGCTTATGCCATGCGAAAGTACACAGCTGCTAGAAGCTTTGATAAAGAAAACAATGGATGCCTGAAAGTTTAAACCGTAGTCAGCATTACTTGTACCTAAGCTAGAAATATATTCATTCCAATGAATCGTTTATTAACATATATATACAACAATAATAATGAAAACAACAAATAAGCTATAAAGAAGAGCTTAAGATTCTTCTCCAGCCAATGCATACAGACAATGCATAATATTTATAGAATAATATATAAAATAAAATAAGAAAATAAATAAACAATTAAATAGATGACATAAATAACAATTACATAAATAGGAGGGTAACAGTAAATAGTAATATAGGTAAAATAATTTTAATATTGTATGTAAAAAAAAAAAAATAAAAAAAAAAAAGAAAAATGAGATGAAACAGAACATTAAAACATTTAAAATCATGATACATATATATATATATATATATATATAATGTAGTGATAGTAATAAAAATAAAATATAAATAATAATAAATATATATATATATATATATATATAAAGTCATTATATATATATATATATTTATATGGTGTGTGTGTAATAAATAAATAAATAAAAACAAAACAAAACACTAATAATTACTTAGTGGTATATATATGCATATAATGCATAAAGCTTGTATATATAACCATAGATGTGTTTGGTTTATACATATCAGAGTTGAAAAATGATGTGATATGCAACTAGATATATATATATATGGTTATATATTATTTTAGTTGGGGAATGATAATATACAAAAATATAATATATATATATGATATAAAAAAAAATAATAAGTAATGGATGATTATGAAGAGTGTGATATATGTATATATATATATATGTGTATAAGTATAAGTGATATATATTGTCTATATAGGAAAAAATATATGTGAATATATATATAAATATAAATATAAATATAAATATAAATAAATATAAATATAAATAAAAATAAAAATAAAAAGCTAGAAATATACCTTGAATCTAGGCAAAATGTAACACATGTATTAGAACTGCACAATTGAAGAATTGAGAGTTTGTGGTGGGCTAAAATATGCCCCAAGTCCAGGTTATTTTTCTCAAATGTTTTGCGAATCAGCAGATATTCTAACTAGTCAGCAATAAGTCTAGTAACATTTTCTGTAGAACAATACAGAAAGCTGTGTCTAACTACGTCAGCAATAGAATAGTAACATTTTTGTGTGGCATGGAAAGAACTGTATAAGAATAACATACTAATCACTAATAGTTCAGACAAACCTTGTACCTACATGCTTTGTCTCCTTGCTGCAAGTAATAAAGGGTGCCTTGCTTGAACCTAATGTGAATTAGTCTTTGAAGTTTTTTCCTTTTACATTGTTGTAGCATACTTCTAGCTTGGACGTAAGGGTGGAAGATAGATTAGTAAGCAGAGAAGCACCATAAAGGAGAGATGGGAGAAGATAAGTTGTGGCCAGGGTCAGTCTAGTAGAGGGAGAGAGGAAGTGATTATTTCTGTAGAGAAGGCCAAGTTTTATGTGGGTTTTCTTGATGTTGAGTTGGATATGGGTATTACATTTTAGGTGTTCATCAATGGTGACCCTCAACAGTTTGGTGGAGGGAACAATATCAATGACAGAGTTGTTGAGGCTGGTAATTTGAAATGAGTGTTTGTCAATGTGGGTAGATTTGGAGGGAGTGAAAAGGAGAATTTTAGTTTTGTTAGCATTTAGTGAGAGGTGGTTATTGTGCATCCATTTTTCAGTGGATGTGAAGGCGGATTGAGTTAGAGATTTGAGTTCAGTTTGGTTGGAGGCATGGCAGATGAGAGTGGAGTCATCTGCATATTGGACAATTTTGGTGTTAGGAATGGCTTTGTGAAAATCATTAATAAAGATGTTAAATAGCAGAGGACCAAGAATGGAACCTTGGGGAACTCCTGTGGGTGTTGGAAGGAAGGAGGAAGAGGATTGGCCCCATTTCACTGCTTGGGACCTGTCAGAAAGATAGCTGGAGCACCAGGAAAGAGTTTTTGTGGAGATGTTAAGGTTAGATAGATGGTTAAGTAGATGGGAAATGCTGCTATATTAAAAATATAGGGCAGGTATATGCTTTCATGTACCTACCTCAATTGGTGTGTGCGAGGACTCTTTAGCAGATGTAGTATTTCCACATGCCCTTGTGCCCAGAGCTGTACCATCTAGTCCCCTTCCTTCCAGCTGGCTTCTCTAGCATGTAAATTCACTTTGGGTCACCACTGTTACATACAAGGTTACTTTTTGTACCAGAGAGCTTACTAAATTCCCTTACAGTTTTGATACTACTGTCCCCAGGAAAGCTTTTCCAATTATCTACCACCCTTTCTGTGAAAAATAAATTATCATGACCACCAAGGTATGTACTCTGTACCATCAAACTGTGCCTAAGTGTTCTCATATACTGTTTTCTTTATATGATGATGATACCCTGTAAAATTTGAATTATGTTGATTCCCTTGAATTTTCTATCATGATTGCCTCTCATATTTTTCTACAGTGATATACATACTCATGTTTCCTGTCTGTACAATATGGATAGTACTATATATCATGTAGTATTTTGTTGTCTCTCAATCATCTCCTATCCTAAGTGTTTGCAAAGACATGGTCTCCAAAACTGTTTCCAGTAATCATTATAGAAGGTTTGCTAATGGTCTGTAAAAACAGACAAGTCCTTGTTTTCTACTGGTCAGTCCCCTTTATCCACAGCTCAGATTCCTGCATCATTTGTTTTAATGTCTCTCATTCTTTGGTTATCTGTAGGTCATCTGATATGACTGCGTGGGCCCCCTTGAATTTCTTTAATTTCTGCAGACTCTCCTCCAGTGTGTGTACTTTTTTCTAGGACTGTCTTATATGCTTTTCTGCAGTTAATTTTTGCTGCCATTTTACACTGTTCCTAGACTATTGTCAGACTACTTTTTACCCTTTCTTAGTGTTTGGCACATTATATTTGCTGCATACCCAACTCTTCGCTAAAAGGCATTATTATTTCTTCCAGTTTCTAGCTCTCCTAATATAAAAGGACTGGAAAGGACCTGACACACCACTAAAATCAATCTCTGCACATTTTGACCGAATCTATGCAACCACTTACAGCACAGAATGTGGAAGAACCAGATGATGTGCAGAATTATACCACATAAGTGATGACCTTTTTATCTAAACCCCCCTTGACCTTCAACCCTAGATTTATTTGGTGCCAGTACAGTAGTATGAAAAGAATGGATGAACAAAACCATTATGCTATGGAGGCTTACAGTCAGTTGTTTACATCCCAGCATCATGTATTACAGTAATCCCCACTGAGGCAGTTGCTCACTTACTGCTGTTTGCTTCATTAAGCAGAGATGCTCTAAGGCTTGTGGGTGGTCAAAGGAGAAAGAGCAAGACCAGTTTTCATTGCTTGTCAATGATCTTTGTTTCTCTGAGATGCGGTAACCTCAAACTAAGAGCAATAAAGGAAGGAGGAGTATGTGGAAGGGTGAAGCCCAAAATGGGGGGTTGACCCTAAGGGAAAAAAAGTTTTTCAATATGTGTCATTTGCTCATTACATGACAAACTTGAAGACATGTATTATGAGCATATGAGTATTTGAGCAGTCAGTCAAAAGCTATTGTTACAGAACAATGGTAATATGACCTCAGATGTTTTGAGATGTACCGGATCCCAAGAGGGAAATGACCATGCATTTTGCACCCCAACAAAGATGATAGACCTAAATACCGACTGTGGCCAATCCCAAAAGTAATAGCTGAACATTTTTGCCTTACATAAAAGATAACAAACCAGACCTTTAACGACAGAGAGAGAGAGAGAGATGGATGTTTAAGTCAAGCCAACATTGCTAAGTGAGAGACATGCCAACTCCATGCTAACTTCAGTGAAGGGCACTACAAAGGGCCTACACAGGTCACTGTTCAAAGCCCAGAGGGCTAAACATATATCGTCTTAATGACATGATTCCTTCCAAAGTTAAATCTACTGCATTTTTAATTTAAAAAGGTGTAGATGCTAATCAAAATTAGTACTAAAATGATTAGTGGCAGTAGAAATGCACTGCTAAGAATTATGGCAGTGCTGAGTTAGAGACTACTGTGGAAAGCCAAGGCATTATTTCATACTAAAGGATGACAGATATTTATTCAGAGGCATTATTGACAACCCAGCTAAATATGTACATGTGATGGCCACCAATGTGTGTCGTTCCCAAGCTGGGCCAGTAATCAAGGAGCCTGAAACCTCACCACTGTCAGTGGAGAGGGACATGCACTTGGAATAAAAATGGATACACTCAGTATTTCCAGATGCAGTCCTCTCTGCATGAAGTACACTTTCCTTTAAGCACACAGGGAATACACTCAGCCTGGAGTTTGGATGTCTCTATGTCTGTCTCCCTCCAGGTCCCCAATAAGACTCCCTACTGGTACAGCTGTAGGGTTAGGTCCTCAACCGAGTGTCCAAGCCAACTCCTCCAACACTCTGTGTAAACCCATTGTTTCGTGTCCCTGCCCCAAGTATCTGACACACACACACACACACACACACACACACACACACACACACACACACACACCTGGGAAAGGCTGGCACAAGTTTACTAGCTATGCCCCCTTCTGCCCAGACTATAAGGTAGTTATGACCACCACCAGACACTCCCCAGTTAGCTACTTTAAGGCCCTTAACAAAGTGTGTCCAATTATACTGTATTATATTAATACTAATGCAAATGGTAATAGCCACCAAGACGGCTTGGCCTTCTGGTGTGGCCCACACAGTGCCACCAAATAAATATAAGTACTCTCAAAGGTTAGATACTTTCTACAAGGGCCAGCCACAATAAACGTTTTAAATATATTTAATAATAAATAATAAAACAACATGAAAATATTGAATATATATTTACAGTAAACCACATAGTTCAAATCACAGAAAATATTGAAATTAATATTGATGGACAGACTCATACAAATAAAGAAAAGCACTCTCTGAACTAAGGTTCACTATATTCCTGACAGAATCTAAGAGAATTTTACTATACTGTTCCTTTAGTTAAGTTACTTACTACCGCAAGGCAAGACACTGTGGGTGAGGGTCTTTCTAGTCAAGCTTCCCAAACAGAATACTCAGTACTCTCAGATTTCTGTTTTTAATATCTAAAATATAATTTCCAAAAGGGCTGGCAGAATGACTTCGTCTCGTCACCTGACTCTAGGCTCTCACAGTATTCCCCTTTGAAGCTGAAACAGGAATTTAGCACAGGTGACCACAATACACATCCAAATGTTTGTGGTAGTTCCTGAGGCCTCCCCTCTTTTCACTGAGATAATGAACAAAGGCACTTTCCCAGACCCAGTGTCTCTGGTCCTATTCAGCACCATGGGGTGTCTTTTAATGGTTTAACAGCTCATTAACTTTTCTTAAAGTAAGTTAGCTAGTTAACCTCTGCTGCGCCAGTATCCTCTATTAAAACATATACATTTAATTCAGTTACAATTATACATACAAATTTATTTTCATTCCAGCAGGGTGCACTGTCAATATATTCAGCACAAGCAAACCTCACCAATGCATTTTCTTCACAAACATATGTACAAATCAGTTTAATATGCAAATGACATACAGTTCTAATACATTTGTAACACAAGCATTTTGTATAAATCAGTTTGATATTCAAAGGACATATCATTCTTTACAAAACTCCAGCTGGCTATGCTGGCACTTGCCCATATCATCACAGTACATTTGAAGAAAAAAATAATCTGAAAAACATATGCTATTTATCAACGACATCTGCTCATGCCTATGTTGTCCTTTTACCCTAAGAAAAAAATCTGATTCAGACTGTAGTGTCGCTACTAATTAACCCCCAAAGCCAACGAAGCAGTAAAAAATCCACTAATGAGATGAACCAGCTAGCCTGACCAACACCAGAAAGGAAGACACAACTTAAAACGAGCCACCAAATGTTTTATTTAATCCAAAATTGAACTTATGCCCAGCAATTCACAATTTGCATTTGGCCTTATCCAAACATTACAGACTTCATCAGAACATGACAAAATGATCCCTGAACAGTGTGTATATATATATATATATATATATATATATATATATATATATATATATATATATATATATATATATATATATATATATATATATATATATATATACATACATACATATATATATATATACCCACATCAATTAATTACATTTGTCAGGTAAAATTGAATAATAGGATTAGATAATTGAAAATACCATTTAATGGAAACTGTGCTCTAACCATTTGTTCCAGTTAAAGAAAAAACATACTGTAACCATTTTTCTGAACATATCATGTAAAATACTTTGTTCATAGGTGTCACTAGGCTAACGGCTCTGGAGCCTTTACAAGCCTAGCCCATAAATGTGCCCTGGCATTGTGCCACCTGACATTAGTTCCCAGTACCTCTGTCAAGTAGAGCCACTGGAGTGATCCCCGGGGTGAACTTTCTATTTCCCATCCACTCATCAAAATTTCTCTTGAAGAGGGCCAGTGAGATGCTCTGCTTGACATGTATGGGAAGTCTATTCCAGAGCACAAGCAGTCTCTGGGTTATGAACCTGTCCCTCCAGCATATTCTCTTGATTGTGGTAATGAGGCTCAGGTCTCTGGAGCATGTGGTGCGGAGGTACTGGGATTTCTTTAGATGTAGCATTTCTAACAGAGCTGGGTCAGACATGACTTTGTAAGTCAAGCAGAGATTGCCTCTTAGTAGATGATATGAGACAGATAATAGCTGGAGTTTTTGGAGTCTGTCCATGTAGGACATGTGTTTAAGGCCTAGGATCCTCTTTGTGAGGTACTTTTGTGGCCTCTCCAGCTGTTGCAGGTGAAGTACATGACAAATAGGGCATTATACTCAATGACTGGTCTAATGAGAGAAGAGTAGAGAGAAATGATGACTTCTTTCTTCCTGGATGCAAAACCCTTGGTAATGGGATGTGCCACATAGAAGGACTTTCTGACCACAGTGGCAATGTGGTGGTTGAAGGTGCAGTTGCAGTTAACCTGTGCCCCCAGATCTCTTATAATGCCTTCAGCATTCAGTGGGCTCCCATCAATGTGGTAATTAGTGGGAACTGAGTTTTTCCCAAAGGGGATGATGACACATTTTTTGGCATTAAGCTTAAGGCCATGGTTTCGACACCAGTCATCTGCATAACTTGGGGAGTTAATAATGGCTCCCAGCTTGCAGTTGTCTGCGAACTTGGTCAGCCAGAGTCCCTCCATGTTGGCCTGGACTTCTGAGAAGTAGATACCAAACAGGAGAAAACCCAGGACTGATACATGTTGGACTCCACTTGTGACTGGTCATCAGTCTGACTTGGAGTCTGCTACTTTCACACTGTGGTTCTATCTGTGAGCCAATTTGCAACCCAGCTAATGATATAGGTGTTGATGCCTAGTTTGGTGAGTTTATCAATAATTCCTGAGTGAAGAATGGTATCAAAGGCCTTGGCCAGATCGAGGCTATACAAAACCTCACTGGTGAATTACCCCATTTACTTAAAGTAATATCAGAACTTTCTAATTCTTTGACTGTCAGTAAAGATATTTATCCTTCTGGAGTTCCTGCAGGGTTATGCGCACATGGAAACAACATTAACAATAGTTCAGATTTTAACATAGGACTTGGTAAACGGACACAGTGACAAGCCGAAGGTACTATTTCTAATTCTAATTCTCACTCTTTTCCTGAACATAATGCAAACTTTACCAGTTCTTTTAACTTCAAAGACTGGTTACATACAGATTTAACTCTGGGAGCTGAACAATACCATAGGTCGGAACATACAGCAGAAATAGACAATTTAAGTGAGTTAATTGCTAAAAGCTCTTTAAGCTTCGGAGCGTTCAGTTAAATAATGCATTTTTAAAAGAGTGTATAAGGGAGGAAGAAATCCCTAAAGGACTATGATATTTTAAATTTCCAAATGGAGTCCTATCTGGGACAAAATTCTATCAAGATCTGCTAGAGCTGTTTAACAAACAAGGACTTGAATTCTTAGCAAAGATTATACAAAATAAGAACAATATTATACAGGAGTTAATAATGGAGGTAGATCATCTGAATAATGTTATTAAAAACAATTTCTTGTTTTCTGAATATATTACTAAATATGCTAATATGTTCCTCAGGGTCAATACTCATGTTAACAAATTAAAAATTAGAAAAAACAAACACCTGGACAAGGATAAGGCATAGAATTATGCAAGAGATGTTTTTGTACTATCAAAGTTAAAAAAATGGTCCTAACTTTTCTAATAACGCTGTAAATCTTTCCAGGGCCAGGGGAAACAACTACTGGCAATAATGAAAATTTTATTCTGAATGATGAAACTAATAATTTCAATTTGCAGGACCCTTTAGAATTTCCACCTCTTCAATATTCTGAGGCTGGCAAGCGAAAACCCATCAATACCATCATCCCTACATCAGGAGAACAAGCAGGAACCAACACATCTCAATCATGCCAGGAATTACAGATGGGGACAGAACCAGAATGTGAGGAGGAAGAGCAGGGACCACTGGAAACAGTCCTAGACAGATGTTTTGGTTATATTAATATACTCATAAAAACAACTTTACTAACTATAATTATAGCACACGCTACAAATGAAAATGTTTCACTTTTTCAAAAAGGTTTTACATTTGTCCCTACACTTACATTAATTTAGCTGACACCTTAACTGAATTTAAATTATTTATCAGAAAAATTAATTTTGGGATACAGTTTGATAGTTCTCCACAAGAAAATGAACAACCTTTTAGGACAGAAGGCATAAATGTGTATGAAAAAGAAATATATAGGTTCATAGGTTGGTACTGGGCTATCTGCCCGAAGGCATATATTAGCCCAGCCACGTTGTGCAGTATTCACCACTCCTTTAGTATTTCCCTAGACCCTTGTACTAGCAGCTAGTACCCTTGATCCCTATCTAGTAGTGCTGTTGGTGTGATCCCCGGTGTGAACTTTTTGTTACCCATCCACTCATCAAGGTTCCTTTTAAAGAGTGATAGTGAGGGGCTCTGTCTTATGTAGATCAGGACCCTGTTCCATAGTAAGGGAAGTCTCTGCGAAGGGAATCTATCCCTCCAGCATGTTCTATTCATTGTTGTGTTGAGGTCTATATCCCTAGAGCATGTAGCTTGAGTAGATTTGGTTTTGCTAAGATGGAGCATGTTCAACAATTCTGGGTTGGACATGGCTCTGTACGTTAGACAGAGATCGCCTCTGAGAAAGCGGTATGTAACAGAGAACAGTCTTAGCTTTTTCAATCGTGCTGCATAGGGCAACTGTTTGATGCCAGTAATCCTCTTGGTTAGGTACCTTTGTGGTCGCTCCAGCTGCTGGAGATATCTAGCCAGGTACATTCCAATTGTTGCATTGTACTCAATAATGGGTCTGATGAGGGAAGAATAGAGGGGCACCATTACATCCTTAGATCTTGATGTGAACCCTTTCATGATCAGATGGGTCACATAGAAGGATTTTCTAACCACTTTGGCAACATGGTTATCAAAGGAAAGCTGACTATCTACTTGGGTTCCTAGATCCCTTATTTCTTCTTCAGATTTCAGGGGATTACCTCCTATGTTGTAGTTTGCGGGTACTCTGTTTTTTCCAAAGGGATTACTACACATTTTTTGCATTTAGCTTGAGACCATGGCTTTGACACCATGCATCAGTCTCATTTAGGCCCTTCTGGAGGATCTCCATGTCGGCCGGAGACTCTATTATAGCACCCAGTTTGCAGTCGTCCGCAAACTTAGTCAGCCACAGCCCTTCCGTGCTTGCCTGTACTTCTGAGAAGTATATGCTATACAGGAGGGGCCCCAGGACAGAGCCCTGAGGCACACCACTCATTACTGGTCTGGATTTGGACATATATCCCGCTACTCTTACTTTATGGGATCTGTCTGAGAGCCACAGATCAGACTGGTCAGGCTTATTGGTCGGTAGTTTCCAGGGTCAGTTGTGGCCCCACCCTTGTGTAGCGGGACCACCATTGCCATGCGCCATTCTATGGGCACATATCCTGTGGAGAGGCTGAGACTGAACAGGGTATCAAGATGCAGGGTTAATTCCTTTTGGAGCTCACGTATGACACAGCCTGGGACACCACCTGGTCCCATGGAGGCAGTGTTTTTAGCTTTAGATAGAGCCTTGTTAACCAATGTATCGGTAATAATTGGACTTACACAATCCCCTAGAATGGTAATAGGCCCTGTAGGTGGTGAGGGGGGGGGGATTTGCACTGAACCTGTCAGCTAAGATGTTAGCAATGTCAGAAGGGTCAGTGTATTTTGTTCCATTTTGTACTAGCTCAGAACAGACCTGAGTGTTGCCATTTAGGTTTTTGACGTAGCCATAGAAGGCCTTATGGTTATCATTATGCTTTAGGAAAGATGAAAAAAAAACCTTAACAAGGAAGAATATCAATTATTAGAAGACATAAAGAAAAATCATTCTATCAGAATAATGAGGCCAGATAAGGGAGGCAGCATAGATATTTTTGACAATTTGAACTACATTGGAGAAATGTTACAAATAATTTGAAATGGAGGCTCCTACATTCCTGCCTCTCTGAATGAAGTCCACCTTTCATATCATAAGCTAGACTGTTTCATTGAAGATGGCCTGTTACAACATGCTTTTGATGAAGATGTATGTAGCTTTTTGAAGAATCCTAATCCATCAATTCCAACAAAGTTTGGTATAAAAAAAATTCATAAGAGTTTAACAAATCCCCCTTTTAGACCCATCGTTTCTGATTCTGGTTCAAGGACCTACATTTGTTTTTGTCATTGACAAAATATTAAAACCTGTCTTAGGCTTACAATCATGCATGGTGTGGGATTCCTGGGACTTTCTTGGAAGACCTACACCAAGTCTTTGGCAGAAAGATTTAATTTTTCTAATTACTGATATAATAGAACTTTTCTCCTGTATTCCCCAGGAAATTGGTCTTGAACTTTTCCAACAGGCCCTGGTCCATTTTAATTTCCTGACTAACAGGCAAATATCAATGTTAATGGATTTTATGGAAATAGTACTGAAAAATAACTTTATATGGTTTGAAGGTAAGATTTATAAACACGTTAAAGGTGTGGCAATGGAATTTAACAGGTTTTTCAATCAAGCTACCACCTTTTTAAACTTCATCTACAGTGTCAATTCCAAACAAATAAATTATTTAGGCACAACTATTTCCAAAGGACCTGAGGGATTCAGTTCTAATATTTACAAAAAAACCTACATTTTCAAATAGCTATGTCCATTTTATCAGTGCTCATCGTTTTTCCCAGAAGAAAAGTCTGCTTAAAGGATAATTTGTTTGGCTAGCCTGCATGATTTCTGACAGACATTTATTCCACATTGAAAGAGTAAAACTGGAATCCATGTTCATCAAAGGAGGGTATCCATACAATTTGGTTCACTCATTGAGCGACAAGATTTTTAGGGGTTGAGGTTTACATCCCTTTGTTGGGAATAGGACTAGATGGACATCACAGGAGGTTGAGCAACAGCAACCACGATATTGTATTACAGGGTAATGATCCATCTGAAGATCCAAATGGAGAGACCAGTGAAAGCAATGGGGTCAAAAACGAATACGTCACAGCCCCTGTGCTACAATATAACACTAGTTATAAAATAATTAAAAATATAATGTATAATTATTGGAATATCCTCACAAATGATGAAAAAATTAGAAGTATTGTTGGACAATAAACTATGCTTATTTTCAAAAGGGCAAGCAACATCAAGAATATATTAGAAACTAACAAACTCACCACCATCTCTAAGAGTTGAAAAGGAACTACCATGTGTAGTAGATTCAATCAATGTAAATACATTTATGATAAAAAAATGGTCTTCTGCTCCACAGGCGATTTATATTCTCCCTCAGCTCACTTTAGAACTTACTCTTTGACAGGTGTACCACCCCAGTCAAACTCCCCACCTGACACTGTCCCCAGAGCAGGTCATGCCCAGACCTCTGGGTGCTTGGAACCAGAAGCGAGATCCCTGGTGGGGCTTGCCCCCGCCTCACCAAGTAAGTGAAAAAATGATAAGAGTAGTGGTATTTCACTGGTGGCTGAGGCCTCCCACTTATTCTACACCTCTCATGGCTCTTCACAGTGCCAGACTAGAGTCAAGCTCAATAGAGACTTCTTTCCCCACTGATTATGCCAAGCCCATTCCCTTGGCTGTAGTTTTGCTAGATAGTATGTAGGGACAGTGGGACTCTCATTCATTCATTCATGCGTGTCACTAATTAGATGACAAGGCATTTGCCTACCTTAAGAAAGTCATAGTTGCTCCTGCCATTTACCTGCGCTTCATTGAATTTCTTCACTTTGACAGTCAGAGTTTTTAACAAAGTGTTTTACACAATATGTTCAGAAACATGGTTCAACAAATGGTTACAGTATGTTTTTTTCTTTAACTGGAACAAATGGTTAGAGCACAATTTCCCTTAAATGGTATTTTCAATTATCCAATTCTATTATTCAGTTTTACCTGACTAATTTAATTACTTGATGTGGGTATGCATCTGAAAAGCTGATGGAAATGTTTGTATAGGACCAGATTATCAGGTTTGAACTTCTCCCAAATAACCAGATGGCTTCATACCATGTTAATATAGAAATGGGCCTTTGCTCAGGGACTCTGTTTATAGAGCTAACAAGTGTATGGCACAATAAATCATGCATCACATTTGTTTTAACTTAAAATCTACGTACTGAGCTCATTGATATACACACTTTCTGAGGGTCATCACTAACAAACATTTAAGGTCTGACCACTACATAAAAGAGTCACCCAAAAAGCCAAACATGAGGTTGTTTACAGCGTAAAACAATTCCTCGTGAATCATGCCAGGTTAGCCGCTACTGCCTCTTCTGTTTTAGTGTCAGGTCCCTTGTACGTCTCTCCCACCCTCACAAATTTTCATAGCACTCAGCTCACTAAATTGGAACGTTATACTAGAACAGCAACATTTGCTACCAGTGCTACTCACCACTTCATTACGCTCAGGTATGTCGACTGGCTTGAGATGCCCCATCTCCTTACCTTTTCTCAATTAAATACACATCTTGCCACACACCTTCTTCTTCACTGGTACACTCCACCAAGAACAGTAAGATCTCAATCTCTTATTCTGTTCATGCAGTTAGGCCGACAACAAACTATCATGGAGATGTGCTATAAACAGCATCACTAACCAAACTATGTAATGCCTTCCCACCTTCTGTTAGATAAATCTCAAGTGCTAGGCAGTTTTAGTTTACATTACAAGCTGAAGTACTATCCCACCATCATGTAGCTGCTGTATATGTTCATAGGTGTGCACTAGGCTAACAACCACAAGGGCCTTTTTAAGCCTAGCCATGCACCCCAAATCTCTGAAAAGTTCTCATGACCTTGATAAGTTTAAGCAGGGGCTTGGAAGGTGAAACATTTACAAGCAGGTTGCCTGTGTCCATTAGAAACATGGGTGCCAAACCAAGGATGAATTTCCTGTTCGCCATCCAATTATCCAAGTTACACTTGATTTGGGTTAGAGAGGAACTCTGCTTCACATGGATGGGGAGCCTGTTCCATAGATGAGGTAGTCTCTGGTATACATACCTATCTCTCCATCAGGTCTTATTTATATCACAGGCAAGGTCTGAGTCTTTAGAACAGGTTATTCTGGTAGCCTTTGTTTTGCAGGTATGCAGGAGGTTCATTAGAGTGTGGTCTGATAATGCTTTGTATGCCAGGCATAGATTTCCCCTCAACAGTCTATAGGAGACAGAATACAGAGATAGGGCCTTGAAGCAGTCTGCATAGGACATGTTACTTATGCCCTGTATTCTTTTAGTGAGGAACTTCTGTGGACATTCCAGTTGTTGGATATGCCTGGTTAGGTACATATCAAATGGGGCATTGTTCTCAATGATAGGTCTAATGAATGCCAAATACAATGGAACAATGACTTCCTTGGACCTAGATGCCATACCTTTGTTTATAAGCTCATTCATTCATTTATTTTATCTGTTTATTAAGCAGGAAAGCCCACCAGACAAAGTGAGATTTTTCAGGGTCGGCCTGGTTAAGTGACTTGCTCAGAGTCCTACAATAGGCAAATGGAGATGGATGGAATCAAACCCTGTATCCTTTTGGCTACAGGGAGTAGTGCACTAACAGCTCAGAGCCTTAATTCTTTGCAGTAACTGCCAGACAATTGCTCCTCTCTTGTCACTAGTCTTGTCTAGCCCTACTTCTACTTACTTACGTCTCTTAAATCTTCTACCAATGGATTGTGTTTCACCAAGTGTTTTGTTCCCTGTTATGCTTGCAGATACTACAGAGGTACTACAGAGAAATGGGTAAAGCACCTACCTTAAAACTCAGGAATCCCTACCGTGTTCAAGATGGACAGGTGGAGCAGTTCAGGTATCTGTATATTTGGCTGAATGACACCCAATAACCTGTTAGTATGGCAATCAGCTGGTGCAATACTTGTACAAAATCTGCAGATTTTTGGTCTCTGAAGCATGGCAAGCAGTCAAGAGAAATGTCCTTTTACATAACATTGAACATGACCTTTATCGTTCCTGTACAGACTTGATGGAAAACTTTAAATGCTTTCAAAACAAAATCTGTAATTTCATAAATCTCACTGGACAAAGCAAGCATAACCATCTGATTATTTATGTCTTATAGGTTCATAGATTAGTACTAGGCTAACTGCCTTTGTGGGCCATTTTATACCTAGCCAATTACCCCATGTAAGGATCAAACCCTGCACATTGTGTCTGTATGGTAAACGACTATTTTGCCAACCTCCCTCCTCTTTCCAATAAATAAACAATCAGACAGATAAGAATTTGCTTTAATGTCTTATCCAATGAACAACACCACAGACCTACAGTACTCCCCCTCATGCTGATGAAATACGAATCCAAGAAGATGGCATGGGGATAGAACTCACAGCTGTTTAATCTGCCTAACGTTTAAGGTAAATATACTAATTAAGTTACTAGCACTGCGATATTTGGCTTTTCTCATCATTCATACTGTTTATTCTATCTGTCTGACTGTTTATAATAAAATGTATCACTCAAAATGCATATCAAGTTTATGTGCAGCTAAGTTATGACATTATTATCCAAAAGCACATTCCTACCAGTCAGACTAACACAGCCTTTGTACCAATACCTAACTATCTGCACTTTGTAAATGTTACACCAGTACTTTGTATTATGAAACATGATATGTGTGCATTCTGTATGAAATATGTGTTATTTTGGTTATATGTGCCTCCTGGTCTCAGTTTAGAACTTCTGATTAGTTTACATACTCTTATTATGGTTTATTGCTTAGTTCTAAATGCATTATCACAGATGATTCAAAGGTATTACACCTCATTGCGAACAAGTGTGTGTAGCAGGTTATTCATGCCGATCCATTTATCTGGTTAAAAATAAACAAATAAACACAAATTAAAGAAATGTCTGCCTGAAGCAGGAGTCTTTCATGAACCAACATGTTGACATTAGTGAGAACAGAACAGAACTCGTGTGGTGGACAACTCAGCATTATGGCGTGAGTGAGTGAAACAGCACTGGACATCATATATGTTATCCAACTCCACACCGGTAGATACAGAGTATCGATATTGTCTAGTATTTTGCTGTCTTCTGCATACCAGTGTTACCTGTAGCAGGTGACTGAGCTGAAAAAAAAACCTTAGAGCTGCTACAAGACAAGGTAATAACACGTGCTTATGTAACACACCTGAAAGTAAAAAAGATTTAGTGGAAATAAATATCAAAAGCCAAGGCTCGTCAGCCACAGAACAACTAAATAGTACTTTTGAGTTGCAGTACGATTACCACCAAAACAGAATGTCAATAAGGCGAATTTTATTGTTAAAATCCCAATCCAAAATCCAAAATGAAAATCGCACATTAAAAGCTTAAATTTTTTCACCTCGTTTTTCATCCCTCAACACCGAATTTCATCAAGACAACTTTTCTTCCCAGTCTTCACTCATTATATATATAATCTACCCTTCTAATTAATGATAGGAAAAAGCTAATTACACCAATTACCTTCAATAAATAAACAGATTTGTAATACAAAACAGTATCCTCACAACATCAAAACCACAATTAACAATCTAAGATACATATCTACCAATTAACTATTATTACAAATATGTGAAATATATGAAACTTATGTAAAAAAAATACATCAAAAATACATGAAAAAGCTGCAATAACTAGTTAGTATGAATAAAAAATGTTAATGCTGTTTAATCATCAATTTTAATACTGTTAGTAAAGTGCTATGTATTTTTTTTGGAGTGCTACAGAATCCTGAAAGCCCAAAATCCTGAAGACCAAAATCCTGAAAGTTCAAAATCCTGAAAACTCAAAGTACTGAAAACACACAGGATACCAACACTCACTATATTCCAGCACAAGTACATACAGAAACATATTACCCTTCAACTATATGCAGAGGGGCAAGCCCCCCTGCACCCCCATGTGGGGGCTGCACCCCACACCCCCCTGCTACTTAAATATATCAACTACGAGATTGCACTTCACTACAACTAAGAGCAATCTTGGACTTGATATATATTTAAGTAGCAGGGGGTGTGGTGGGTGCAGCCCCTCACATGGGGGGTGCAGGTGGGCTTGCCCCCTGCTTATACTTGGAGAACAGTAATATAGTTTGTGTTTTATTTGTTTCTGTATGTACTTGTGCTAGAATATAGTGAGTGCTGGTATCCTGTGTGTTTTCAGGATTTTGAGTTTTCAGTATTTTGAACTTTCAGGATCTGTTTAGAAACCAAAAACAATAACAAAAGGTACCAGTTGGAGGTGTCCGAACAAACCATAAAAGAAATGGGTAGCAGCAACAAAAGGTTTAATACATAAACGCAAACGCCAAAGACTCCAATGCATTTTCATCCACCAGACTTCATCAGATGTAACAACGAACCTTTAATTAAAGCAGCTTTTATACCCTCCCTTCCACATTTGCATTAACCTAATAGAATAATTTATTTAAATAGCTCTCTAATTAGTGCAACTAAACATCTACTCTTAAAATTCTAAAAATATTCATTAAAAACATCAAAAGGTGCTTGTGTATAAATGAACAAATATACAAACACTACATGTTAAAAAATATGTAATAAATAAGAGACTCCGTGTTAATAAAATTAAACTTCTGTATGATGTGACCAATTTAAAAAATACTTTTACTAATGTAACATGTGAATGCATACCAAAAAAGCTGTAGAATACTCTTATTAAAATAATAAAAGCAATATATTGAAACTATAAGATATTTACACTGTATACAGGAAAAATAAATGTAAATAATATTAATATTATATGCAAAAAAATTTAATAAACATCAACTCAATTACAATTTTGCAGCCGTCATTCTCAATATAGGGGCAATGAAAATGTGATAATTGAGCCTAGGGAAGTCAGTGGTCACCCCCTCATTGGTCAGGTCTGACTATAAGCAAATCACCTTTGACATCCACATCCCACCCTTACCCCCCAGTAAGGAAACCTCCTTAAAAAACTTCTCCAAAGCCAACTTCATGCTACTGAAATCAGAAGTGACAAACTTCACAACACCCACGCAGACGGGATCTGGAAGTTTGATTGCAGAATCCTACACTAAGGCACTGTACGAGCACATCCACTCGTGCATGAATCGTGCCATTCCAAATAGAACCAAGATGCTCTTCTCCAAAAAAAGGAAGCCAATCTGGTGGTCCCCTGCTATAAACAAACTATACAACAAAAGGAAGAAACTGTTGCAGAAAAGAGGAAACTCCCAGGATGCAAAAAACTCCCTCACCAGCCTCAGTAAGAAGCTGAGATCCCTCATAAAATCCTCAAAAGCTAGTTACGAAAATAAAATTGCCAAAAATTCCAAAGACAACCACAAGGCATTCTATAGTTATGTCAGGAATATAAATGGCAATGCTCAGATCTGCTCTGAGCTACAACAGAATGGCATTAAATATACTCATCCCAAGGATATTGCCAATATCCTGGCAGATCGATTTAGTGCCAACTTCACCCCCCTCTCACCGCCTAAAGGGCCCATCTCAATGCCAAAAGATTGCCAAATTCCGATAATCACAGCCACACAGGTAGAAACCGCACTCTCCAAAGCTAGGAATACAGCATCCATGGGACCAGATGACATCCCATGAACTACAAAATGAACTGGCACCTCACCTAAGTGTCATGTTTAATCATAGCCTCACCTCAGGCTTCGTGCCCACTGAGTGGTGCACAGCTACAGTTATCCCACTCCACAAGGTTGGATCAGCCTTGGATCCCGGGAACTACAGCCCCATCAGTCTGACAAGCCTGATCTGTAAGGGCATGGAACGCATTATCATGGAACTTATAAACAAAGACATTGGCAAACTTCATACACTGGACCCCACCCAGTTTGGGTTTGTGAAGGGCCGATCTTGTCTCCTGAATCTGATTGACTTCTTCAAATCAGTCTACAGAGCTGTGGACGAGGGTAAGGTGGTCCACACAGCCTATCTGGACCTCGCCAAGGCCTTCGACACCATCCCCCACTCTGGAATCATAGATAAACTTACTAAGCTGGGCATAAATCCCTACATCACTCGATGGGTTGCCAACTGGCTTACTGACAGAACCCAGACTGTAAAAGTAGCAGACTCCAAATCCAGCTCCAGACAAGTGACAAGTGGAGTACCTCAGGGTTCAGTCTTGGGACCACTGTTGTTTGGCATCTACTTCTCTGAAGTACAGGCCAACACTAAGGGACTCTGGCTAACAAAGTTTGCAGATGACTGCAAACTGGGAGCCATTATTGAATCCCCAAATGATGTGGATATTCTACAAAAGGGCCTTACAGAAACAGATGCCTGGTGCCAGAGCAATGGGCTCAGGCTTAATGCCAAGAAATGTATAGTTATCCCCTTTGGAAAAAAACATGTACCCGTGAATTACCACATAGGTGGCAGGACACTAAACATCGAAAGTGTGATGAGAGACTTAGGGACACAGGTGGACAGTGGTCTCACTTTCGATAACCACATCACCAAAACAGTCAGGAAATCCTTGTATGTGGCACACCTCATCACTAAGGGCTTTTCATCCGGAAAAAAGGAGGTCATTGTCCTACTGTACTCATCCCTCATTAGACCCATTATAGAGTATAATGCCCCGTTTGGTATGTATCTCACAAGACATCTGCAACAGCTGGGAAGGCCACAGAAATACCTCACTAAAAGAATCACAGGCCTAAAGCAGATGCCATATGCTGACCATCTAAAAAACTCCAGCTGTACTCTGTGGCATATTGTCTACTCAGAGGCGATCTCTGCTTAACATACAAGGCCATGTCAAACCCAGAGCTGTTGGACATGCTCCACTTAAAGAAATCCCAATCCCTCAGAGCCACACGCTCCAGGGATCTAAACCTTGTCATCACAATGAACAAAACATGCTGGAGGGATAGGTTCCTGACCCAGAGACTCCCCATACTCTGGAATAGACTGCCCATACATATCAAGCAGAGCGCTTCATTGGCCCTCTTCAAAAGGAACCTTGATGATTGGATGGGAGATAGGAAATCCACCCTGGGGATCATGTCAGTTTCCCTGCTAAACAGGGGTACAGAAAAGTAAATATTGTGGGAAGAAATATCCAGGGAATTGTTATGGCTAGGCTTGCATAGGCCCCAGGGCCGATAGCCTAGTACCAACCTGTGAACCTATGAACTTCTCTTACTTCTATCCTATTCTTCCATGCCCCCCCAGTGTCTTGGTGTACCATTTAAATTACAAAAAAGCCCAATTTTTTCTTGGGACATAACAAAGTGTTTTTGTATAATGCATTATTACCATCCTCTCTTCTTATAGCATTTAAATGTTCATAAAGTCTCCTTTTTAGTTTTTGTGTAGTTTTACCAATATAAAATGCACTACACTCCTTACATAGACCTAAATAGATCAGCCCTTCACTATTACAATTGGAAAAACTACTACTTTTGACTAAATAATCCCTGTCCCTAATGTATACTGAAGCTTGTCTAAGAATAAAAGAACATTGTGCACAAGATCCACACTTGTAAGTCCTTGGTTTTCTTCCATTCTGACCCTTATAATTGCTCTCCAACAGTTCCTTAAGGTTCTTACCCTTTTTGTAGGTAAATCTAAATGGATTTTTAAACAAGGTCTCTAGTTCTGAATAACAAATGAACCTACCCCAATGTTGTGTAATAATATTTCTAACCTTGTGGGCATTCTGGTTGTAAAACATCACATAATTACTTGTGAAGTTCTCCTCATTGTTCAAGGCCAACATTGTCCCATCCCCATTCTCACCCTGGTGGCCAGTTGTTAGTGTGGCCTGTCCTTGCTGTACATTAATTCCATCTGTACCTAAAATAGGAGCAAATCTGGAATTTCTACCATTTTTTACTTCTGCCATGACTTCTTCTAATAAGGCAATAGGATATTTCCTAGCCAAAAACATATCCTTGACCTTCTGGCTTTCCTGTTCATACTCATCATCCCTGGACGTCATCCTGCAACTACGAATAAATTGACCCTTAACAAAACTTTTTTGTTTAAAGAGGTGTGAGCTGGTAAAATACAGGTAGCAGTTGGAAAAAATTATCCTTCCTGTAAACACCTGAAGTAAATTCCCGTTGCATAGGATCTTTCCTAATAGTAACGTCCAAAAAATTCATCTCATCATACGAGATGTGATGGGTAAATCTCAAAGATACTGTAGTCTGATTCAAGTACTGGATAAATTCCATTAATTTAGTTTCACTCCCTTTCCAGAAGATACATATGTCATCAAGGTAACGCTTGTAATATACCCAGTATTGAGCATATTCTGACTGAAGGACAAATGTATGTTCCCATATCATCAGAACTATATTGGCATAGGTGGGAGCGCAACATGCCCCCATTGCCGCTCCTTGTATCTGCTTAAAAAATTCACCTTCAAAAAATAAAAAGTTTTGTTCCAAAACCAAGTCCATTAATTCAGTATACAACAAGAAGGTATTGTGGTCTAAGTTTCCATATTAATTAATAGCTTCCTGGAACCATTCAGAGCCTAAACCATGAGGAATTACACTGAATAAATCTTGTATATCCAATGTGACAAAAATAATTGCCCCCCTGCTTATACTTGGAGAACAGTAATATAGTTTGTGTTTTATTTGTTTCTGCATGTACTTGTGCTGGAATATAGTGAGTGCTGGTATCCTGTGTGTTTTCAGGATTTTGAGTTTTCAGTATTTTGAACTTTCAGGATTTTGGTCTTCAGAATTTTGGGCTTTCGGGATTCTGTAGCACTCACATTTTTTACATATCTTTCATATATTTTTAATAATAGTTACTTGTAGATATGTATTTTAGATTTTTAATTGTGGTTTTGATGTTATGGGGATACTGTTCTGTATTATAAAATCTGTTTAATTTATTTATTGAAGGTAATTGGTTTAATTAGCTTTTTCATACCATTAATTAGAAGGGTAGAGTATATAATGAGTGAAGACTGGGTAGAAAATTTGTCTGATGAAGTCCGGTGTTGGGTAAAAACGCAGTGAAAAAATTAAGCGCTTAATGTGTGATTTTCATTTTGGATTTTGGATTTGGATTTTAACAATAAAATTAATCTTAATGACATTCTGTTTTGGTGGGCAAGTATCATGGACTGTTCCACCTCCTGTCATTAGGGAAATGATACAGAAGCATCAGGTGTAGAACAGCAAGATTTAGGAATATTTTTTTTCCAGAAGTGATCAGATTGTTGAACAACTAACCTTAACAATGTCAACATTCCCTCAGTTCGTGAGAACATCATAAGTGCAATACAACTGTCTTTACTGCTGTAGTATTAAATTATTCTATTTATCTAAGTTATGTAATCTGAACTAAATTATTGCTTGCACAAGTACAGGAACTGTGAATTATGGTATGCTGCTATCCTTTCTTAAAAATGGTGGTGGGTAAGTTATCTATTTAATTATTTATATCTGTACTGTCTAGAATTTCTTCTGTTATACACTTCCTTCGCCCTTTTGTGAAAACTGTTTTTCAATGCACACAAGCCTGAAGCAACAACATTTCATCCAGTGATACATTGCATTTGTTGATCTGAATGACAATAATGAAAGCAAATATAATAAACAATGTGTGCACTCTGTCTTACTGAGCCTTTATTATCAAAACACATATTTATGATTCTCTAGATTACTACTGAAGTGTGATAAACCTCCTAATGTTTGTTATAAATATTCATTGAAATACTGCAATGATTTCAGTAGATGGGTAAATTACATAGTGACTTTCCAACAGATAAAAATTAACTTAAAAAATACTTGCTGCTGGAAGTCAAACAGTCCAAAACCAAGCCGTAAAAACTTCAGGTGTTGCTCAAGAACTACAGTACAATCCAGTAAAAGTGGAAAATGCAGGTTTAATCCACAAAATACAATACAATCCAGTAAGCATCAAATATAGGTATCTGATGAAGTTTTAAAGGGTTTAAGACGAAAGCGCTTATATGCTTACTGGATTGTATTGTATTTCTTGGATAGAACCTGTGTTTTACACTTTTACTGGATTGTACAGCATTTATTGAGCAACACCTGAAGTTTTTACTGCTTGGTTTTGGACTGTTTGACTTCCAGCAGCAAGTATTTCTTAGTTTGTGATTTTGAAAAATTAACTTAATCTATGTAGTCTGCTTGTCCAAGAGGCCTTGTCAAGGCTTTCCTTACCTACAAGTCAGACGTGCCTGCCCTCATTATATACCACTGTAAACTTAAACACCTCTGCAAGTCAGGCTGGATGAATATTAGACCATAAAGACTCCCTTAAACAATGTAAAAAATACTTTATTCCCATGAACAAAACAGAATAAGCACTTTCATCTTATTTGATTCAGATTCAAATGTAACATGCTTTTCAAAACCTTTTTATAGTCACAGGAACTGATGTTAAGAAAGGAAGTGATGTAGTCAGACACCAATTAATAATTAATAAAATAATTCTTCTAAAAACCATAAAATACATTATAACATAGTAACCCCTAACTAAAAACAAGGATCAAAGAATTCCTATAAATAAGTGCTGTTAATATTGATGTATAACTTATAAAAACAATTGAACGATAAATACATTTAAAACACTCATAACATCCAATACAATATTTGAAATGTTAAAAATGTATAAAATATGTTTATATAAATAAAATATAAAACATATCACTTTATGCCCTGACTTCTAAGATTGGCTTGAGTTGAGGGATATAAAATCATTAAGACACGGGGGGCTACTAGCGTTTAATTTTAACTGCCAAATTGCTTCCTTTTCTTCTAAAAGAAGATTAACATTACCTCCCCTAGGGTTAATGTGCACTTTTTCTGAGATAGCAAATCTAAAGGTGTGACATGTGTTGTTCTGTTCTAAGTGCCTGTACAAGGCTTTGTTTCTATTTTGCTTTCTAATTTCATAGGTGTGTTCATATATTCGATTTTTTAAGAACCTATCTGTTTTCCTGACGTAATATGCCGGACAGGTCGAACACATAGCCAAATAAACTACACTTTTCATAGTACAATTCCCTGTTTGAAATGTAACCTCAGTCTTATTGATGTTTTCCAACTGTGTTTCACTTTTTTTCAAAAATATACCCACATTGATTACAAGATCCGCATTTTTTATACCTAGTGTACTTCTTGATTTTCTCCTATGCCTAATGTTCTCCAAGTTAGCCTTTATGTTGTCCCCTGTTTTGTATACAAAAGTTGGGCTATTCCCTAAATAGTTATGTATGCCCACATCGTTCCTTAAAACATTCCAGTTCTTGACTATAATGTCTTTAATCATTGGCAAATAAGGGCAATATTTCAAAACCATAGCTCTGGTAAAATTACTTTCATTTTTACTTACCACACCAGGACCTAGCCCCACTCCTAATAATGGTTTATATAAGGTCCCCCATTGAGACAAAATATAATCAACAGTCTCTTTTACTAGTCTTGGGGGGTACCCCTTTCCAAAAACATTGCACCCACAACATCTAGTTCTTTGAATACTTCAGTGTGCGTGGAAGTCATTCTAGCTGCCTTAATACATTGGCCTTTGAAAATACTTTTTTTACTGTGCAAAAGGGTGGCAGCTACTGAACTCCAAATAAGAATTACTGATGGTGGGCTTGCTATAAATATTGGATTTGAAGCCTGTAGCAGTGTATTAAATGTAACAATCCAGGTAAGGCAAGCCAACAGCATCATATGTGTGGGTAAATCTGAAATAAGGGCAAATGTTGTTCAAGTATAAAAGAAACTTATGAATGTCCTTTGTGTCTACTTCCCACAGAATGAAAACGTCATCCAAAAAAAGGCACAAAAAGTTTAATTTTTGTTAAAGGCATTATTAAACATGTCTGTATTCCCATTCAGTTAAGATTAAGGTGGCAAACATGGGGGCACAATACGTCCCCATAGTAGTAGCTTAAAGTGTTCTCCCTTGAAATAAATAACATTATTTCCTGAAACCATAGTCATAAACTCAAGTATGATCAATAACTTGTCGTTATCAAGATTAGAAAACCTCAACATTGATTGGTGGAATAAATTAAGCCCTTCTTCTTTTGGTATTGAGTTAAATAGATTCACCACATCAATGGTGACAAAATTTGAATCCTTGTCCCAAATTTCATGTTTCAATCTGCCTAAAAAAATCCCATGAGTCTTTTAATATGGGTGGAATGTTATTGTAAATGTGTTTCAACCAATTGTCGATCACTACACCAAAAGGGAAAATTTTAGATCTACTTTCGGAAACTATTGGTCAAAATGGTGGATGTGTAACATCCTTGTGGACTTTAGGTACTCCGAAAATAATGGCTAACACTGGATGCTTCACTTTGAGGTAGTTATAAATGTCAAAAGTTATTCTTTGATCCAATAAATATTCTTCTAACCAAGAATCAATACATCTATAAGCTATATTAATCTCGTTGAGAGATATAGATTTGTATACTTGGGTATTATTCAAAATTTCATCCATTTTATTTGTGTAATCCATTTGGTCAAATAACACAATACCTCCTCCTTTGTCTGGTTTCATTACTCTTATAGTTGTGTCATTACCAACTTCTGAAATAGTTCCCACTCAGACCTACTAAGGTTAAAATCATTCCTCTTTTTCCCTTTTGTAGCTGCATGGGCTTTATGTAAGTCTTCAGTCATTAACTTATCTAATGTAAAAAAAGTTGGATGCAAAGGAGAACTGTAAGTGCTTTTTTTCTTTAAAATAGATGTAGACATTTCCAGATCCTTGTCTCTGAAATGCACAGCTAAATTAAGCTTATATATAGTTTTGTTTCAATAAGAGAATCTACCAAATCAAACTTAACAGTGGGTACAAATGTCATCCCCTTTTAAAACAGGGTAAAATGTTCCTTTGTCATTTCACCATCCGTATAATTAAAAATCCTATTTTTTTTAAACAGTAAAGAACTTCATTCAGTCTGTTTATCTCCATTTGTTGTTTGATAGATGTGTCCTGGGGACACCCTTTGATACTGTCTTTGGCTTCTCCCCTGACCTGAGTCTCAATATTCCCCTTTGTGTCTCCTGAAGTTGGTATTCTTGCCTTCCCGAAAATTTCCTGGCATATAATCTTGATTTGGTTGTTCCCCAATATGTTTATACCCCTTTTTGTACCATATGTTCTTTTCATTAACATATCATCTGGAGTTTTTTGGGGGATCTACTGGATATGTCTGCTTATGACATTTCCATATGTATGCATTCTTTTCCCCATAATGCTTGGTGTCCCTACATATTTTCTTTTCCTTTCTTCTAAAAAGTGTTGTACTATGTTTGTTAACAAAATTACATTTTTGCTGTAAAACTCTTTCCATTCTTCAAAAAGCAAATCTTGAGTTATATCCATATTTAAAAGTTCCACTTCGGCCAACAACTTACTAAGTTTAGTGTCGTTATGTTTAATCAACAGTCCCATGCAATTAAAATCAAAATTATCAAACAATAAATTAAAATTGTTAATAGTTTCTACCATTAAGTCTATACCTATGAGTTTCTTAAATATTTTGAGGCCCTGTGGTACAATTTGCAATTTAATATATTTTTCATAATAGGCAATATCAATTTGCAAATGTTTGATAATACAAAGTTTCTTTTCCATATACAAAATTTTCTCCTTAAGAGAGCCCATAAATTTGTTGGAAGCACCAGAAGATTGGACATTTACATCATTATAGGAACCCAAAGCACAACTGGCTCCAAAAGAAAACCCAGTATTTAAAATGTTTTCAAACTTATAATTCAATGCTTGTGAGTCTGTGTCAGTCTGAACAATTTCATGTCTCACAATGATGTGCTTGTTATTAACATTCGTACCTACTATACCATTGGTAGTGGTGTTGCACGACATAGCAGCATATGTCCTTTGGGCACTCTCTTTCTTGGCTTAGCTCCATTTCAGAGGTATTCCTCATCCATTTTCATCTCCTGGCCATCAATAAGTGAGGTAGATATACCTCCAGTGTTCCCGGATGTTGTCAGCAGTTGAAAGTCACTTCCATAACTAGCTCACCTCACTACAATACCAGGCCGACTTCCTGGTGACGTCACACTTTGTGATGTAGGTTCAGGCATTCTCTGTGATTGGCTCATCATTTTGATGAGCCTGGTAAGCTCACCCTTGACAATCTGTAACTCTGAATGTTGTCTGTTAAATTCATTATGCTGAATGGGCAAGAACAGTGAAGGGATCTTGTCTAATGAATCCATCCATCCCTGAAAACTGCCAAAAGGAAACAGCAACTAAATAATTCAACGGTAAATGCAGTAAAAAGCAACCAAAACTTAACACCTCTGCAAGTCTGGCTGGATGAATATTAGACCATAAAGACTTCCTTAAACAATGTAACTCAGACCATGCTACACATTTACTGCTCTCTTCAGGGAGTACTTCATTGCTAATTTTGTTTATTTTTATTTTGCAAGGTATTTGTGAAGAAATCCACAAGTCAAAACATCAAATGTAACATTTACATTATATTAGCAACATATTGCCCTACCCTAGTATGTTTTACATTTAGAATAAATGTTGATCCGTTCGGGACAAACTCAAAAGAACAATAGAACTTCCCAAACAGGTCTGTCCACCCAACAAAAACAGTCAGCAAAATAAATCCAATCCGGTTAAGATAAAAATTCTAATTTAATATGACAAACAAAATCAGGTTTAGCGCTTTCACTCGCAACAACAGCGAGCTTCCTCAGAACAGTTAGAATCAATTCCTTATGTACATTTATATTTGAAATTGGCGCATAAAAAGGGCAATTTTAAAAAGTGTTCGATTTAAAATTATATAACATCATTCCACAATTCAAAATAAACTTCTAAAATTACCCACAAACAGTTAGTCTCCTATTGCTGTCTGTCAGTACATATATGCAACAAATAAACATATGTTTGTATAAAAATATGTGTATATAAAAATATGTATAAAAATATGTTTATATAAAGATAGTGTAGCTTAGCTAAGCTACTTTAAAATACTTAAGTTGTAAACACAAGGTATATGTTTGATTCAGTTGTTTAACATCAATAGAGGTTTAATAGACATATAATCATTTATGCCTGGTGTAAATGTAGCGTCTGTTAATACCTGCCAATATAGTTCTCTATATGCTAAATAATTATTAATATTACCTCCTCTTGGGTTGTTCTTTATAACATCAATAATGGCAAATTTAAATACATGTTCAGTCCCTTTTTCAATGATGTGTCTGGCCAAAGCATTCTTCTTGTCCCTGATTTTGTTTGTCATATTAAATTAGAATTTTTATCTTAACCGGATTGGATTTATTTTGCTGACTGTTTTTGTTGGGTGGACAGACCTGTTTGGGAAGTTCTATTGTTCTTTTATGTTTTACATTTAGGTTCTCTATTGAAGCCATACATTGCTATTTAATTTGTGTCTCATATTTGTCCTAAATGTCTCCTTTGATTTCAGGTGATGACATCTTATTCTAGTACTGTCTTTGCCTCATTTGTTTTTTAGATTACAGCATCTTATTATGTTGTTTTCTTTTTATCTGAAACAAACCCAATATATTTAATTTATTTATTTATTTACTTTAATGTTGTTCCCTGGTTAGTACCTACCCTTCCCTAGAGGATAACCAAGATGATATTGTTACTAACTTAAAGAAATGTGGTTAGACATTGAGAAACCCTGCTTTGCTTATACACAAAGGTAGTGTGTCCTACAGTGGTCATGGAAAAATAAGTGTGTTCTGTGCCATCCTCAGACAAATGGATCAAGAGTGAAGGGATCGAGATGCTAAAAGAACTGTGAAAAGTTTATTGTGTAACACTAATACCTGAGTAATAAATGCAAATAATTAATAATAAAGGGTATCCTTGATAGACTAGTCCTTTGATGAAGCATTCGCATTTTGATAAGGTAATCCAGAAGAAATGGATATGGTTGCCACAATCTATGTCTAAGACAATAGATTCAGTGGCTACAGGACAGAGTTATTCCCAGTCTAGTGGCAAAGAGGCACTGTAACAGGTGATCAGGTGATGATAGGATGCTAAGGAAGGAAGTACAGAATAAGAGACATGCTGGTGAGTGAAAGACTCTGTTTGTGGGGGGGGGGGGGGACATTTCATTCAGCAGAGAAAAGAGGGTTTTTTTTTTTGTTTTAGCTGAAATACAGGTTGAGTAAAGTACTGGAATTTTGGACGTAAACAAAAAAAACTTCTAACAATTATCATTCAAGTGCGATGGTCAGTTTAGCTGTGATTAAAATGTCACCTGAGTGAAGAGATGGCTGATGGAATCTGGATTACTGCATCATTTGAAATGTTCCCAGTAGTTAGGTGATAAAGAAATTTTGCTGCAACAGTTAAAATGGGTTTCGTAGCATCAGATAATGCAGCTGATTTACGTAAGAAATATAATGGGAGGCATTAGAGCTTGCTTGAGAGAACATCTGTGGGAAAACTGCTCTTAAAAATGCTCTCGGGTTTAGCACATAAGATATACAGAGCAGAGAGACTTTGGAATAGTTCTATCAGTAACAAGCATAAAGATGGTTAATGTGATGTTCATGTCTCAGACAGTATAAAACAATAAATGTTGTTTTACCTTACATTTCACGTTTCATTTGAAAATGGCAGTAACTGGCTGTTATGCTATATTGACTGCTAAAATCCGTCATTTATCTAAAATATATTAATCTAAAATGCAAATAAAATAGCAGTTACTTAATTATAGCCTTATGCTTTACATGAGCTTTGCTTTTGGAGTTTTCTCAGTGCTGACTTTGCCTACCTACTCTATCAGTCTATGTGCTGAACTTACATGAAAGCCACATTATCCAGTTTAAAAAATATAGAGAGAGATATAGACAGATATAAAAATATAGAGTTATGAGTAGTATGGTTTGTCTAAAACTTTTCTGGTTGAATCACATTTCATCAAAAATAAACTGATGGAATTTATCAACAAACACTAGAAAATTTTCAGATAGCAAGCTCCTGCACCCCCATATGGGGACTGTGGCCTTCACACTCACACTGCTTTATATATACCAACTTCAAGATCACATCACAGTGGGAAAAGGGATACAATTCTTTTCCCTGCTGTTCGACAATCAAACACTAAAACACTTGCAGCACACTATCATAGCATCATAACAGGGAATCAACTAGAATATCTGACAATTCATGATTCAACAAAAACAATAGGTGATCATGGCAGCCACAGACACACACATACACACACACACACACACACACACACACACACACACACACACACACACATATATATGGCTATATCTATATGTACACATATATTTACAATGAGATGTTTTATATTTAAACTAAAAATGACATATTCGCCATGATTTTATTAAGTTATACATTTACTTAAATGTCTTTTTTCAGACTGCTGAGCTGGATAAATGATCGTTTGCTTTAGTCTGCCATTTCAGTACTTTTAAAGTATTGAATAGGTATGCTATCTAAAACATGCGCTGCATGTTGGTGGTGATTGCGGTTGTGCGATGGAGGGTTATATTTTTTTAAGGGGAAGTAGGAATGCAAGCACTATCCCCAGATATGATTTATGTATTCTCTCAGGCATTTGTTTTCCCACTTTATTGGGAACTACTATTTTGCTAGCATTGAACTTTAATCCTTAGACACAACTTACTTCTTTATTCAAAGGGGAAAAAAAAGACTGAGTTTATTTCCTTAGTCATGATTTTTTGTTCAACCAATAGCTAGATCAGCAGGTTGGAAAAACACTGTAAAGTACACCTTAGAACATCTAGAACCCCATAGCTTCTTGGGACTTACTGTCCCCAGACACCACCTCAGAACATCTAGAACCCCAGAGCTTCTTGTGACTTACTGGCCCCAGACCCACAGCTTAATTCAACCATTTCCTCCACACTTATTACAGTGCAGTCATGGCCAGTTAAGGTATGTAGAAAGGATGGAGGAAAAAGGTGAAGGCTATTTACAGTTTCAGTAGTGCAACAGGTAGCAAACTTGCATTTGTTACAAAAGGCTATGGATTCTATTCCCACACCAGGTAGATCAATTATTGGCACTACAGGGCAGCATAAGGGGGTGCTGCACTCTGGTGTGGGCTGTCCTTCAGATGACATGTTAAACAGAGGTCCCATCAGTGGAGTTTGTGGTAACTCAGGTCAGTAGTGTAGCGAGGATGGGGAGAGAGGGGCAACTGCCCCAGTGCAAAGTGTTGGGGGATGTGATTAGGGGATCCCGATCTCTAATGCAATGCTGGCTTTTAAAAGCCAGTATTGCATTTGCAGTCAAATCTGAGAGCTGTACTGCTCCAGGTGTGCTCTAAACTGTTGCAATTGCTTGCTAAATTGTAGCAAACAGTTTGCTAAATTTATTAGAAGAAAACTGTAGCAAACATTTGCTACATTTGAAGCAAACAGTTTGCTAAAGTTTATTAGAAGAACCTTTTTTTTCATTTTTTTAAGTAAAGCATGAGTCCCTAGTAAAACATGAGTCTCTAGCATTCCATCCTGGCAGGGTACAAACATGTTACATTTGTAGGAAGCAGTTTGCTACAGCTTATATAAAGAAGAAATTATTATTATGTTTTTGTAATAAAATGGAGGAGGGTCAGGGGCAAATCACATAAACATGAACTGAATGGTGTGTGTGTTGTGCATCTGTTCACCTGACTGGTATGCCAGTAGAAAGAAGGTCCTTTTTTTTTTTGGCTTTTCAGTGGAAGAGCTGGGTGGGGGGGTAAGGATCTCTAATAAGCCAATTACTACAATGCAGCAACTGGCTTACTATAGTAAAGTGCTTCATCTTGCTCTTCACTTGAAGAGCTAAGGGGATGGGGTGCTAGTTCATGGTACTGGCACTGGGTGCTGGTTGAGACAGCTATGCTTCTGGCTAAGATGTAGGTAAAAGACCCCACTGCACCTATTGAAAACAGCAGGGGAAGTTACCCAATGCCCTGGTCAAATTTCCCTTAGCAGTATAAATACCACCTTGGGTCTGGATCGAGTGGGGGGGGGGGCAGAATAAGGGAAAACAAGGAGGCAATTGGAAGTTGTTAGGGGAACTGGTGGGTAGCAGGAATGGGCACCATGGATCCCTTTGCCTAAAACTCCATTTCACTTTTCATCCATTTCACCTAAGGCTGTGCCCTTACATCCCCAGCTACTTATATGTACTAACTTCAGGACCCTTGTACCATACAGTGACAGAAATCGTTTGAGATGCAGCAGTTTCAGTCGTTGTCTGTTACTCATGAGGATCATACCTTTGTGATCACACTTTGGTATACATGAAGAGACTGAGAATAAAATGGGGACTTTCAACATTTTTAATTTTTTACTGTTTGGATCACTTTTTAAAAGTACAAAGATCTTAAGTGTGATCCCTTAAACAGCAAACGTTTATCTGCAGTTAGGGGCAATATATACTATGTGTTAAATGGGTCTATGTCAGATTGTTGAAACTATAAAAGGTGGAATACTTCTTCATTGACCACTATTTGTCAAACTGAATCCGTTGAATGATCGAATGGCTGTAGATTGCAATATCATTTAGGTAAGCAAGGGCGGAATCTCCTGCTCCTGCTAGGATACGATCTACCAGCTGCTGCAAAGTTGCTAGGGCATTTTTCATCCCAAAGGGCATCTTTGTGAACTCATACAAGCCAAAATGATTCACAAAGGTTGACCTCTCTCTAGCATTGGGAGTCAAGGGCACCTGCCAGTAACCCTTGGTAAGACCAATGGTGGTAAGATACTTAGCCCCACCCAGCTGTTCTAGGGCTTCATCTGACGTAGGCATGGGGTAAGCATCTGCTCTGTGTGATTATTTAATTTTCTGTAGTCCACACAGACCCAGGTGCTGCCATCCTTCTTTGGTACCAGCACCACTGGGGAGGCCCAGGGACTGCTGGACTCCTGAATTACCCCTAGTTCCAACATTTCCTGTATGTCCTCCCTCAGATCCTATTTGACTCTCTCAGGCACCCAGTAAGGGGCCTGCTTAATAGGCCTTTGGGTTCTGTATCCACATGGTGCTGCCGCAGGTGGGTGCACCCTGGTTTCCCAGTGAACATGCCCCCAAACTCCTGTAACACTGCTTGGATTTCTCAAATCTGGGTAGGGGATAGCTGCTGGGACATTGCTACCCCTTCCACTGAGGTGCCAATCCGAGCCTCACTGAGGAGATCAGTCACCAGATCTCCCTCAGACTCCTCCTGCAATCCACTGCAAATTCTCAGCACAAGGGCCTCCCTCTCATGGTAAGGTTTCATCATGTTAACATGGTACAATTTGTACCCCTGCCTCCTGCTTAGCAGTTCTACCCATGTAGTTAACATCACTGACCTTCCTTACCACCTTGTAGGGTCTCTCCTAAGCTGCCTGCAAGCTTGTTGTGTCTGACAGGAATGAGAACCATTGCCCGCTGCTCTACAGCATACTTTTTAGCTCAAGCATTCCTGTCATACCAGACATATTTCTGCTGTTGGGATTCTGCCAGGTTCTCCTGGGCCAAGCTCATGAGTTCCCTGAGCCTTGTCCTGAAGTTTATGACATATGCCACAATAGACTCCTTGTGAGATTCACACTCACCCTCCCACTCATCTCAAATTAAATCTAGAGGTCCCCTCAACCTATGCCCATACAACAACTCAAAGACTGAAAAACCTGTGGATTCCTGGGGAACTTCTCTGTAAGAAAACAACAGATGGGACAGATATTTGTCCCAGTCCCACTTAAACTGGTCTGCAAATGCCCGTAGCATGGTCTTGAGTGTAGAATTTAATCTCTCAACAAGATCATTAGTTTGGGGATGGTAGGGGATGGTCATTAGGTGCTTCACCCCAAAGTACTTCCACAGACAAGCCAGCAGGTCTAACATGAAACTGGCTCTTCTGTCAGTCAGTATTTCTTTTGGGAAACATACCCTGCTGAAAATCTCTAACAAAGCATTTGCCACCTTTTCTGCCTCAATGGAGGACAGAACCACTGCCTCAGGGTATCTGGTAGCATAATCTACTACTACTAAGATATACTTTTTTCCTGTGGAATTTGGGGTACTCAGAGGCCCCACAATATCCATAGCTACCCTCTGAAATGGCTCCTCAATCACAGGCAAAGGCATCAAAGGAGCTTTCATCTTGCCTCCTGCCTTGCCTACCTTTTGGCACTGCTCACAGGTCCTGCAGTACCCTGTTACATCTCTGGAAATCCCAGGCCAATAGAAGTTCTGCATAATATATCTCTTTGTACTTTTTATGCCCATATGATCCGCAAAGGAAATATCATGGGCTATGGCTAAAAGTGCCAGATGGTAGGCTCTAGGTAGTACCAACTGCTGTATTATTTCACACTCTAGCCCTCCTTCAGGGGACCACTCTCTGTACAGTAACCCTTTGTCCGAGTATACAGAATCCCCCTTCCTTTGAGAATCAGGTGCCTCACTAGCTACCTCTCTCAGGCCTTTTAATGTAGGGTCTGAGAGGTGAGCCTGTCTTAACTCTCTCTTTGTAACTCTTCTCAGCTCCCCTTTCACAGGAAGTCTGATATTCTCTGACAGCAGTGCTCACTGTCAGCCTGGGTACTACTACTCACCTCTGCCCTTGCAGTCACTCTGTCCAAGGGAACATCAGTACCCACAAGAAGCTGTGTCTCACCTTCAGTCTCACTGTTACAGGGTAGCTCCCTCCCTGAAGTAACCACCTCACCAGTCCACCAGTCCTGGCTGCAAGTGTGTGATCTGTCTGGGTCTCCCCCAGACTACCAGACACACAGGCTTGTCTCCAAGCCTGACTGCATGTAACTGCATGAATACATGGTACTGCATTATCAAAATAATTCTCTATCAGGACATCTGCAGAGTGGTAGTTTGGTACCCTTATTGTCTCAAGACAACCTACTGTTGGCATTTTGTCATTCCCACTTACTGGCTCTCCCACCTTTTGCTCACCACCTTTCCTCGATGGATATCTATATGCTACATGACCCCACTGGTTGCATTTAAAACATTTAACCCTAGTTCCTGGATGTTTACCTTGGCTAGTGGCTTCCCCTGCTACTGACAGAATCTTTTGGGGCAGTTTGGGCTGCCCACCATGGGTTCCCTTAGACCCATGAGCAGCACTAGGTGTCCCTTTCTTGTACAGTGATTCCCTGCTTGCTAGGTATAGGTCTCCCTTCTTCCCCAACTCATCTACAGTAAAGGATTGTCTATCAGCTAACCAGATCCTCATGTCCATAGGCAAAGTTCTAAGGGCTTGTTCCCTCACCAAACGGTCTGCCAGCCCTTCAAAAGTGGTAACTTGAGATCCACTCACTCACCTATGAAAATAAGTGCTTAGTTCAGCAACATATTCATGCACACTTTCATCTGCCTTGCATCTATGCTCACAAAACTTTTTCCTATAATCTTCAGGTGTTAACTTAAACATTATAATTTAAGCAGTCATTACCAGACAGTTTGGACATTACAGTTACAGCTTTACCATGGAGTAAGGGTGTCAGGAACCGTACCCAGAGCCCTTAGTCAACATCATTCTGTTTACATACCCTCCCAAACATATGAATGAAACTATCAAAATTACCCCCCCTGTAAATTGCGGAAGAAATGTACTGACCTTTGTTGCTTCTGTGATTCAGTTACTCCCTTCCCCATTACCTCCATGACTCTGTGGAAGAGTCAGCATATCCTTTTCATGTTGCCTCTGCCTCTCCTTCTCCTCAGCTTCCAGTCATAGCAGTTTCTCATTTTCCTCACTCTCTAGATGCCTCAGTCTCTCTGCTGCCTCTATTTCCAAATACTTGGCCTCTAGCTCAAGACTCTTTAACTCCAAACAGATTTTTAAGTCCTCTGTGGAATGGTTGAGCTGTCCATTTTCTGAGAGTTGCACATCCCCACAGCCAGTCTGATTGTCCTCCTGGTTGCTATTCTCTGATGCAGCTGTGACTAAAGCTGCAGTCATATCTGCCTTAGTCAGGTTAGCATGCATCAGTCCTTTAGCCCGGCACATCTCAGCCAACTGGCTCCTTGTCAGCTTGCCATACTCCTCTGCTGAGATGATTGCCTGCTCCCCTGACTAACTAAGCTAACAACAAAAAAAAAAAAAAAACAATTCTGATATGAACTCTGAATGTTCACTGCATGGCTGATTTAGAGTACAAAAATACCTTCAGTGACCACTGTACACAAGCTACAGGAATTCAGTATCCATAACACTACAAGTCAATTAATATGTGATGTGGTTATTCCACCACTGCTAAATAATTAATATGTGATGTCCATGCACTGGCCCAGTAATCAAGGAGCCTCAATCCTCACCACTAACATCAGTGAGGGACATGCACATTGGGAGGATGACAAGTTCATACATAGTAAAGTACAATTTACCTTAAGAGCACACAGAGATCACAGTCAGTTTGGGGCTGGTCTCTCTCTTTTTTTTCTCTCTCTCTGTCTCTCTCTCTCTCTCCAGATCCCCAATATGACTCTCCACTAGCACAGCTATAGGGTTCAGATCTCATGTCCGACCAGTGCTTCATGTCCCGGCCCAAGCAGGTGACACACACACTTTGAGATTTGATTTATATACAAACACACAGACACTCCTGGGAAAGGCTGTCACAGGTTCACCAGCTATGCTCCCTTCCGCCCAGATTATAAGATAGTAATCAATGCCACCAACCACTCCCTATCAGCTACTATAAGGCCCTTCCCAAAGGGTGACCAATTCTACTGTGTAATGTAACTATTATCCAAATGGTAAGTGTGACCAAACTAAGGCTATTCAAGAGTAGCCTGTACAGTGTCACCAAATTCATATGCAAATATCCTAAGAGCTTAAATATCTCTAAACAAACCAGCCACAATTAAAAGGTTTAAATATATTTAATAATAAATAATAAAAGCACAAGACAATACTCAATAACTCAGTACAGTGACAACAGAGTTCAGAATCACAGTAAATACTTTAAAACAACATCCCAGGGCAGTCTCACATAAATACAGAAAACATCTAGACTTATTGTTGTTGTTGTTGTTGTGTCTTTCGGCTTTTCCCGGTTAGGGGTTGCCACAGCGGAACTCTGGTCCGCTAATGATTGGCAGTAGATTTTTATGTGCCGAGTTGCCAGCTCTGACGCACAACCTTCAACGAAAGTACACCCATTCACGCATGTCTCCCACACAGAAGATGCACACCTATCTCTAATAGAGATACTATGATCTAAGTCTTACTTACAGAACAAGGCAAATACAGATGAGAAGTTCTGAAGATAGATGTGTTCAGATCCAAGACAAGATACAAAATGCATGGACTCACTCTCCGAGATAGTTCTTAAAACTACTATCACACATACTCGCTGGGTTATCTCAGATTACATCATTCTTATCGTCTCTGCCTTTAGTTTCCAGGCTAACAGGAACTTAAAATATAACACTTCTGTGTTAAAAATACTTATTTTTCAGAAGTTGCCTGGAACTGGAAGTCATAATACCAGTTAAATACTTTTACCATTGAAACCTGTAATTATTTCTGTTTCCAGACAATAGAAAGAATTTCTAGCTGCAGGCATTCTGTCGTTTTGCTATATTAACTAACTTTATAACACATCGTAAAACTCTTCACTTATTTTCTCAAAGTTTGCAGATTAACTCTGTATATTCCAGCTACTACTAAGAAAACGCACATTTACATAGGTATATAGTTTTATACACATTTCTGCTCTTTTCTAGTAGGGTACACTGTGGTTACATTCTTGAAGCTCAGCACATAACATACAGTTTAACATAACATATAGTTTTCGTACATTTGTAAGACAAGCATATGAACCATATTACTATTTACAAATAACAGAATTATTTACAAAATTACAGCTAGCTGGGCTGACAGCCTTCACACTGATGTTAGGCTGTGTTTGTATGCTAATACTGATGTTAAGCTATGTTTGTATTAACTGCTAATACAGATGTTAGGCTGTGTTTGTAGTAACAGCTAATACTGATGTCATGCTGTGTGCTTAGTATCTGCTAATACTAATTTATGCTGTTTTTAGTCACTGCTAATACTCATGTTATACTGTGTTAAGCCACTTAGAAGGGCAGAGTACCTGAGCTAGTAAAAAAAAAGTTGTAGCATTCTGGCAAAATGTTGAGCTAAAGATCTTTAACACATTTGTCATTCATTAAATGAGGGGCTGGGAGTACAGGAAGGATATGAGGGATGCTTTGCTAATGCTAGTTCCAAGCTCAAAGATATTGTTATAATTTAACAGCTTTAAATTATTGACTCATTTCCTGGAACTGGAATAGATGCATACCTTAAGGTCACTATAGAAAATTTAGTAGCATTATTAGTTATTTATCACATCAGGTATTAATAGTAGAATATCCCACTTTCAGAAAATGGGCATAAAATGTACATGGGTC
Source organism: Protopterus annectens (assembly GCF_019279795.1). Classification (NCBI taxonomy): domain Eukaryota; kingdom Metazoa; phylum Chordata; order Ceratodontiformes; family Protopteridae; genus Protopterus; species Protopterus annectens. The sequence goes on from NC_056736.1 coordinate 573,102,415, forward strand.
CTTAACACTGTTAGGAATATTTCTACTTAAGCAGTCTGTTGAAGTTAGGCAACTCTTAATTTTCAAGACCCTTGGAGCAATAACCAGGGAGACAGAGGGAGAAGTGTTACAAATTAAAAAGAAGTACATAGTATTAGAAAGTAATGAAGGAGAGGAGGGATAGTTGGAGATGGGAAGAACAATAATAAAAATCAAGAAAAATCAATCGAGGAAGGTTAGGAGAAGAAAAAGGGAAAGAAAAAGTGTAAATGAGAAAGATAACAAAGAAATGAAAAGGATGATATAGGAATACTGTCATTAAATGTAAAGAGTATACAAAATTGTATCAGGAGTTTTGTGGTGATTGATTGGTGTAGGAATTTAAGTGCAAATATGATGTTTGTTGAACACAAGGTGTGGAAAGTAGGAAAGAAGAGAAAGAACTGAGGCAACATGGGAAAGGTAGATTATATGGTCGCTGGAAAATGAGATGTTCAGGGATAGAGAGTCTGATGAGAAATGAGAAAATAAAAATATAAGACGTGACAGTAGTAGTATCTGTGAGGATTGTAATACATGGCATGAGAAGAAGGGAAAGAAGTGTCGGGGTAAGAGCAGGATTCATGAAGGTACCATACTGTACACGCTGTGGTACCTTTGCCATATTCAGCTACTGTCCTAACACACTGCTGCATGGAGCTCTAGCATGAAGATGTGCAACAATGCATAAGACTGACCCCACAGGTATGATGAATGCTGATAAGGCATTCTAGGGGAGAGGAATATGCTAATTAGGCATGTTGCTGTCTCATTGGAACCAACAAGGGGGAAGGGGTTGGCATAATGGTTAAGGTGTTCACCTTATTAGACACAAGGTGCAGGGTTCAAGTCTCACATAGGGTAATTGGCTTGGGTTAAAAAAATGGCCCACAGGGGCAGTTAGCCTAGTACTAATCTATGAATCTAAACAACAGAGAGGCATCTACATGGCTGAACACTTTAAGAAATCACTCAGCAGTGTAGATCAGCACAGCTGTCTCCACTATGTTGCAGTACTGAACACAGCCAAAAGGCTGTGTTCAACCATCTGACGCAAGTGTGGTACTAGGACTGGTAGGCTAGGGGAACCACTAGACACCAGGGCATACTTAAAGCAAATGCTGTAACAACACCAACGGCACAACAGGGATCAGTAGTGGAGGGATACATTTATTCACCAGGGCATAATAGATAGCACTTCAATTTTTACAGAGTGGCAGGAACCACAGGAGGTCACACAGGTTAGGGACAGGTACAGGGACTGTGGTGTGTGTGTGTGTGTGTGTGTGTGTGTGTGTGTGTGTGTGTGTGTGTGTGTGTGTGTGTGTGTGTGTGTGTGTGTGTGTGTGTGTGTGTGTGTGTGTGATAATAGAGTGGGATGCACCACTGCCTACATGGGCAGCAGTTTACTACTATGACAACCAAATCAGCAATGATCTGCAGGTTGTGGTAGGAAATGTGATTCAGAGATTGCAGAATAGCCAATAATGATGTCTTACTTCATCACAGTTAACATGTCTCTGAATCACAAATTTGAACTTTGTGGGAGAAGGCCCTTTTTTTGAGCATGAGCCATATGGATTGTGCTAAACTTTGATGAATCCCTGGGTAATCGTAATACGCATACTAATATGCATACACAAATCTGTCTGATAGGAAAATGATGTTTGCAGAAATAAATAAAAATCAGCAACTACTACAAATCTACCAACCCAAAAAAATAACTCAAACTTCATCTGTTCAACTCCAAAATATCTCCTTGTCAAGCCTGGATTTAAGCTCCCTACAACTGTACTATATACCTTTTCAGTCCCTCCGCATACAGCTAAGTACTCCACTATTGTGGATACTTATTAAATTCTACAATCAATACTGTTGGACTTAACTGTTTTTGTAAATATGTAAATATACATTTTTAGTCTGTAAAAATATTGATATGTATATATTTTGTGTTTGCATTTCTGCTTTGTCTTTCTAATGTTCTTGTATAACTGATTTTTAACATATTTGACCATATTTTTGACTCAAATGTGTTTTGGAGCTTTTCTCCTTGGGTCTCCACTGAAAATGGGCCACAAGCCCAGCTGGACCAACCCGGTTAACAAATGTCAATAAATAAATAAATGTAATGGTAAAAGTATTAATAATTATGGTGGAAGACTTTAATTGTAACTTAAGGAAGGAAAGTGGTGATGCAACCCAAGATATTAAGATGAAGAAAGAGTTGATTAAACTTTAAAAGTTGAAAATAGTGAAGAATAAGGACTGGGTATACATAAGAGAAATGTTTAAAACTGAAGCTAATTATGTGATATATTCAAAAGATATATGAAAGTGATAGTGTGAAAATGACTAAATATTCAGATCATACAGCAGAATGGGCTAGAATAGCTGAATTTAGAGAAGTGACAAAGGAAAAAGGATAAAAAAGTTAACTGGTGAGGTTAGCAAAAAGGATGAGATGAAGGAAGAACATATTATGAGAGTGCACTAGGAAGAACCCGCGGTGGTGGTGCTGCGGTAGTGTTGTCACCTCACAGTAAGATGCTGTCCGGTTCGATTCTCAGCTAGACCGTCTTCTGCATGGAGACATGCGTGAATGGGCGTACCTTCGTTGAAGGTTGTGTGTCAGGCCTGGAAAGCCGGTACGTAAAAATCAACTGCCAATCATTAGCGGACCGGAGTTCCGCTGTGGCGACCCCTAACTGGGAAAAGCCGAAAGACACAAACAAACTAGGAAAACTGGACTTATTGGTGGGTGGTGTAAAGGAAAAGTATAAAAACTTTATAAGAAGTTGAAAACAGAACAAAAAGAAGAGGTATGATGGAATGTGAAGGAAGTATGAAAAAGGTATGCAAGGTAGTGACAGAATAAGATAACTAGAAAAAAAAAAAAAAATATATATATATATATATATATATATATATATATATATATAAAATAGACAGAAGGTAAACAAAATAATGCATGGAGAAAAAAAATCCTTTAAAAGGAAAAAAGAGGAGGTTTTGCCTTTTTAGGGAAAGAAGTTAAAACAAGAGACAAGAAGATGGATCTGGTATTAGATAAAGAAGGTAAGAAACTATGGGTGTGGTTGAAAAATTATAGGTAGGAATGTACAAAAATAAGAAGAAGAAAATGGAAGGCTGGCAACTCAACCCTGTAAAACTCCACTGTCAACTTTTCTGAGGACTGTTGCTTTGCTGTGATTACCCCTAATGGGAAAAGCCAAAAGGAGAAGAAGATTTTCAGTTTTATTTGGGGGTCAAGATTTAACCCAGTTAAAAGTGGGGAGATATATAATAAAAATGAAAAATTTAGTGTATTTAACACTTGTGCATTTGCTTTGGGTTAAAAAGGAATGCATGAGAATAAGAAACAAAATTATAAGAAAACTGTTATACGTGAAATATAAAAATAAAAGGTATGGAAAAGTGAAGGCAGAGAGAAAAGAAGTATTAAGCAGGAAAAGGTGAAGGGGAAAGAATATGAAAATAAATTTAAATTGTGGAAGCTAAAATTTAAACTGATGGAAATAGAAAAGAATTGCATAGTATGGTCATGGAAAATATTCCTGAAAAGAAATAAGGAACAAGTAAAGAATGCTGTAAAATAGAAGGAAATGTTTCACATGTTATGAGCTGAGGGGTTTTCTTTGTGAAAGATAATATGAAATATAAAGTAATACATGAAAGGAATGTAACAAATTTAATAAAAAAACAACAAAACTTTTTTTTTTTGCTTTTTAGAATGTAAAAAGATGAAACGGCTGTTTAAAATATATAGATGAGAAGGATTCAAAAATATAAACATGGGTATGATATTATATAAAAAGTATGAAAAAGGAAGGAAATATGAAACTGACAACTTAGACAAAATAGTATCTGCAACAATATGTGTATTCATCATCACCATCTTTCGGCTTTTCCAGTTAGGGGTCGCCACAGCGGATCATCTCTTTCCATTTCTTCCTATCCTCTGCATCTTGCTCTGTCACACCAACCACCTGCATGTCCTCTCTCACCACGTCCATAAGCCTTATCTTAGGCCTTCCTCTTTTCCTCTTACCTGGCAGCTCCATCCTTAGCATCTTTTTCCCAATATACCCATCATCCCTCCTCAGCACGTCAACCACAATATGTGTATTATGGAAAGAAAATTATTTTGGATTATTATATAATAAAAATAATAATAAAAATAGAGTGGATGAAGACGTGTCAGCTGAAATAAAAATATGGTTATGGAAGAAGGGGGGACAGTTAGAAAATGGAAAAGGTTAAAGGAGCTATAAGGGAATATTGTTAATGAGATAAAATGCGATTCTAACAATATGAAAAGTTGAATAATATTAATGTGAAACTGGAAATATTGTGAACATGAAAGTGTAAATAATGTTAAAATATGTATAGCATTAAGATGCATAAATAAAGCAGCCCCTACTCTTTCTAATATGTGCCATGGGGTCTTTTACATCAACCTGAAGTACCATCAACTCAGGCTTGTGAGACCTTGTTTTTTATGTTCCTTGTACTAAGATGGCACACCTCCTAATGCTGTAATGCAGTATCAGTAATGGAAAATGAACCCCATTATTTGAGGTGGAAAGACAGCCTATACCCTTCTAATCTTCCAGCATCAAAGTGTTCCTCAGGAAATCTGTGGTTCAGGTTCCTAAACAGACTTTTATTTACTTTTTTTTTGCAAATGGAATCATGGACTAATCCGAAGACTTCAGATACCTTTGATGTAGCAACACCTATGATACTCCTTGACTTCCTCAGTTAGAAATGATATTCCTATGATTTAGAAGACAATGTAATAAATGCCAGAAAGAAATAATGCAAGTGATCACAGACAGTCAAAGTATAAACAATTGAGAGTGCAAACATGAGTAGATACAAGAAACAATTTTTGAAATCCTTAACTAATGTGTTCTTAATATGTGCACTTTGGATAAAAGGGCATTTTGTGAATAATAAAATGCTTAGTATTTGGGTGCAGCTGTCATTTCACAAATGGTGTGAGTTTTGAATTCCTACATTTGATAACACAGCAAAATGTGAAAATCTGAAAATCTATTGTGGGGGCAATAAGTGTCTGACTACATACGTGAGCAGGTACAGGGTGTCAGCAGTGCATACACTGTGATGTTTCCCAATGTTGTCATGGGCCTCAGTGGTACAGCTTCATCAGTAGACTTGGTTTATCACAACTAATGTCACAAGCAGAGTAACTGCAGGAAAAGTAGAGCAGATGGCTAAAATATCTGAGACAACTTATCCCGTTTCTGTGCTGGAGTTTTAGGTTCCTTTGCATGAAGTTTAGAATCCCTTTCTTCGGTCTTCAGAGTGAAAGATTCACAGTCAGCCATCTAGGAGAAAAAAATCAGAGATTAGCAGTAATCACGTCTATAGAAAGCAAAGATAGAAATACAAAGAAATTTACCTAGCTAAAGCCAGATATCTAGACCACAAGTGAGGCAGAGGTACACTGATGTCAAACTTGAAATATGTCGTTTTTGAGTATTCTTAAAAACTTTTTTAATGTTCATAAGGTGGTTTATTTATGAATGTCAATATCCACATGCAATCTTCTGGCTGGCCTTTATATAATTAGAATTTGTCAGTATTTACTAACACTGCAGTTTTCCAAGCAGATATAGAATCTGATGTATGTATGTATGTATGTATTAATGTCATTAAAGGCACAACATTATGCCTGCTGTGAGAAGTACCCAACCACACAGATGGAAGTAGTATTAAAATGTCTATGGTTTCACATTATTTCATTCTTTAAATGAGAACTCTAATGCCACTAACTAGCTTGTGGTGCACATTAAGTGGGTAATATTATGTGCAGAGTGGATGACAGTATTTCCACAAAGGGTTAAATAAAGTTGCATTTGTACTCAACTCAGAACGTAATGCATTTTTAACTTCAGTTTTCTATAGTTTAAACAAATCAGATTCTATAAAAAATGATTCACTGAATTTTTCTGTAAATGAAAACTGTCCAGATGTCTAATTGTGTATGGGATGGGTCTGCTATGACAGGGCAGATCCTGTCATCTTCCTACCTACATATGACTTATTCTGTGATCATAGCACATCAGGGTTGGTTATATTTACTTAAGGCTTCCTTTAACTATACTTATGTCAAGTTAAACAGATTTGGGTAATCCTGCTTTATCAACCCTCTGACACCAGAGTTCTCATGTTCCTGTCTGACTTAATAAATACAATAAAATCTTGTGATCAAATTGTTGGTGCATTGGGAAAGGAAGGTAGCACTATCATGGATCCATAACCAGTCTAAAGGGTATATCTTGTGAAGGAAGACTCAAATAAAGGCACACTTGCTGTTTTATAACTAGTGTCATTTGACTCTGCCACTGACAAGGTATATATATATTTTGTAAATAGTATGTCTTCTTCGGCTTCCACTAGTATCATTGTAAATGTTGTGTAAGTGAGCCATACAGGCCCTGTTTAAGTCACATCTTAAAATAGCGCAACATAGTTACTACATCCCTTAGTGATTTGCTATGCACCATTCCTTCGTACCAGAAGCTGGACCCCACAGACATTTATTCCTAATTAACAGGAAGTTTGTATTACCTCAGAATTTTTTTTTTTTTTGCTTTTTGGAATGTAAAAAGATGAAACGCCAGTTTAAAATATATAGACTAGAAAGTATCCTACACTGGTCTGGACTCTGTGCACTAGAAAATGAAACTTCAAAAACTTACACATGAAACTGGCAGCAGAAAACTGTCAAAGCAACATGTAGAAGTACTGTCTTTCACTTGGTTAAGCATGCATCAGTTCATTCAAATATTGCATTTCTTTTGCAACAATCACTTTTACTGTGTTTTCCTCTGAAAAGTAAGGCCTAACAAATTACATGCAAGAAGAATGCTTTGCAGTCCTGTCTGTATTTGTTTTTATAGTATTTATGAAGTTTATATTATGCATTTATGCTGGAGGCCCGCAGCCAGCTAGTATAACTTCCAGGCCTGGAATACATGTAAAAGTCCTGTTCTGCAGGCTTCCCTATGTCAATCTGAATCAGCTAGTCAAGTAACTTTTTGTCAGACTTTCTAAAACCAAACAAAACTTACTTGAATACAATGAAAAACTCATCTAAAAAGTGATTTGTAGGGGGCAAGCCCTCTGGTCTCCCATGTAAATGATTTCACCCCCCATACTCTACTTACAATGGTCCATGATTGTAAAACAATGGAGAAAAGTGAAAACTCTTACAGTTCACAGTAGTCTACAAAAAAGTGAGAGCCCTATAATTAACAAGTCTATGAGTTTTGACAAACTTGGGTAAAAAGAAAAATGACAAAAACACAAGTGCTGAAGCACAGAATTTGTCAGTGTATGAATACCATTCTGAAGACTGTTTTACATACAGTGCTCAATGCATGCTGTAGTATTCCGGAATGTTCAGAATGCTTTAGAATGTTTAGCAACTTCCATTTGTAATACTGCACTGTTTATAGTAAGCATGCACTAGAAAGAAGAAACTTCAATCCAGTTTAAAAGATGTTTCACACCAGTTTATATAAGCAGATAAAGCTGTTGATGGTGCACTGCAGTATAACTGATGTTATCACAATTAATTTCAGTAAATATATATAAGTCAAAACATACTTAGCACAGTTTAGGAAACACTATTAGTGGTTACCTTAAATGTCTTCTCAACATTTTGAGTCAACATTCAATCCAGAAAGTCTATTGTAAATAAAATACACCTCACAATGTTTAGATCTGTCTCCTTGATAATGTGCAGTTACTTGTATGAAAGTGTCAATCGTATACAGGTCAGTGTTGCAAAATCTGCATATTTAAACTCTAAAAAGAAATATGATGCTTTATGGATATTGGTCTGTTGTGGCTTATAGGATATTACTACTCTGAGATCTTTTATTTTTAGCAAATTAACGTAAACAAACCTGTCTAATGAATGTATTAAATGTTATAAGAGCCGTAACACAATGCGTACGTCTATAAAGCCTGGGAATGCCACATTCACCACACCTTTCTGAACTGATGACCTTATCATGCAATCAAACAACCCTAATTTATTTTATTACTCAATGTGGTTAGGTTCACATTTTAGCAGAGGTCTGAGAGCTCTGTCTAGTTAAGTAGCTTTCTCTGAGTAACACAGGAGACAAATGGAGGATGAATGAATCAAACCCTAGATTACAGGAAGTAGTTTATCAACTCAAAGCCTTTATTCTGTGCACTATGTACCATATGGTAATAGACTCAGTCTGCTCATTAAGGAAGATTTTCACACACATCATTGTCTTCACTGTAGTACTTACTTATTCCACAGTTTTACAACCTTACATTATCCAATCGCAGAACTTCAGGCTTTTAAGCTTTCTAAGACGTCAGAACTCTTCAAATTGTTCATGGTAGTGGATGGGAAATAGGAAATACATCCCGGGGATCACTTCTGTGGCTCTGCTCAACAGGGGCACAGGAATATAATTGTCTTGGGTGGCATAAGCCAGGGAACTTGTTGGCTAGGCTTACTTAGGACCTTTGGCCGATAGCCTAGTACCTACCTATAAACCTATATACACAAGAACCTATGAATGACAATTAAAAAAATGCTACTCAGTTATTTCATTGTGTTGTATTATCTACTGGTGACAAAGGATAATATATACTATACTTAAAATTAGAAGGTGTTTTAATGTCACTGTTATCTATCTTTAACTTCTTGTAAAAGAAATTAATTAATGTATTATTAACTTTTTTATTTCATTGTGTTATATTTCCAAGTGAGACAAAAGAACATAACAAGAAAGTGTTTTATGTCAAATTGCTATCAATAAAGTATATTTAATCTTCGTGTTACAACTAATAATTAATAAAACTCATTCATGTATGTTGTTGTGTCAGTGTGTCACATTATGCAAGCAATGAAAAAGCTAACACTTTTTTTTGGGGGGGGGGTCAATGCATGAAGAGCCACAGAGCCAAAGAGACATTTAGTAAACACCAGCAGACTGAGTAAATGATTGTATAATTAAAAAGAAGCATGGAAGAAGTGGAGCTCTATGGCTGCAAAGTTGTTATGCTACATCACATGACCAATGTGGCACACATAGGATCTTAGGATTATAGAATCGCAGGAAGTTACTAGGCTAATGACCCTGAGGCCCTTATAAGCCTAACAAAGAGTTTAGCCCATGTTTAGCCAAGTCAGCACCCAAAGCCCCTGTCCAACAGGGACACAGGTGAAGTCCCAGGGGTGTATTTTCTGTTTCCCATCCAGTTATCCAGGTTGCGCTTGAAAAGGGATAATGATGTACTCTGCTTAACATGGAGAGGGAGTCTTTTCCACAGATGGGGGAGTCTCTGGGGCACAAATCTGTCCAGCCAACAAGTCCTATTGATGTCACAGACCAGGTTGAGGTCACGCGTGCGGGTTACTCGAGTGCACCCTTGACTTGCGGATATGCAGCAGTCCCATCAAGTGGGATCTGACATTGCTTTGTATGCTAGACAGAGGTCACTTCTGAGGAGTCTGTATGAAAAACACCAACGAAGTAGTCCAAGGAACCCAACACTTACTGACCAACACAAGACCAAAAATGTTCCCAGGACAAAACCACGATCCAATGTAGTACACAATAACTCCTTTTATTGTAACACAGTAAAATGTTTTTTTTTTTTTTTACTGATGGAAATACCTTTCAGTCTAAGATCTTTAGAAAAGTTACATTCTGTAATGCCTATCTGGAATTCTCTAGTAACCATCCCTATACACAGGAACGTAGTATAATAAAAGGACAGTGTATAAGGGCGGCCAGGATGACATCTATTAGGGAAGACATGATCACTGAGATGGCATTCATCGGTAATCTATTCAGACAAAGAGGTTACCCTGAACATATGATAAAGGACGTGACAGAATATGTCATAAGAGAATGGGGCAATAAATACCCACCTGTCCTAGGAAAAGGGTTTTCCTCACCCAGTGTAAACAGATGTAACAAAACAGGGGAACAATATCAAAGGGCATGTATTTTACAATATGGACAACATGTAGGGGAAGTTAGAAAGATTATAGACAGTAATTGGAATATACTTACAAGTGATGAAGGAATATGTGAGAAATTAGGGGAGAGACCCACTTATGTCTATAAAACAGGGATGAATTTTAAAAAAATGATTGATATTAGGTCCAACTATAGGAATCATGCTGTGAAGAATGACATGAAAGGGACTAGGAAATGTGGACATTGCCATCAATGTTCCTTTATACTGCAGACGGAGAGCATTAGTTTAGATAACAATATAAAAAGTAGAATATTTTTTTGCAAGGGAAATTGTCAGTCCCAACATGTTGTGTATTTGGGGAAGTGCACTTCCTGTCCTAGTTTTTATGTTGGAAAGACTGACAGAAGATTACATAATAGAATTTATGACCATCTGTATTGTATAAAGAAGAAAGACATCAACAATGCCCTTTACAGACATTTAGCTAGTAGTGTAGGCTGTGATTCCTTCAGATTTGCTATATTGGAAATGGTTAACATTAACCCAAGGGGAGGTAACATTAAAGCTATACTGGGGAAAAATAAATTAAATGGCAAATTAGACTTAATGCAGCCAGTCCCCCTGGTATAAATGAATATGTTCCTACCAAATCCCTAATTAGAAATTAAACCTCTATCAGAAGTGTATCAATTTTTCAGATATTCATTTATTTATATAAGTATTTTGTAAGTAATTTATAGGTTATTTACTTATATATTCATATATACAATACAATGAAATATCTTATGCCATTTTAGTGCTAACTTATACTATACACTGTCAACATGTAATGGTATGGCTTGGGTTTTTATCTTTGGTTCTATGTATTATATACACACAAATATACCCTTAGATAGACGAGACTGTGTTTTGAAATAAGGGACAGTTTTAATTACAATTATATTAATTAGTGGTGTTATGACTATATTGATTTAATGTATTGTTGTTTTATGTTTTTAAAATTTAATAATAGTTAATTGGTCAGGTGGTGTAAAAGGAGGGAATTTAAAAGTATATAATTGGCAGATTTTGAATGTATAAGTGTTCTGATGAAATCTACGTTGGGTAGATGAAAGCGCTCAACCATTTTACTGTGTTACAATAAAAGGAGTTATTGTGTACTACATTGGATCATGGTTTTGTCCTGGGAACATTTTTGGTCTTGTGTTGGTCAGTGAGTCTGTATGAAACTCAGTAGAGGGACAGGGCTTTTAGCCTATCTGTGTAGGATAGATGTTGGAGGCCCTAGATTCTTCTGTTGAGGAACCTCTGTGGTCTCTCCAGCTGCTGCATGTGCTTTGTGACGTACATGCCGAAGGGGGCATTGTACTCAGTAATTGGCCTTAAAAGAGAAGAATACAGGGATGTTATGACCACTTTGTCCCTGGATGAGATACCCTTACTTATGAGGTGTGCCATATAGAAAGCTTTCCGTACAATGGAGACAACATGGTGGTCAAAAGTCAGGTTGCTATCAACCTGGGTGCCCAAATCCCTCACGACTGAATGCGTGCTTAGGATGTTGTTATTAATGTGATAATATGTGGAGACATCACTCTCCTAGAAGGGGATGATGATGCATTTTTTGACATTCAGCTTGAGGCCATGTTTCTGGCACCAGTCATTCATTTGGGTGAGATCCTCTTGGAGGACATCCACATCACTTGGGGAATTGATGACCGCACCCAGCTTGCAGTCATCTGCAAACTTGGTCAGCCATAACCCACTGGTTTTGGCCTGCACCTCAGAGAAGTATATCCCGAATAACAGAGGCCCCAAGACCGATCCCTGGGGTACGCCGCTAGTCTACTGCTTGAGGTGGCTTCCCCTATTTTGATTAAGTGGGTTCTATCAGTAAGCTGGTTTGTTACCCATCTGATAGCATATGGATTGATGCCTAGTTGAGAGAGTTTATCTATTTCTGAGGGGGGAACGTGTTGAAGACTTTGGCCAGGTTAAGGTGGGTGGTGTGTACCATCTTCCCCTCATCCATGCTTTGGTAACTGTCTCAAAGAAGTCAACCAAATTTAACAGGCATGACCTTCCCTTGATGAAACCAAACAGTGTGGGATCAAGTGTTTGGAGGTTGCCAATGTCCTTGTTAATGGGGTCCATGATAATCCCATTCCATGGCTTTGCAGATCAGGCTAGTTAAGCTGATGGGTCTATAATTTCCCAGATCGGTGGACGCTCCACCTTTGTGTAAAGAGATGACAGTGGCTGTCCTTCACTCGGCTGGGACAAAGCTGGTACTCAGGCTTTTGTTGAATAGAGTGTCTAATGGTGCTGCACATTCATGCCTGAGTTCATGTAGGATGCAGCCTGGGATGTTATTGGGTTCCATGGAGGCTGTATTTTGTTACCTTTGAGAGGGCAGTGATGACCTGTTCCCTAGAGATGAGGGAAGGGGGGGCAGGTACTGGGGATGTCCTGATTTACTGATGGGGTGGACAGAGGGGTGAAGTGTTTGCTGAATCTGTCAGCCAGTAGGTTATCTATATTTACAGCATTTGTATATGTGGTGTCCTTGACCACCAGTTCTGAACAGATCTGTGTGCTTCCTTTGAGATTGCGGACATATGTGAAGAATGCCTTATTATTGTCTCTAGTAGATGTGGCCAATTTGGACTTGAAGTTGGTTTTAGAGGATTTCACTAGTGCTCTTATTTGCTTGTTCAGGCTAAGGAGAGATTGCTTCCATCACAACAAAGGCAGATTAACGCAACTGAGTCAGTCACTGCATGCTCATACATGCAATGTAGTGCCACATAGCTGCATTTCACACTCATCCAGCACAAAAAAGACAGCACAGCGGCCATCAGATAGGTCGCTGGTTGTGTGTACAGCAGTGCCAACATTGTTCATCTTATAAATGCGGAGTAAATGCAGCACAAAGAAAAGAAGGAAACAGCAGAACAGCTTGTAGTGGAAATAGGACAGGTATAGTCACAAGGTATGAAATGTGTGGAAGAGAGTGATTTTTTTTCATGGAAAGAGCTTCTTTTTTCTAGTATGAAAAATAAGGGTCAGTGGAAAACATAATGTGAGAAGACGGTGGCTGTGATATAGAGAGAAGGGCAGATAACAAGGAAGGATAGATAAACATAAAAGACAGTATTAGAAAGACAGGGAGGTAGACATACAAAAGGGTCAGAAGCAGTGAATGGACACAGACATACAGGCTTGACAAGTGGTGATATGGTGGGTTGGACAACAAACAAGGCATAAAAAAGACACATGAGGGAGAGAAAACATCAGGCAATGTATATGTTAGGGACCTGGAATGGTTGGATGTCAGGCAGGCTGAAAGGGCAACAAATCTATGGATTACTCTGCTGGGTGATTCATGTTATAAGCTGGTCGCTCCTCCAATATTGTTGCACCACTCCACAAGCCTTACCCAAGTTGCTTCATGGCACTAATGTGGGAATCTACTTGTTGCCACATCTCAGTAGCCAGCGATCTCCACAACTGATATAAATAGATAATGACAGACCCTCTCTGGACCAGTTTCAAAAAGATGAACCTTCACCCCTTACTGAAAAATGGCCACAGGCTGCCAGTGAACCCTTTAGGTCATCTCCAGTAAGGGAACCATAGTTTTATTGCTGAAAGGCAGTTCTGAAGGCTACTGGAAACCCAGTGCCAAACATTTTGGCCAGCACAAATGAAGGTGATTGTGGTCTCAACTTCTCTTCCACAAATGGCTCTACAAAAGAGTGACACAAGTGGAAAAAAATTATTGCACATATAAGCTAGAAACACAAAGTCATATAGTGAACTGGCATAGGTATTTACACCCTACTGTCAGAAGTAATTCCTGCGTTCTGTGACATTCAGCCATGTTAAGTTCATACTATCCTGTTGCTGAAAAGCAAAGTATAGCTCTCAACCTTGTATCCCTAAAATTAGGACAAAAATAATTAGTGGAAAAGGCCCCAGATTAGAGACACTTGTAAATACTGATTCTGTTAACTTAGAATATCTGAAAAAATGTCTAATTTTAGGAGGGACATAGCAAAACACTGATCCAAAATCAGAGGCATCCCTACAAATTCTACACAGATGAGAGGTATAAAATAAAGTATGCTCTCTAAGTATACATGTAAAACAGCTAAGATGCCCAGTGACGATATTACTGCTAAAAAACAAATATATGAATGAATAAATATGCTTGCATTGCACATCTATCTGTTTTCCCTAACCACTGCCTGCCACTATCAGAGCAGGTCAGGGTGGTGTTGCCTCATTTCATTGCATCAATGCCAGCGCTGCTCACCAGAATGGGTGATGCCAATGGCATCGCTCTTCATCCCGGCAAGCTCATGCTAGGCATCCAACATCTACAAGGTGCCATCATACTGTCCTAGAGGGCACTCGCGCACCTCTGTACAGGAAGAACAAGAAAATCTTGCTCTACATGGCACACAGTACCATTAGTTTGCATTCTATAGCACCTGAAATAGCCATGGTCACTCAGTCAGGTCTGCTTAAAGAGCAATATGGTAGCTAGATGCAAATAGATGCACATTCCTAGATCAAGCATTACATGCAGCAGTATGCTACTGTAAAGCACTACACAGCAGAGCTACAAAATGGATGTAGTGCTACAGAGCTACAAATAGATGTAGTGCTGCAGAGCTACAAATGGATGCAGTGCTGCAGAGCTACAAATGGATGTAGTGCTGCAGAGCTACAAATGGATGTAGTGCTACATAGCTACAAATGGATGTTGTGCTGCAGAGCTACAAATAGATGTTGTGCTGCAGAGCTACAAATGGATGTAGTGCTACAGAGCTACAAATGGATGTAGTGCTGCAGAGCTACAAATAGATGCAGTGCTGCAGAGTTGCAAATGGATGTAGTGCTACAGAGCTACAAATGGATGTAGTGCTGCAGAGCTACAAATAGATGCAGTGCTGCAGAGCTACAAATGGATGTAGTGCTACAGAGCTACAAATGGATGTACTGCTACAGAGCTGCAAATGGATTTAGTGCTACAGAGCGTAAAATGGATGTAGTGCTACAGAGCTCCAAATAGATGTGCTGCAGAGCTACAAATAGATATAGTGCTGTAGACCTACAAATGGATGTAGTGCTGCAGAGCTACAAATGGATGTAGTGCTACAGAGCTACAAATGGATGTAGTGCTACAGAGCTACAAATAGATGTAGTGCTGCAGAGCTACAAATGGATGTAGTGCTGCAGAGCTACAAATGGATGTAGTGCTACAGAGCTACAAATGGATGTAGTGCTACAGAGCTCCAAATAGATGTGCTGCAGAGCTACAAATAGATATAGTGCTGCAGAGCTACAAATGGATGTAGAGCTAAAGAGCTACAAATGGATTTAGTGCTACAGAGCTACAAATGGATGTAGTGCTACAGAGCTACAAATAGATGTGCTGCAGAGCTACAAATTGATGTAGTGCTGCAGAGCTACAAATGGATGTAATGCTGCAGAGCTACAAATGGATGTAGTGCTGCAGAGCTGCAAACGGATGTAGTGCTACAGAGCTACAAATGGATGTAGTGCTGCAGAGCTACAAATAGATGTTGTGTTGCAGAGCTACAAATGGATGTAGTGTTGCAGAGCTACAAATGGATGTAGTGTTGCAGAGCTACAAATGGATGTAGTGCTGCACCATGGTGCTATAGGCATACATGTTCTATATGCATGAGCATACTGGTCACATACCTTGCAGTCCCCATGATGTGCATGGCTACCACCAGCATGTCTAACAACAGCAATTTAGAGAAGAAGTCATGCTAAGTAGTCTTATTAGCATAACCACCATGCTAACTGGCCGTCATCATGGAATATCAGGAATTTCAATAAATGTACTATATGCTTGTAGCTTTATACAGTTAATGATAGAACTACAGAGTTAAAGGAAGGATTTATAGAGTTAAGTAAACAGTCCCAGCTGATAAAATACCTAAGCAAGAACAACAAATTTTGTGGTGGCTATCAGTCACATTGAAGCTACCAATCTGATGTACATGTAACAAGGACCCTCGGGCAGATTGGCATGAAACGCACTACCTGCCTGTCATTTTGTTGGTGGGGGGAACTGTATACAACTAAAACCTTGTGAAAGATTAAGAACAGGGACAAGTGTTTAAAATGTCAGATCTTGGCAAAAGCTAATTTAGCAAAAATAAATAAAATCCTCTTTCCAGAGGAAAAAAAAACAATCACCTTTCACCTGCATTTCTTATAAAACCAGTTTCATAACTACTTTTAACTACGATAGTGACCAAATCAAGTTTATTATATACAAGAACTGGTACTTATTGTACAAAAACAACTTATTAATGGAGAGAATTGGCCTCCACCCATCTATTACTTATAGGAGAGGAGCCAACTTAAAGAATCTTTTAGAAACTAAAAAATTGAGAGTCAACAATAGAATAAGCGGCTCTTTCTCTTGTGAGACTTGTAAGATGTGTAGATATGTTAAAACTGGTAGTACTTTTGAAATAGCAGGTCAAAAATACACAATGACACATAAATTGGATTGTAATTCAAAAAGTATTATTTACCTAGCTGTCTGTAACAACTGTCCAGCATTTTACGTGGGAAAAACGGATTGAAAATTTAGGGATAGAATCTATGAGCCCACTTATGCAATTTCCAAGAACAAAAGTGACAACGCTTTAGCGAAGCACATTAACACTACAGTTGGTCACTCTTTTTGTTTTATAGCAATAGACCAACAAGGGTACGATATTAGAGGTGGACCTGTTTCATTAATGCTTGAATGTCGTGAACTGGAATGGCAGTTGTCATTAAATGCCTTTTCTTATCCAGGTCTTAATGACAACTGTAATATAGTGTGTTCATTGAAACTAAAGAAGTATTTGAGACAATGATGTTATAAGATATTACAGTGACTAATGTCTATGGAGTACTAGTTTACTGTTATATATTTGCATTATTTACACTTGAATGTACTAAATATCTATCATCTGAGTCAAAATGTCATGGGTGATTATTGCTAACAAATGTTCGCTTGTTGCGACTCAATAGTTATTGAGTATCTTATTTGTTACACTGTGTTGCTTTAAATTTCCTTCACTTGAATGAGACAAGTTGATTGGTTTGAATAACTATGATGCTCCGTAGTGGACTTTTTAAATGCGATTACACTTGTGTGGTTATTTTATTTTCTGATGAAGTTACTCGAGAGGAGTGACGAAAACGTTGTCCGTTTTTAAATAAACTGCTTGTACGTTAAAAAGTATCAGTGTGCTTTTGGACTTTAGCAAGTGGCTGTTGTGGACTCCCTTTTTCCGTTTCAAGTGTTTGTTTTTACTTTCTAGGCATCTGTTATTTGCAATTGCAAAAATCTGAGTGACAACATATGTATGTCAAAGTATGCATAGCTGCATTTTAATGTGTAATGCATTGTGTGCCAAAGGGAATTATGTGGCACATGTGTGTGGACAGACAATGTTCTCATATGTGATCCTGCTTTTGTATGCTCCACTTGTACTTGATACAGTGCAGCAGGACAATCTAGGGCTGATGTCAACCGGCCACATGTGGCCGATGATGACAATATGCTGGTGGCATGGTTCAATGACACATTGGTACTGTCTGCAGCATTAAAGGGTGGAGTAGTCAACTGCATCCATAACTACAGAGCCACCTGTACAGGTACAGGTTGAGCACACAGCCTCACCAAGGCATGCTAAGCATTTTTTACCTGAAAGTCCCTCATGGGCTACATCTGTGTCAACAGTGAATACAGGATCCAAAATATGCACATACATACCCTATAGGATAGACATGGGGGTGTTAGATGCCACCTTGTATCAAAGACCATCTTGGCATGGCTACACTGGCATTAACCAGTAGATGTGCAGGTCCGTGACCCAAGCACAACGGGCTATCTATAGAATGGTGGGGATGATTAATGTGTCCTGTAGGTTTTATGACAATATGCAAAAAGTGCAGGCCAGCACAGTGGCATAGAAAGATAAAGTCCTAACTACACCCGAGGTGACACAGATTCAATTAACAGGTTGGGTGTCTAAGGCCCTGACGGGGGGGGGGGGCTGCCCATCCCATGGGGGCATTTGTCTAGTTATTGGGAGGTGGGGTCCATAGAGGGCAGCAGCCATTGAATGTAAAAAGGCAAACACTGGGGAGGGGAAATCCCAAGGGATAGAGCATAAATGAAAAAATCCCCCAGTGTAAGCAGCCAGTGACACCCCAAGGTGACCTTAGGTTTTGCACCAGCCCCAACCTTAGAATTGAGATAGTCCAAGGGCAGTAAGAGATGTTGGTAGACATAGAGATGAATGGGGCTGTTCTGGGGTAGCTAAATCAATGAGGCAGAAGAGAACAAAAAAAAAAAAAAACACAATAAGTACACAATGGCATGGGGTGTAGTGACAGGGAGCAGGCAATGCTACTGAGGTTGTTAGCATCAAATTCTACCTCCATAGGTGCCTCCATTAAACAAACTGCAACACCACATGGGCTGCCTCCAGATGCCACACCTTCCTTATGTGTGACAGGAGCTGTATGTGGGAAGGTTCCCCATAAAGTGTCCCAGTTCAGATTACATAGACTGTACCCAACCTGACTCCCCATTCATGAGCTGCAATCTGGTTGTGGGCAACAATGCTCCTCCAGCTCAGTTTGTGGGATGCCTCATCAGGCTGCATGTGCAAATTCACATAGTTCTTCCCATATTGTATTATCCATTGGCACACAGCCAGACGCCCCAGCTCATGGGAGAAGACCACTTTGAGTGACAATAATGGTCTTCAGTATGAATGCATGGTATACTCCAAGAAGTTGAATGCCCATGGTCAAGTAGTTCTACACCTTCCAGGCCACAGACAGCATCAAGCCCTGACACCACAAGCCAACACAGTGGACAGTACAAACAGTCATTTCATAGTAGCTTCATCCCCCCCAGCAGTACTGGATATGATCCTTGAATCCCTACAACCTTCAAGAGTATGTTTCTATGGTGTTTACCCCCAAAGACTCTGTTCTGTCTAATGTCTCTGTGCCCCCCCACCAGTGCAAGTGATGATTACTGTGCCTTGTCCACTCCTGATATATTTGTGTGTGGGTATAGTGATGTCTGATGCACAGTGTGGCCAGTCTGTGCACTCCCTGTACAGCCTTGTTGTGATAGCACATGAATCCTTTTGTTCTGTCTTGTCTTGTCATAGCCCACAGCTGCAATGTATTGTACCCACCTCTGCCTTGGCTGTAATACTGCTGCTGCTGCATTTTCATCTGCTATGTCTCCATCCAGTCTTCTGCTGCTGGTACAACTGGTATGGAAGATCCTGTGAGGTTATTCACTTTCCACTCCAAACGTCTGCAAAATGCTGTGTTGTGCAGCATGGCACACACTGCAAAATTCTTGCTGATTTCTGGACTCCATTGCAATTTCCTTCCTGACGTACATAGGCAACAGAAGTATCTCTTGAGTAGGTTAAACACCTGCTCCACTATATAACATTTTCTTTATTTATTTGACATTTGTTAACCAGGAATGTCCGACTGGGTCAGGAACTTATTTTCAGCAGGGGCCCAGGGAGAAAAACTCCACAACAGAAAGCATCAAAATTTACAAAGTATTGAATTAACAATTATTATAAAAAATTTGCAGAGACATACATGACAGACAACTGGTATATGTTTACATGTGGATTACCTGAGCAAATCTAGTAGCTGATTTTCAGAGAGGATGGGACAATCTGGAATTAGCTTTATAATAATAATAATAATAACAATAATAATAATAATAATAATAATAATAATAATAGTAGTAGCCTTGTAGTAATATATATATATATATATATATATATATATATATATATATATATATATATACATACTGTGTCCCATTGAATAGTCGAAAAGAAAAGGAGATATAATGGCATATACCGGATTAAAAAGGAGGTATAACAAGAGCAAAATTGGACTTAGGTAGAAAGTGGGGTTAGAGTGAGGAAGAAAGTCTCTGGAGAGAGTTCAGCAATGTAAAGCAGAATTTAGAAATTTGTTCGAAGGGATGTGGCTCCTAAGAGGGGGTATACTGAAGAAGAGGAGGTGAAAGGGAGGGTGGGGTGGAATTGTGAGTGTACTGAGGGCATACTGAAGAGGTAAGAGGGGGGTGGGAAAGATGAGAAGATGGAAGGTACTTAAAGTAGTGAGGTAGAAGAGAAGTGATAAGGTGTGTGGACAAGAAGTGGAGAAAGGGAAATATAGAGGTGGGGGAAGAGAAGGGTTAGCTAAGTAGATTTGGAACAGGGACAGATACTTTATTTTTGTTTTGTTTTGTTTTGTTTTTTTTTTTAGAGAAATTCTTTAGAGTGAGTTTAAAACTGTTGAGGTTTGAAATTGCTCTGAAGTTACCAGTAAGACATTCCACAGTTTTGTGACAGAGTAATACTGTAAGGGAAATATAAAGGTGTGGGGGTGAGAGGAGTAGTTAAATCGTTTTGGAACAGGGGCAGATACTTGTTTTTGAAGGAAATTCTTTAAAGTGAGTTTAAAACTCTTGAAGTTTGAAATTGCTCTGATGTTTCCTGGTAAGGCATTGTAGAATTTTGCAACAGTGTATATGTAGAGACACTGTCCATCTTTTTTGTTTAGTCTGTATAGGGTTACAAGTTGCTTATCTTCAGATTGGAGAGCTCTGATAGGTATATAGGTTTGGAGAACTGAGTTTAGAGCAGGACAGTTTTCGGGTTCATATATAACTTTGTGGGCCATAGCTAGTTGCAGGTAATTTAGGAAATGTGGGAATTCGAGCCAGTTAAGGCCTGTGAAGTCAGTGCAGTGGCATTTGTAATGAGGTGCACCTATAGCAGATTTAGCTATTTTATTACAGCAGGATTTAAGTGTATTTTTTAGGGTACTCTGAATATTGGCCAGAACTGGAGCTCCATAAAGTAGTAGGAGCAGGTAGCTAATGGCCAGAGTAGTTTTGGTGGTAGTATCCATAAAGCTTTTTTGGCGATAGAGCATCCCTAGTTTGCTATGTGTTTTTTTTTTACTGCATTTTGTATATGTAAATCCAAGGAAAGTTTATTGTCTATGGTCACTCCTAATAGTTTGGCTTGGGAGACCACTTCAGTTTGAGTATTATTTAGTGAAAAGATCTTAAAGTCAGTTGGTAATATCTTGGGTGTAAAAAGGAGGAGTTTAGTTTTATTAGGGTTCAGCAGAAGTTGTGCATTGTTTAGCACCATATGCTTCATTATAGCATTATAGACCGTTTCCTGCATGATCTTGGGGCTGTAGATTTGGGTCACCAAGCAGAGGTCTAACACATACCCAGCATCACAAGCAAGACACAACAAACAACATGTTAGATGTGGCCGGTTCCTTATTTGCACTGTACCTGTGTAGATAGAACTTTTTTTCTACCCTGTGTTTATTTATTTACTGATATTTGATTACCGGAAAAATCTGACTGAGTAGTCCATTTTCAGTGGAGGCCCAGCGAGAAAAGCTCCAAATTATTACAAAACGTTTTAAGAACAATAATTTAACAATCTTCAAAAATAAAACAAAAATATCTGCAGCTTAAATAATTATAACAAATTAGACATAATACAAAAACATTGGTTAAGAATCGATACAAGTTATATGACAATCATTTAAAGGAGTACAACAGGTTTCTCTAATGTATTCCTCAACTTCACAGCCCTTTTCCTCCCTATTTACATTGTCCTCTGTAAAGCAACAACAATAAAACATTTACAATTTTTATAATTCCCCTTACTTCTGTAACAGAAGCCTACCTTCTCATATTGTGATGGTTTCACTTACAAAATGATTCTCTCATGTTTGAATAAAGCTTGCTGGAGTTGCCCAATTACTGACATCATCGAGGCCAGGCAGTGCAGGTACTTTTTTTTTTTTTTAATCAGTTCCCTCCCCCAAAGTGACATCACCACAGCCATCATCTGATTCTAACTAAAATAATAAGACCCACCCATTCTGTGATGTCATGGATCCCTTCTCCTTCCCCCAGCCTGAGTGCTGTTCATTTTATTCAGTAGTAGTGTAGTAACACCGATGTTTGGAAACACAGAAATTTGGTATGCATACTTGTACATTCTGCACGGCAAATGATGCTTAGGTGGTGTATCGCTTGCATACTTCTCTGTTGTATTTGCACCAGATACTGCTAGTGTGCAGTGCGGGAATAAAAAGATTAAAACATTACCCTGGTATCAGAGGTGGCAGTGCAACATATTCATAGTGGCTTAACATGAGAGTAGCTCTAGGCAAGCACCATGTGAAACCTGAACAAGCACCTAGAGGTATTCAGTGCAGCTTCCACACCTTAAGTCTGAAAATGAATTCACATACTCACATGAACACGAGTAGCTGCATATTGATGGCTAAAGGTGTATGGGCATGTCGGGTGGTTACTACACTGCAAAACTGGTATGTAATGGTGGAGATATTTGGAAGGCATGAGCAAACACATCAGTATATTAAAGCCATAGCACCAATTGAACTGGAGGCTGGCAAATAGATTTCGTAAGGGATTTTGTCCATGCACAAATATTTCAACAGTGGGTTTTTGCAGTGGCATCCATTATCTGATTCAAGGTAAGTTAACCTTGATGTCCTTTATTTAAAAAAAAAATCAATAAAAAAATTACTGTTATAAATGACTTCTGGACACAAGAAAAAGGAAGGGGAAAATATAGCAATGTGGTTTGTATGTACAAAGAAACCAGTGGAGTAAAAACATATGAAGGCAAACACTGCATACCAAGACACTTTGCACATGTAAATCTCAAATTTTAACAAGGTGGAAGCATGAAGTGATACCTTAACACTTAAATTAATAATGATCTAAACTGGTTAATAGTATACATGTTTTATTCTTTAGCTCCTTGGTGCAAGACCTTACTGGATGTGATTGCAGTCAAGTAAGGCCATGGCTATAGTGCAGCAAAAAATGTCCCCTCTAGCAAAGGAAATGCTATAGCAAAGATTAAATTACATGAGTCAAGCACCCTGCTGAGATCTGCCAATCAATGCAATTACCAGGTCAAATTACCCTCAGGACTTTGACAGCTAGGGAAGCTAAGTGTTATGGGGAGGGGAGAAGTAAATGGACTGGCATTCATTGTCTCAAAATTAGTACCATTTAAACTAAATTAGAAAAAAAGGCAGCAGTATACAGCACTTTGAGTGTGTTCTGTGGCATTTGCACTGTTTCTGTTTTAAGTAGTCATCCAGCAGCAGGGAATGTTACTTACACTGTTTTATTTTACTCCATACTTTGTATGCATGCAACATCTATGAAATGACAGGAACTTTAGGCAAACAGAGGCCTGCATGATGTAACATTTTTGAGCCAAACAATGATTTCTGGGATACTGGATGGCAACCTGAATTATCCAAACCAAGTCAATATGCCAGCCTCCAGGTGGTCAGAGTCTGGAATTACATATAAAAATATTTAAAATCCTGTAAATAATCCCAGAGTGCTGTTAAAGGGTAGGAAACATCATGCCATGATGTTTTAAACATGTTTTTTGAGTCTGTGGATGCGGTACTCCTTTAATATTTAGAGAAATTTTAGACAGTTTGTACAGAAATTAAAGGTAAGCTAGTCTAATACAAACAGGAACTGTAATATGAATTGAGGGAAAACCAGGCTTATGGTATATTTAGAGAGAAAGTTAGGGAATGAAATTTGACAAAAGTAAGGAAGTAAGTGAACAAGGGAGAGTAAGGAGGTATAAGGAATGAACCGGTACTTGTTCACATTTAGGGATATAGTTTATCCTGGTTTTGAGCAAGACTAGAGCCAGATTTTAGCCAGGAAGTCTTTCACAGTGGTTTTAAAAGATTGCAGGGAGGGTATTGATCTGATGGATACAGGTAAGGAGTTCCAGTCCTTAGCAACCCTGTACAAGTACAGAAAATGCCCAGCAGATTCGATAGGTTTGTAGACAGACAGGAGTTTTTGGTCAGTGAATCACAATGACCAACTGGGAACATAGTTGTGTGGAATGTTTTTTAGTGATGAAAGTCAGATGGATGCTGATAAAAAACTGTGTATATGTCAGTTGATGAGGCAATTCTAATCAATTTAGGCCTTTTAGTGCTATACAGTGGTGGACTGAAAGGGGTATTTGCTGCAGATTTAACAATTTTGTTATAGCATTGTTCAGGTTTTAATTTTTGTGAAGCCTGGAGATTAGTGAGAATGGGACCACCATAAATAAATGTGGGAAGGAGATAAGTAGTGGCAGTTGTAGTTTTAGCTGGGCCTGAACGTCTTTAGCTGTGTAAAGCATCCCTAGCTTTTGTTGAGTTTATATGCGCAGGTTAAATATAAGATTATCATCCCCTATCACCCCTAATAATTTGCTATGAGAAGTGACTTCAATAGTTGTATTACCAAGAGAAAGGACTTTAAATTTTGTTTTTTCATGCAGGGGATTTTGGGGGAAAAGCAGTAGCTTGGTCTTTTTTGAGTAGAGCATGAGTTGTGAGTTACAAAGCCATGTTTGAGTGGCTGTTAAAGTTTCCTGAATAATTTTTTGGAGGTGTACCACATTGTCAGATGTACAAATGAGAGTGGAATCATCTGTGTATTGTATTAGGGTGGCCTGTTGTGTGGATGTATGGAGGGTGTTGGTGAAAATGTTAAAGAGGAGGGACCAAGGACAGAACCTTGTGGTACACCAGAGGTGACTGGGTCATAAAAAAAGAGCATGGAGTGCCATTTTACTGATTGATATCTATTGGACAGGTAGCTTTTGAACCACAGAATGGTGGGCTAAGAGAGCCCGACTGAGGACATTTGAAATAATAGTTTGCTGTAACAGACTGTGTCAAAGGCTTTAGACAAGTCTAGAAATAAGGAAGAGACTATTATGTCATTATTTCTAGCTTTATTGACAGTATCTATATAGATTAGAAGGGCAGTGCTAGTACTATAGGAAGGACGGAAGCCATGTTGTGTAGGGAAGAGGAGATTTTCCTGCAGGAGCTAGTCTAGCAATTGTTTTAAATACATGTTTAAAGTATTTTGGTGAGGAGAGATAAGATTGCTATAAATCTAAATGCATTAATGTCTGTTGAACTTCATCCTTTGTGCAGAGGGATGATGTGTGACTTTTTCCAGAGAGGGAACGTGGGTTTCCTAGACTGACCCATTTATAAGGATTGAGACAGGATAGGCTTGCTAATTTAATTACTTGCTTGGAAGGTCATCAGCTGAAGAAGAGCATGGTTTAAGTTTGTTTAAGAGTAGTTTTATACAGGATGTGGGTACAGGTTTGAAGGTGAAAGTGGATGTGTTGATATGTGGCTGTTGGTTAGAGTTGGGATTAGATGTTGAGAAATCATTGGTTAGAGATGCTATACTATCTATAAAATAAGAATTTAACTGTTTTGCAGTTTTGAGTGGTGAGTTATCAGGAGAGGGGGTTGAGTTGAATTTTTGACTGGAGTACAAGATTTCTTTATTGGATGTCCATAATGTTTAGGGTTGTGTTTAGTATTATTCTGAAAGTTATTACAGTATAGTTTTTTGTCACCATTTATTTGCTTTTTATTGCAATTGTAAAGCATTCTGATTTTTCATGATATTGAGGCGTGTTATATTTTTTGCCATTCTTTCCACGCTTTTTCTGTATCCCGCATTAGCATTCTACTCTTTTTGGCTAGCCAAATTACATTATTTGTTTTTAGTCTCTTCCTTCTAGGAGGTACAAGGCTATTTAGGATATTTAGAAAAGTTGCATTGAATTAATTTACAGCATCATCTAAGGGGAGGATTTTTAGGAAGTTCCAGTTAATAGATGATAGTGTAGTAATGAACATTTCTGTGTTAAAATTGGAAAGGTTGTGTCTTATTTCATAAATACGCTGTTTAACTGGATGCACAAGATGTCTGGTCATATAGATTGGGAGATAATCACTGAGAGGGTCTGAGCTTATACCTGTGGTGGTGCATTTACTAGGGTCTGATACTAGGATCCATTCGGATAGGGAATTTGATGCCTTACTATAATGTGTGGGGCTATAAATTAGTTATATGAAATCATGTAAGTTCATGTTAGATGTAGGGGAGTTGGAGTTTATGTCCAACCAACTGACATTCACATCACCTAGTAGAATTTTTTCTTGTGGAAATCTTATGGCTATCCAGTGTAGTATATCTTCCAGTATAGCTATATTGTCACCAGGAGGGATGTAAAGGACATACATGTTTGTTTATAATTGTTTATTTTGAGGAATGCAATAAGAATCTCTGCTGAAATTAATTTTGGTATTGGTTTGCGGTAAGGAGAAATGTGGTAGGTGTTGGGAAATATTAAAGCAATACCACTACCTTTCCTCTTTATGCAGTCATTACAGATGATATCATAGCCAGGAGGAATAACTTTGGAGTCATTTATTTTGGGTTTAAGCCACGTTTCTGTTACAGCGAGAATGTCAGGCTTATGCTGGGTAATCCAGACATGTAGTTCAGCAGTTTTATTTTTTATGCTTCTAATATTTATTGTAGCGAAAAGTAGATCATCAGGGTTGGGGATTGGCTGTTGTTGGGTTACAGAAGTTTGTGGGAGAGAATTATCTTTGCATTTATTGTGATAGGTGGGACCATAATTAGTATGTATATCTCCTCCTAGAAGGATTTTATTATATTAGTAAATTATACATGCTTGATTTTTGGAGAGGATTCTTGCACTTCGTTTTGTTATAGTTTGAGTTGAAGTGCAGTTAATCAGGCTACATTTGGAATAAACGTGAAAGGGAATATTAAATAAGTTTGGTGCAATGTGTGGAGAATATAAAGAGGAAGCATGGATAGGTGGTTGGGACAGAGTTGGAGAGATGTTGAGAGATATTATTGAGTCATGGTAGGATGAAAGCTGGCACAGTAGAAGGAGAAGCATAGAGGATAAGCTTAAGAGTAGAATACATTGTCTTGGGTTCATAGGTTTATTCTAGGCTAATCACCACCAGGATCTTTATAAGCCTAGCCATGCAACTAAACCCAGTTTTGTCCCCAGGTATCCTGGATGCCTATATGGTGGGATATGTTAGTAAGAAGATAGCTAAGTGTTATTTGTGGGGTAGGCTAGTTGGAGATTAATTTACTTACTGTCTACCTCTGTCCATCAGAGACACTGGGGACAGACTGGGGGTGAAGTTGCATTTTCCATCCAATGATCAAGATTCTATTTGAACAGGGTCAGGGATGAACTCTGCTTCACATGGATGTGGAGCTTATTGTGTAGCGCATGGATCCTTTGGGACACATATCAGTCTCTCCTGCATGTTTTATTTACATCACAGGCAAAATCCAGGTTCTTGGATCTAGTGTTCTTGGTGCTTTTTCTTTTATGGATGTGCAAGAGATCCATCAGAGCAAGACCTACGGATGCTTTATATGCCAGGCATAAATCACCTCTCAGTAACCTGTAGGAAACTGAGTACAGAGATAAGACCTTAGTCGATCTGTGTGGGACAGTATATTCATATCCTGGATTGTCCTGGTGCAGAACCTTTGAGGGCATTCCAATTGTTGCAAGTGTCTGGTTAGGTACATGCCAAAGGGGGCATTGTATTCAATGATGGGTCTGATAAGGGCTGAGTAGAGTGGTACTATAACTTCCCTTGACTTGAATGTCATACCCTTGCATATAAGTTGGGTGACAAAATGATTTTCTTACTTTCTTGGCAATGTGTTGGTCGAAGGCCAGATGATTGCCTAGAAATGTTACCAGATCACTAACTAATGGGTCAACTCTTAAGAATGTTTTATCGATGGACTAATATGCTTGGGTGGATGATTTCCTAAAGAGCACTATAATACATTTCTTCACATTGGGTTTTAATTATTATCTTTGGTGCCAGCCATTTCTTTGTGTTAGACCCTCTTGTAGGATGCCAGTGTCTTTGGGGAATCTATGATAGTTCCCAATTTACAGTCTTCTGCAAATATCCTGCATCAGAGGCCTTTGATATTAGCCTTGACTTTCAAGAAGTATATGTCAAACAAGATCAAGCTGAACACGGTGCCCTTGGGTACCCACTGGTGACCAGTCTCCTGGTGGAGGTAGTCTTACCAATCTTGACTTCTTGGGCCCTATCTGTGAGCCAGATGGCAATCCAGTGAGTAATGTAGGGATTTATGCCTAGTTCTAAGAGTTTGGCAACAATCAATACCTGAGTCTAGTATTATATCGAACACCTTGGCCAGGTCAAGGTAGGTCATATGCACCATTTTCTCCTCATCCATAGTCTTGGTGACCCTCTCAAAGAAGTCTACCAGGTTGATTAGGCAAGACCTTCCCTTGATAAAGCCAAGCTGGGATAGGTCTCATGTTGTTAGGCTGCCAATGTTCTTGCTAATTATTTCCAAGATAATTCATTCCATGGTTTGCATATTAGATTTCTCCTACTGATGGGTCTGTAGTTCTTGGGGTCAGTTCATGGTCCACCATTATGAAGAGGGATGACCATTGTGGCCCTCTATTCACCTGGCATGTAATCTGTTTTAAGGCTGTAGAGTACTTCCAGTGGTCCTGCAAGGTCATCTTTCAGACTATTTAGGAGCCATCCAAGGGATATTGTAAAGGAACATTGAAGCAGTGCTTTTGGCCTTAGCAAGGGCCACCAGGACCTGCTCGCTGTTGATATTTTAGGGAATATGTTAGAAAAGATTTCACAGGGGTTTGGGGGGGTTAGATCTAAATTTAAAAGCCAGTAGATTCACTATGTCACCCTGGTCAGTGAAGGTTGTGCCATTTACAACTAGCTCTACACACTGCTGAGTTTGTCATAATGGTTAAGGTGTGTACCTCATAGACACAAGGCACAGGGTTTGAGTCTCACTTTTGAAAGGGAAACTGGCTATGCTTAAAATGATCCAGAAGAGCACTAGCCTAGTACTTACCTATGATCCTATGAGTGTTACCTTTAAAGTTCCTGACATAGCTAAAGAAGGCATTGTGATTGTCTTTAGACTGGAAGGCTACCCTGACCTCATAATTGGCCTAGTTAGATATTATTAGACCTCTTAGTTTTTTGTTTATTTGAATCAGAAAGTCTTGTTTTTATGAGAGTTCCTCTTTCTGATTTTTGCCAGGACTTTTTTTCTTTTGTTGTATAACCTGCTAGGGTAAGGATTCCACCAGCGGGGTTTGTTTTTGGTGTTAGAGCTGGGCTTACTCCTGGTAGGTACAACAGCCTCAATGCAGCCATTTAAATGTTTGCTCAGGGTTTCTGTGAATAATTCTGCATAAGTAGCTATGTTCTTGGGTTTGAGAGATCAGTGAATTTTCACAAACTATGACTTAATAAGATGTAGTTTGTTTTAGAATAGTACATAACTGATACAGGTTTAGTTGTGTTTTTGGGGTGGATTTTTATTTTAA